>NW_006282748.1:2823554-2831882 GCF_000327345.1 Myotis davidii | reverse complement strand
TGTCAGGCCTGGGCAGTGGACCCCCAGCTCCCCACGGCTGCAGGCTCTGCCCCTGCCCAGGCCTAACGCCTCTGGCCTAGGCATCCGGCCTGGGTAGCGGGACCTGCAGTTGCAGCGGGGAGGCGCCTCGATTGCACGGGCTCCGCCCCTGCCCCTGCAGGACTGGTGTGGCCTAGGCATCTGGCCCGGGCAGTGGGGACCTGCAGCTGCAGCGGCCCCACGATCGTGGGCTTCACTTTAGGCCCAGGCAAAGGACCCCTAGCTCCCGGAACTGCCAGCTTCGACGTGCCCAGCTCCCATCTCTGGCTCCACCCCTACTTCCTGCTATCACTGGCCAGGGTGGCAAAGGTGCCTGATTCTCCAATCATGGCTGGGGGGCAAGGCAAAGGCGGCCCCAGGGCCACCTTTGCCCTGCCCCCCAGCCCTTAGCTCCCTCCTGGGTTTCCAATCACTGTCAGTGGCAGGGGGCTTCTTCCTGCTTTCCCTTTCGCCTCCCTGCATTGTGCCTACATATGCAAATTAACCGCCATCTTTGTTGTCAGTTAACTGCCATCTGAGTTGGCAGTTAATTTGCATATAGCCCTGATTAGCCAATGAAAAGGGTAGCGTCGTACGCCAATTACCATTTTTCTCTTTTATTAGTGTAGATGAGTTAAGTGTGGGGGCAGTTTTGTTTTTATTCTGTATCCTCAGCTTCTGGATAATGCCCAGAACATAATAGGCTTTCAATAAATGTTGGTTCAATTAATTAAAAAGCTACTTCAATGTTTGGAGATTGGAAATGTGGACAGGACATCCAAAACCATGTTACCTTAAGTGCAGTGACTGGGCTGAGGGGCAGTGGCAGGGCATGGATTCAAGACCAGGGAGAATTAATGTTTTTATGTAAAAGCCTCCACACTATGAAAATCCAACCACTTATCCGTTTTCTTTGAAATATGCACTTACTCTTTCAAGCATGTGATCTCTTCAATTTAATAGTATAAGGAAACCTATTAGGTTTTCCTGGTTATTCTGAAACTAGAGGCCAGGTGCACAAAATTTGTGCACTCAGGGGGGTGTCCCCCAGCCTGGCCTGTGCCCTCTCACAGTGCGGAAGCCCTGTGATGGATCACCCCAAAGAAGTAGCCCCTGCCCACCTATCCAGGGCTCCTCAATGGATTGCCCCAAAGTAGTAGGCCAGAGCCAGGGGTCCCGCCTCCGCGCTGCACAGAGCAGCCAGGACCCGTCTCCGGATCACGCATACAGCATCAAGTCCCTGCCCACCCCTGCGTGCTTCGCAACACATGCAGCCCCGCCCACTCCCACAAGCCCACTGCAAACGCAGCCTCCTGGTGATGGATTGTAACAGCGCGAGGGCATCACAGCATGATGACATGAGGGCGTGATGACAATTTGCATATTAGCTCTTTATTATATAGGATAATTTCTAGGGAAAACATTCAAGTATAAAATATTCAAATCTTAAAATTTGGGGAGAGATCAAACTGTATTTTTCTCCAGGGAGAAATACTGACAGTGACTCTTCTTCAGCCAATATTTCCCTTCTGGAAAGTGCCAATTTTCCACTCCAACCCTTTAGACCCTTTTGGGTCCAAAATCCCCACCTGCTGGAACTGCCTGCCCTGCCCAGCAACGGGAGCACCTGCTGCTTCCCAACACTGCACTCAGGGAACTATGCTATGTAATAAAATTCTAATATGCAAATCGACCAAACGGCAGAACCACCTGCCGAATGACTGGTCGCTATGACACATACTGACCACTAGGGGGCCCCTGAGTTGAGCAGCAATTGGGGGGCAGGGCCAGCCAGTGATCGGCGCCAGGCCACCAGGCAAGGCAGGTGCCAGTGGGGCTCTTCAATTGCCCCGCCTGCCGATTGCCCCACAGATGGCCCTGATCTCTGGCCAGGCCTAGGGGCCCTGCCCTATATATTGGGAACTGTGCCACACTAGCACAGCAATGGGTGAACCTGAGGGGGGGCGGTGAAGGATCAGAAAAGACAAACAAGAGAATACAGCTGGGGCTGGGTGGATCTCTAGTGCCTGGATAAGGACACCAAGAGAGACCCAGCTTGCAAGCCGAAGCTTTATTTTATGGTCAGAGCACACAAAGCAAAACAGGGAAGTGGTCAACATGTTTACAATGCTCTTATGAGTTTCACCTTGTTTTGGCAGCACTTGCTGCACCTCCCACATCTCATTAGCTACCTAGGAAGGAACTAGGGAGGACTATAAGGTTAAGCTTAATCTAGGAGGGCGACTCGGTGAATCTCCCACGCCTGGATGAGGACACGAAAGACCCAGCTGCAAGCTGATGCTTTATTTTATAGCCTGATTAAAACAAGGGTAGATTAACATGTATACAAATGTCCTTGTTTTGGCAACACTTGCTGCACCTCCCACAGCCCATTAGCTACCTAGGAAGGAACTAGGGAGGGCTACAAGGTCTGGCTTAATTATGCTAGGACAGCTCTGCCCTCCAGGCAGGGACTTGTTTGTGGCCCTGCTACAGGTCAGCCTGAGGCTTGACCCTATAGCCACTCCCTACAGGGAACACTCTCTTAGATTTAAAAATTAAAACCTGGCAAGGCTTCTCTAACACCGAAAAGACAGGATGATGCAGCAATGACATGTATAGACTCTGGCTTGCACATTTTGTGGTCAGCCCTGATTCTGACACTTATAACTGTGTGGCAAAGCCAATTATTTAACTTCTCTCTGCTTCAGTTTTCTACCCATAAGATGGGGAAAATGATACTACTGCCTCAGAAGGATCATGTTATGTACTACTTTTTATAATCAGGGCAAAAAAATGTAGCTACCAATACAACAGTAAAGTGCCTTTCACATGTATGAAAAATATGGTCACTGGTGCATGCAGCATCCGGAATTGCGAGAGGGATGTCCAACTGCCAGTTTAGGCCCTACATCCTCCAAGGGGTCCCAGATTGCAAGAGGATGCAGGCTGGGCTGAGGGACTCCCCCAACCCCATGTACAAATTTCTTGTACCCGGTCTCTAGTGTGTAAATAATGAGGAAGGTGCTTAAATAAACATTAATTTTTTTCTCTCATTTTAAACTGATGTATATTCCCTCAAACACACCATAGCTGTCCTGGACTGCTCAGGACTGAAGGGTTTCCCAGGGCACAGGACTTTCCATTTTAAAACCAGGGAAGTCCTAGGTAAACTGGGATACTTTGGTCACCCACATAATAGATATTTTATAACAAGTTAGAGATGAAATTGCTTCCTTTTTTTATGCAATGACTAAATTGCTTAGAAATAAGAAATTCTACGAAATTTAAAAAGAATAGAAGGTGGTTGGCCCTAGCTGGTTTGGCTCAGTGGGTAGAGTGTCGGCCTACAGACCAAAGGGTCTTGAGTTAGATTCTGGTCAAGGGCACACAACTTGGTTGTAGGCTCCTCCCTGGCCCAGGCCCTGGTCGGGGCTTGTGAGGAGGCAAACAATCAATGTGTTTCTCTCACATCGATGTTTCTCTGTCTTTCTCTCTCTCTTCCACTCTCCCTAAAAATCAATGGAAATATATCCTCTAGTGAGGATTAACAAAAAGAAAAGAAAAAGAAGGTGGTTGATGCAAACAAAGACTATATATTTCTTTTTATTATTTCTATATATTATTATCTCAATTTGTGAAACAGTTAGCTTGAAAACTAGAAGAGAGATGGTCTGTTTTAGAGTAGTTTTGCCAACCGCTTGCTCAGACACTTTATTTCTGCAGCCCTCTCTGTGACAATCAGATATGTAATTCTGGCAATGAGAATCAACACTTACACTGACTCAGAAGATCTAGAGTTACTATGACTCAAGAAAAACACACACACACACCTTTATACTAAACTAGAGGCCCGGTGCACTAGAGGTCCGGTGCACAAAATTCGTGCATTGGGGGGGGGTCCCTCAGCCCAGCCTGCACCCTCTCCAATCCGGGACCCCTTGGGAGATGTCCAACTGCCTCTCACAATTCTGGACTGCTGGCTCCTAACCACTTGCCTGCCTGATTGCCCCTAACCCCTCTGCCTGCCTGCCTGATTGCCCCTAACTGCTCCCCTGATGGCATGATCGCCCCTAACAGCCTCTGCCTCGGCCCTGCACCTGGGACCCAGATTTACTTCCCTCTGGCCAGCCGCAGGCACCCGGGACCCAGGCCGGCTTTGCCTGGACCGCAGCCGCAGTCACCAGGGACCAGGGTCGGGCGGCTTTACCTGGGCTGCAGCCTCTGGCACCCAGGACTGGGGGTGGGTAACTTCTTCCTCTCCCGGGCTGCAGTCACAACCTCTGGCACCCAGGACTGGGGGCGGGCGGCTTCTCCCTCTCCAGGGCCACAGTTGCAGCCGCTGGCATCTGGGACCACAGGTGGGTGGCTTCACCCGGGCCAGGCTTTGTCAGGAAGGACGTCCGGAAGACGTCTGGTCTAATTAGCATATTACCCTCTTTATTAGTATAGATAGAAGCTTCATCCATGGCTTAAATCAAATAACCACAATGCAGAGAGCTTCCTGGTTCATTTGCTTAATTGTTTTGACTACAACAAAAATTGTGAGATTTTTGAAAGCAGAAGTTTATTATAAAGTGTACATCTTTTATAAAGCATTGCAGTAAGGAAAGATGTCCATATATCACACTGTCTTATATGTCTATCATTCTACCCATGCATAGTACTTGCTCATGTTGGGCTGCCAGACAAGACCTCAACAAGCAAGAGGAGGAACTGTCATTTAAGTCATCAGTTCTTCTGTCTATAGAGAGAGAGAGATCTCATACCACCTTCAAGACAAACTGTGCCTTTGATCAGGAAAAAGCACCTTCATGTGCCCTTTAATTACAAAAGGTAAAATAAACACTCACTTGTATTTGGGAGCAGAATGTTTTTAGGTTGAGATCCTCTTTTAGTCTGTCCAGTAAGCAAGCTCTGGCTCAGCCTTTCTGCCCCTTTTAGGGTTTACTGGATATATGAGATCTGAAAGAGAAATATACCCTAACTTTCTGTGAACCAAACATAATTTGTGCTGAAATCGCTTGTCGTCTTTGTGGTTGTTCTGGTGTTACTGTTTGCAGAGATCTGTAGGGAAGCTCTGTCTAGAAAGGGCACACAGGTATGACTAAGATGGCAAGGAGTATAGGTCACTGGCACATACAGGGTGTCAGTCTTTAATAATCACATGGCTCTGGGTGAGACGACTTGTCTGGACAGGGGCAGTGTTTAATAATCACAAGTGCTCTGGTCTGGATAAGAAAGATAACCCCGGTCTGTTGACTAGCCTGAGAAGCACTTTATTTATGATGGCTTTCTCATAATGATCAATGACTAATCAAAATAATGATAAATTATTAACAAGTGTAAAACCCAATAGTGTTAAATAATGACACCATTATGTCACATGAAATGGACTTCCCCTCTCACCAGTGAAGTTTCTCTTGGGGCATTCCATTCTCTGAGGAAACCCCCTTCTCCCTGAGCCCCTTACCCAGACCAGTTTAAAGCCTTCATATCTAGTTCAATTTGTTTTACAAAAAGGGGTGAAAAACAAACAAAACTTCACTAGGGAACACTTTACAAGAACATTAGTCGATGGGTATTAGTCTCTCTCTAAGGAGGGCTGCCCTTGACCAGTCAATGCTCAAATGTTCAGCGCTGGGGCTTCCCTTGCCATTTCCCCTTATCTTCACTTCTGGGCCGCTGGGCCCCTGCAGGCATTTGAAGAAGCAGAAGTGGGCCTCTAAAAGAGCAGCTGGCCGAGCAGGTGTAAATGCAGGCAGATGAAGCCCTCGGACCAGGGATACTTAGGGACTATCCCACTCCATACTAGATCGCAGGCCACATGGTCACTTTAAATAAGGTTTTTTCAGATTTGGAGACTATGAACATGGAACTATATAGAAGGCAACTGGTAAGGGCTCCTAGGTGTGTTGCTTTATGCCCAGGTAAATTAAGGTAAGAAAGCAAAGCTCAAATTGTATCTTTTCCAGTACTGTCAGACCTAAATGAAAAAAGATGATTATTTTACTGAGTCTAAAAGTAGTAGTTCAGATTTTGGCAGCTGTTTTGAGCTTGGATCACAAACCGTGACATTTTTTTTTTAAGCCATGAAAAGTTTTAAAGGACATGTTTATTATCTGTGGTAGACCTTCCTTGGCAGGGATAGTAAAATACATAGGTCAAGTGAAATCATTCCAGAGAAAGAAAATAAACATGGCCAGCCCACCTACAAGATGGATGTCCATAAGCCAGGAATGGTTTTGCTTGACCCATGTATTCTCTTAACCAAAGATCAAAAACAGCATGATGTCAAGGACAGAGCTCTGCCAACTACAGCTATGGCTGCAATCAAGGAGTATCCATCAATACATGACAGCACTGTATGCAAAGACTGACCTCTCTCTCTCTCTCTCTCTCTCTCACACACACACACACACACACACACACACACACACACACACCAGCATACACTACATCTGTTTAAAAAAACAAAGGACAATAGAACTTCGGACACTCCTAGATGACAGAGCAATCCCACATGGAAATTGCATTGTTCTAAGAAAGGAAGACAGGTAGGTAGACACAGCGTTGATAGAGTAACTGGCCTATAAAAAAGGATTAATTATTTGTGAATCTCACACCTGGACAAATGCAGTAACCTCCCAGCTGTGTTTTCTTCCCTTCATGAACAAACATCTGAAAGTTTCTCCACATTGCAGGAACTGGTTTAGGTGTTGGGTATTAAGACAGATGTAATTGGCCCTACCTACCCTAATGAAGCTATGACCTTGAAAACCAGATGTACTGACAGTACACAGGCATACGTGTTATGACTTGTAGGCTGACAACTGTGTCACCTTCCACTCAATTTTTGGGAACCAGGGCTCTAACTTCCCCTTTGCCTGACCCTCTGCTCTATAATTTGCCTAATAACTCCATTCTTCCCAGGCTGGCCTTGCCTCTCCCAACCCTCCCAGAAATTCTACATGCTGACAGACTTCACTGACTCCCAACTAAATGCCTGCTAGCATCTCTCCATTTACCTCCTCCCAGATTCTCCAACCCTGTATCTCTGTCCTGCCAGCCTATCTAGATACTCACTGGCTATTCTTCTCTGATGCCAGTCTCCAGATTTCTGTGCTCTGAGATTTGAGCTCCCCAAACTTCTTAAGTGTAAGGAAGAAACCAAGTTCATAATCAGAAGACTGCCTGGAGGCTGAAATTGGTGGCTATCTAGAGACTGAGGTCACTAAGGGCCTACCCTCATGGTCAGCCGCTCTGCATGACCTGCAGCAGTCCCTTGGATACCTTCTTTCTAGACATTCTGGAGAACAGAAGATACTTTGTGGCCTCCATCTGGTAGTTCTAGACACCACCATTCTTCTTCTCTCCACAATTCATGAGGTTCCTAGTTTTCTTCTACTTTCAGTCATGCTTTGGCTAGATTAGCTCTTCATTTTAACTTCTTGTTCTTAATTTGTTTTATATTGGACAGTGTGACCTAAGAATTCTGCAAAGAACCAACATTATCTACCAGTGTATATTTAACTGGTTATCAAGGGAGAAAAAGAGAGAGGGAAAGAATGACAAAGAAAGAGATTTCATTTCTGTGCCTTATTGTGCAGGTAATAGTGGTAGGAAGTACATTTTGTTCTCTGAAGGCTGAGACATTTCTGACTGTCATAGCTGAGGGGTGCTACTGACAAACGGTAGCAGAGGCCAGGAATACTGCTAAAAATAGCCTACAATGCACAGGACAGCCCCACAACAAAAAATAATCACCCAGCCCAAAATGTCAGCAGTGTTAAAGGTTGAGAATCTCTGGATTACAGTATGTTCAAAAGGCCAAGGAACATTACATAACTACTTCTCACTTGGGCAGTTCACCTCAATTCTCTGAAATTATCTGATGATTTGGCTGACTTTGATGGTTAAGCTTCTGCTTGTGGGTATCATACACTCTCACCTTAAAGTTCAAAGAATTGCTCACTAACCAGTTACCCTTAACCACATGTGTATGAAACAGCTGGCCCACATGACTAACAGACCATTTCTCACTGGGCACACAGGAAGGCTTGTTTAGGAGTTGTTGCCAACATCTGTGGTGTTTAGTGTGCTGAGAGACAGAAAAATGGCAGGAAGGAAAGTGGACGCAAAAATCTTACATGGAGTGAAATTCTACTAGGCTTATCATGCTTTGAAAATTTTCTGAGAGAATGCAAATAGATTCTCCTTTAGATGTGAGTTTGCTTCCTTCCCTTCTTCCTATCATCAGGAGCTATAAAAGAAAGGAGGAAAGGAATGGAGCTTGGAAGTGGGCAGGTC
>NW_006282748.1:2821126-2823296 GCF_000327345.1 Myotis davidii | reverse complement strand
GAAAGAGAAAAAACGAGGACATGTTGCCAAATTGGATTAGACTTTCCCTTTTCTTTTTTAGTCATAGAAAATTCAAGACTTGACAAACTGATAATAACTGTTACATTGGAGGGAGGTGGTGTTAGGTCTAGAACAGAATGGAGGAGAAAGGAGGAAGATAGTCTTTTATGGAGACCCCCCCCCCCACACACACACACAAAATAATAAATATTAAAAACCTGACTCTTCTGACTTATGTTAATGGTCTTCTCTTTTCTCATTTAACCAAAAATAATAAAAATTGAGACTATGGAATATAAAATGGAGAATCTGAGCATGTGGATCTTACAGAGCTAAACTAAATGCAGGCCAGAGTGCCAACTTTGGCTGTTAAAAGATAGTCTGGCAGGTCCTGAGCCTAGGAGAAACTGTTAAGTAGATGATCTGAGCTAGAGAAATAAGAAATGAGTAGGAGAAAGGACATGTTCCAAATGAATGATAAAAAAAATAAAATTGGGTATGCTTTTGTCATTTATAGACAAGTACCAATTTATAAACTGGTCGTGTTCTCAAAAGTTCAAATGGCTATGGCAGCAACAACAGACAAGTAGAATGGAGGGAAACAGAAGTAGTTCACTGATTGTTGGAAAGGACCTTCAAAAATTCATAGTCCAATGCTTATACTGAGGAGGAAGAAAATGGTTCAGAAAAGTTGATCATCTTGCTTAATATCACTGTGAGATTTAGGAACAAAGGTGGGTCTTGGGATTCCCCAGGCAGTCCACTAATCATGCTGTGTTGTCTACAAGAAGGAAGCCAGTAAAAATAATTATGGTGAGGAGCAGAGGAGTAAGAGGTGGGCTGCCCAGATGACAGGGAGACAGGAGGGAGAAGAGGAAGTGAAGGTGGTAGGAAAGGAACGCTCAGAAACAAGGGGCAGGAAGTGTGATGCCTGATCTGGGTCCCATCCTACCTAAAGTAAACAATTCGGGTGCATTCTGAGTGATGGCTTCCTACATGTGGACGTTTGGTTTCACAGAAGATGTGGCATACAAGGAGAGAAATGGCCAAGATAGAGTCTACAAGTTTTCAAAATCTCAGCATTTCTCACTGCTGTTTTCTAAGCCCCCTGAAATTCATTAATTTATTCAACAAATATTTATGGAAGCCCCTATCTGTGCCAGGTGCTGTGCCAGGCCAGCTGGCTATAGTAGTAATACTGGCAAGGTACAGTTCCTCTGGGGTTTGCTTTCTAGTGAGACAGATGAAATGTAAGCCAAATCGATAAGATGATGTCCCGTTGTTAAGTGGTATGAAGAAAACACTACAGCAGCAGTTCTCAACCTGCGGGTCGAGACCCCTTTGGGGGTCGAATGACCCTTTCACAGGGGTCGCATAAGACCATCAGAAAACACATATATAATTACATATTGTTTTTGTGATTAATCACTATGCTTCAATTAGGTTCAATTTGTAACAATGAAACTGGGGGTCACCACAACATGAGGAACTGTATTAAAGGGTCGCGGTATTAGGAAGGTTGAGAACCACTGCACTACAGGATTAATATGGTAGTGACTGGAGTATCTACTTTACTAGTAGATTGGATGGTCAGGAAAAGCCTCTTTGAGGTGACAGTTGGTGACAGGCCAAGAGCTTAAGATTGAGATGTCTGGGTAGAGAGCACAGCCCACACAAAGGCCCAAGTGCTGATCCGTCCTGGTAGGTTTGCAGAGCCTCCAGAAAGCCCATGAGCTAGCAGAAGAGATGAAATGAGGTCATGGGGTGAGCTCAGCCCTATCAGGCTGGTGCCTGTGTTCATTTAGCAAGTATTTATTAAGCATCTAGTGTGCCCAAGGCATTGATGAGCATACAGAAATGGAACTGAGAAACCCCTACCTCAAGGATTCTGTCCCCAGGGAAGTTAAAATTTAGTGAGGGTGCCCGAATATTCAAAACAACTTTGGTACAGACAGGGACACCCTAGATGTACAGAACCGCGGCCTGAGGTCAGAGAGCCGGCCGGCCATCTCCTCCCCCCGACAGGGAGGTAGGGTCTTTCCGGAGATGAGTAACCGAGCCCACCTTTCCTCCACGGGTGCGCCTTCTCGGTCCCCGTGGGTGGGGGCGGGCCACAGAAATCCCCAGCCCGCTAGGTCGGCCGCGCGGTGATGAGCACCTGATTCACCGA
>NW_006282748.1:2810417-2820522 GCF_000327345.1 Myotis davidii | reverse complement strand
CGCACCCTTCGCGGTGCCGGTCGCCGTTCCGCTGCCCCTCCCCCGCCGCCGAGCTCGGCGCTGCGGTCCCCTCCCCGTCACAGCCGGCTCTGGAGGCGTCGTCAGGTGTCGGCAGTAAATCGGGAGATCGGTTGTCTTACAGTCTCTAACCTTCTCCGCAGATTTTGTGTATTTGTCGTGTGCACAGACACGTCCTGTGGACCGAGAACTGACAGGCCCCAGTCCTCAGGTGCTTTAAACGCCGCCTGTGGGGGCGGCGCGGCGGTGGGAGCACGGGCTCCGCGGAGGGGCCTAGGTCTGTGCTGCTGCGACCAGCCCCACCCGAGGGCCGCGGGCTGCGCGGGCCGTGCCCGCTGGACATCGGTGCAGCGCTGCTCCTGCCTGCCCCGCCGCCTGCCCGCCTTTCTTCCCAGGCTGTGGGCTGGTTTTGTACCGTTCCTGCCACTGGTAGGAGGTGGTAGGAAAGGTACCAGCTCCTCAGCTGCGAGTTGCCTGGGGTGTATGTATTCATGGCAAAGGTTCTGTGATCTGGTACTGGTGGCTTAAAGGAAAGATTTACAGAACATTTTTAAAAGCCCTCAACAAAGACAAGTTCACAGATCTGTGAGATGGACCTGGATCGGAGAGTAGCTTCTGGTCCGCTTCTCTTACCCCTGGAAGCCCACTCACTCACTTCTCCACACACTCAGCACTCACGTTCGGTGGATGTAACACGGTGGCTTTCTTTTTTGATTTGTCTCCATACTGGGGTCAGCAGTGACCTGGTTCCTGTAGCTGGAGTGTCAGAGGTCAGGTAGGGAGTGTTAGGCGGCAAGGTGGGGAAGGAGACTTACAGCAGAAGTAGTCCTGTGTACCTTCCTAGCTCTCCACCTACCTGCTCACATTGTTTCTTGTGTTCTGCAGATCCAGTTGATGAAAGAACTACTGTGTGTTTTGGGCTTGCATACCTGAGGGTTTTTTGGGAACCAGAATTGTATTCATTGTGTGTGGGTGTTTTTGTTGGGGGTTGGGGGAGTGGATGGTGGGGTAGTGATCAAATTTGCGAACAGACTTTGGCTTTTGGATAACCACTTGCACTGTGTCCCCATTAGTACTGGAATCCATCAGCACCACGAGTCTTCTGCTTATTAAATTAACACAGAACAACAGTAAAGGCGCTTGCATAAGTTTTGGGCCCTGTCTGCTTTCCCATTAACTGTGGTCATACCTCTGCTTTCCTTTGGTTCTTGCAACCCTTTTTCCCACTTAAATTGCTTCCTCTCCAGCTCTTTCAGCATTTCATTTATTACATTTATATTATAACTCAAAGAACATATTTCAAAATACAAATGATTGCCCAAGGGTTCAAAATTAACTTAAGGCGTTTCAGTAAAATGTCATATCATAAATTTACCCTTCAAAGAAAGTAATAGATTTCTTGATGATGTTATTATCCTAACCATCTTGTGTTATAAATAGAACCACTATCTCCAATGTAGAGATGGCGAAACATACAGACAGATTTAGAAACATCCTTAATTCAACAAATATTTATTGTGTACTTGCTATCAGGTGCTGTGCTATTGGAGCAGGTGGGGTGAAAGTGTGATGGTCATGATACAGACAGAACCTTCAGTATAGACCAGCGATTGCCCAGTAGAAATATGTGAGCCGAGTATTTAATCTAGATTTTTTAGTAGCCGCATTAAAAAAGTAAACAGAAACAGGTCAAATTAAAGTTAGTAATATATTTCATTCAAATGAAATATATTCAGAATTTTGTCATTTCAACATGTATCCAATATATAAAATTATTTATAGAATGGTTTACAGTTTTATGTACTACGTCTTCAAAGTCTGGTGTATATTTTATATTTAAATCACATCTTATTTTAAGTACTCAGCCAGAGGTGTGTATGTATTACTGTATTACACAACGTGTGTGTGTGTGTGTGTGTGTGTGTGTGTGTGTGTGTGTGAGAGAGAGGGAGAGAGAGAGAGAGAGAGAGAGAGAGAGAGAGAGAGAGAGAGAAAGAGAGAGAGAGAGAAGGCCCGCATAAACACAGTGTGGGGAGGAATACAAGCTCCAGGATAAGATGGGCAATTTCAGGAGCCTGGGGTGAGTAGATGTGATGAGAGAAGACTTGAAGTGTCATTCAGGCCAGGCCATGGATCCTGTTGGGGTAGAGATGTTTAAGCTGAGATCAGAATGTATTACTCAAAGTTATAAGGTTAGTTAGTGGCAAAGTAGGTTGCCAGAAGCCAGAAATTAAAAGCCTTAACTAGAGTTTGTTCATGTCTTATTGTGTGACTTGGAATTAGGCTTCATATTTTCCCTATCTATAAAAGAAAAAATAAAGGTTGATTGGCAGGATCAGTGGAATTATTATAAGGTGCTAACCATAAAAATGCTTTTCTAAGCACTTTTATAAGTAATGTATAATGCCCTTCAAACTGAAAACGTAATCTACAGTATGTATGTCCTGAGGTTACTGGGACAAGATTTCTTTCCAATCTGTCAAGTTAATTATCCTTGACCAAAGAAAACTTATGAACTAAACAATGCAGATTCCATTCTGACTGCTTGGCATTTTTATTTTTATTTTTTTAAAATATATTTTATTGATTTTTCACAGAGAGGAAGGGAGAGAGATAGAGAGTTAGAAACATCGATGAGAGAGAAACATCGATCAGCTGCCTCCTGCACATCTCCTACTGGGAATGTGCCCGCAACCCAGGTACATGCCCTTGACCGGAATCGAACCTGGGACCTTTCAGTCCGCAGGCCGACGCTCTATCCACTGAGCCAAACCGGTTTCGGCTGCTTGGCATTTTTACTGATATTTCATGCCCTCAGGGAAGATCTTATCCATATGTTCCAGTCTCTGGGAGAACACCATGCCCATCTCAGTTGGATATATACAGTGTGTTACACAGAGTGTCTAAGGGAGAAAGGCTTCTTTGTTCTGGCCAATTGAAGACGATGAGGAAATACAGAAAGAGAACACAGCAATTGTGATCTCTTATTTTTTTGAGCCTCATATTATGTGCCTGCAGTTTGTAAAATCTAAGCCTCACTACGGCCCTAGGAGGTCAGCCTGTCTTTTCCTTTTTGTACAGATTGGAAATGGAGACTTGTACAGATTGGAGAGATGAAGTAGTATGATTAAGGTTCTACCAAATGCTAGGAAGTGGCAGGACTGAGTTTGGAACCCAGTTCCCACTGATTTTGAAGATAGGAGAAGCCTTTCCTTTGACCTGGGGTGCCAGTTCAGCCCACATTCTAAGGATGCTAAAAAATAACTTGAGAAAGCTACCCAGAGTTCCAAATTAATTGCAAAATAGGAAAGCCACCTCCTCTCTTTCTTCATGTTTGACATTGATAAAGCAAAAGGAGGGAAAGGGAGGCAACTAAAACTATCATTTCATTCCCTTTTGTGCAATTCCCAAATAGATTCTCTGAACTGGTCAAATTTATAATCACTAATGAGCTTATTGTATGCTGGGGCAAATCTTGAGACTTTACCTCTGATCCTCACCACAGCCCTGTATAGTAGGTACTGTTATTTGTATTCCTGTTTTACAGATGAGATACACAGAGTTTAAGTGACCAGCCCAAAGTTACCCATTTGGTGAGTGGCAGAGCCTGGGCTCTAAGCCAGATGATAGGTTCATAGCCATAACACAGAGTGCCTCTCTGTGCTGCTAAAAGGGTCAAACTAGTACAGTGGTCGGCAAACTCATTAGTCAACAGAGCCAAATATCAACAGTACAATGATTGAAATTTCTTTTGAGAGCCAGATTTTTTAAACTTAAACTATATAGGTAGGTACATTGTTATTAACTTAATTAGGGTACTCCTAAGGCTTAGGAAGAGCCACACTCAAGGGGCCGAAGAGCCGCATGTGGCTCGCGAGCCTCAGTTTGCCGACCAAGGGACTAGTACATGTCTCAGTGAGGATTGGAGTGAAACTGAACGCAATTGCATGCAAATATCATGTTTCTGTGGAGCCTTCTCAAACTCCTAATGGACTCAAAGTTCTCTCAAGTGTCTAAACCCCCAAATCTTTTGGGGAGGACCTATAAAGAAAATGACTATCTCATTATCATCTTATTAGTCTTAAGTGGTAATGTAATACCCCATCAAAAACAAATACCCATTTTTTCTAGCCAGCATTATATTGGAGAAACCGGCCCAAATGCGTCTCTAAATGTACGTTTTTATCTTGATCAACCTGAACTAATGACCTAGAAGTGGGCTAATATGTTACCTAGGGTAGGATCTGAGAGCATCTTCTGGCTTAAAAGACAGTTCATCCAGCACCCAGCTGCCCAGTCTGGTAACCTCTTCCTTCCTCCCACTCTGCTCTGTGTCCTCTAAAAGCAACCTTCTGGGTGAAAAGGGATGTTGTCCTAGTATTTCATGGGAAACTTGCTTATGATAATAGGAGACAAATACTTCAATTAGTGCATCACTTTTAGATGAGAAGCCCACTATTGTAAAAGAAAGAGGGACAAGCTACCAGAAAGCCTGTCTTAGAGTGTCTCTCACTCTGCTGCTTCATGCTGCAATCTTGAACAAGTCACTGAATGTCTTTGTTTTTTTATTTAAAGAAAAACAATTTTAAATATAACAATGTTACATGCAATCAAGAAAAATGATCTTATGTAAAATATTACATACAATAAACAATATTTCAAGAATAAAAGGATTATAAGTATAATAATATTACCAAAACTGTACTAACATAGTATATCACAAAAGTTGTAGGAAATATTAAAAATCTGCAAATAACAGGATTACTTCTATTATATTCTAGTATATTTTTTCTCCTCTGGCTCTATTTTGGTTCATTAGTTTGTGTTGTTCATTATATTCCACAAATGAGTGAGATAATATGATATTTATCTTTCTCTGACTGGCTTATTTCGCTTAGCATGATGCTCTCCAGGTCCACTGCTGTTGCAAATGGTAAGGGTTCCTTCTTTTTTACTGTGAATGTTTCTGAGCTTTGGTTTCTCTATTCCCTCGATTCATAGGGATGGTGGGTAGCTTATCTAGTCTCCTATTTGCTCTAAAATGAGTTTAATGATACTTCCCCAAGTTTCTGCCCAGATTCTTGAGAGAAGCAAATGAGAATTGATTAGAAGACATTTTTAAAAGCTGTAAAGTGCAAATCTGCACTTGAATTTGGCACATCAGTAGTTACAGTAGTGATGGCATCTGCCTTGAATATGGTCGACACCTGTGGTAGCATAGCTCTTTTCTCCTTAGGATGATACGGGAGTATAGTTGCTAAAGGAGTGCAGTTCAAGGGGAAACAGCTAAGGGGATATGCCCCCAAGGCAGAGACAAGGGTTTCTCCGCCTCTGCAGTATTGAGTTTGAGCTATAGCATTCTTTGTTGTAAGGATTGTCTTGTGTACTATGTGGGTGATTTAGCACTATCCCCAGCCTCCACCCACTAGATGCCAGTAATCCCCTCCCCCCATGTCACAACCAAAAATGTGTCCAGGTATTACTGCTAGATGTCCCCTGGAGGGCAAAATCATCCCTCTTTGAGAACCACTGACTTAGGGTTCTTCGCTCAGAATCTCCTGACGTCTGTGTTATCTGGAACCCAATCATTCCTAAAAGGCCGAAGAGGGCCTAAGAGGTAAAGAAGCACTGTGTAGTATGGGAAGAAGCTAGAAGGTCAGACATCTTTGTGCTGTTAGATGCTGCAGTTTCCACATGGCAGCACCTGACTTTACTTCCTTCATAATCTATTCAGTTGTCCATTTGCCCAGTCATCAAATTATGTTATTGAACACCTCCTATCGTCCAGGCACTGTGTTAGACCCTGTGGGAAATAAATGTGCCATCCAAGTTGGTCTGAAGCAGCTTACAGAGAGGACTCCCTCTGTGGGAGGCAAGTGTACTGTGAGTGGCACCTGTACAGTTGTGTCTGTGGGGCTGATGGACAGATGGCGCTGTGTTGGTGGTCTCTCTATCCTCTCAACACTACTCCCTGCATATTTTCTCTTTTCAGCATTACAGATTCATTTCATATTGAAGGAACAGATGCTTACGACATGTAAGTGCACGCAAGAGTCTTCTCAGATTCTTTCTTTTGTAAGTGCAAACTGGTTAACTTCTTAGCCAAATGGCATTAAGAAAGTCTGTGACATTTAACCCTTCAGGAATCCCCCAGAGTTCTCCTCCTCACCCGTGGCTTTAAAATTCAGAAAGTCCTTTCTGACCTAGGGAGAATTATAAGCCTTCCTCCACCCCCATTACCTTGTACTACTGCTTGATCAGGAATTTTCTCCCTTATATTTGTTTGGGTGGTGGTCTTAGATTTCATGGCATCCTGAAATACTAAGAAATTTTTAAAAAGTAATCTCAAAATACTTCCTGCCTTAGAAATAGTATCCTTTTGTGTTTTAAAATCTTTCTTGCAGCTAAGGATTTGATTTTATGCATTTCTGTATGACCAGTGTTAGTAAGGTGTGGATGTGAACAATATTGATCAAGAGGAGCCATCAACCATGGAAAATTTTTAGCATGGTCTCAAAGTATTACTGCAGAAGGAGTCTACCTTTCATTACCTATCTCTAGACAGTCCTTTAACAAAAATAAGAATCTTTTGACCAGCAGTGTCAGCATCTTCCTTCAGTGATTATCTCTTCATGTGCCAGACTTAGTGGCAGGCTTTTGGGACACAGCAGGGCACAAGACCCTGCTTCAAGGTCAGTCAGAAAAATAAACAAATAAAATAATTTTAGGTCTTGATAAATGCGATGAAGAAAATAAAACAGGGTGATATGGTAGAGGTGTTAGGGAGTTAGGTGGTCAGGAAAGACCTCCCTAGGAGCTGTCATCTCATGGGAGACCTAAGCAACAAGGAACCACCTAGGTGAACAACAGGGAGAGAATATCCTTGGCAGAGGGAAGGAACAGTTATTTCCAAGGCCCAAAGGTGATTAGGACCAATTCTGTACTTATTCTTTTAGAGTCATAGAATATTCCCAAATTGCATTTACTAACTTCTTTCCTTAATCTGTCCTTACTTCCTACCAGGTGTGAGTTCACTGTACATGCTGTCCCAGGTGAATTCTCACCTCTTCCCTGGGCTCCTCTACAAGCATCTGTCTGCTGTAAAATTATTTTGTTTCACTTTATTGTCTCCTTTTTTGAACTTAGATATTATTAGTAACAATAATATTGGGGAAATAGGGTTAAATTTTTTTTTATTTTTTAAATTATATTTTATTGATTTCAGAGAGGAAGGGAGAGGAAGAGAGCGATAGGAACATCCATGATGAGAGAGAATCATGGACTTTTTTATTTTTAAGTTTGAATTACAGTTTTACGTTTGATTGGTATAGAAATTTAAATATTTATGGGCTTTTATTCCTCTAGAAAACAAAAATTGAGTTTTTCTCCCTGCAAATGGTCCTCCAGCCGTCCTTGATCTTGTTTTGTAATTTTATGTGGCAGAAACTGAGATTGAGAAATTTGCTTTTTATTTCCAGCCCTTGAAACTCTAGCTTACTCTTCTGGTCTGGAAAATTGAGTTAAAAGTTTTTCTGACATAACTCTGTTGTCTCCTTATATTACTTAAAAATATTTTAACTGAATACAGAATGTGCATCTTAAATGACTTTAGTAAGTGGGCTTCTTGATTTTAGTAAGCTCAGATCTCTGCCTTTGCCAACTCTTGCCCTGGCATCCCTTAGGGTGCTGCTTTCCTCAGCCCAGCCCAGGGCCCCAGCCAGGTTTGGGCTGAGGAAAGCAGCACCCTGAGGGATGCCAGGGCAAGAGCTGGTTCACTGACCCCAAAGGGAAACCAGCCAGCGCAGAAAGGGACACAATTTCATCTCACAAGTTTCATTCACCATTGTTTTCATATCTCTCCTTTCCTTGCTTTGACTTCTCCCACCCTATACACTTGCTTATTTGTTCATTGAAAAAAACATTTATTTGAGTACCTACCAATCTAGGGGAAACCATTTGAGTTTAGATAAAACATATGTGCAGGCAGCAGGTAAATTAGACTGTTGTGGGCTATAGTCAGCCTGCATTTGTGTTTTCCTTATCTATCGCAATGTTTAAGATTGTTTTTCTTAATGTAGTTGACAGTGTTTGAAAATTGGGTTGTTTCCCATAAAATCCAGATGCTGGGTTGGGGGGCCTGGCCTGTGTCTTCCTTGGATGAGGGGAAGATGAGTGAAGGTGCTAGGCATAGGGCAGAGGCTGTAGACATGGCAACCTTGGTCCTTGCAGGTCTCATTTGCTGAAGTGTCATATGTAGGTGTCATCCTGATAGCTACTTGGAGCCCTAAGAAGATTTTAATCTGGAATAACCACATGATGAGCTTTGCACCTTGGAGATAGGTTGAGGAATCTTGGGAGTTGTCAAGTCCAGAGGTAGGGAGATGTCTAGGAAGCTGTTGCAGTAAGTCAGAAGGGAGGGCTGAAGAAGCTGAACACAGGAACTGCACTAACGTTTCAAAAGAAGCAAATAAATGTGTGTGTCTGTGTGTGTGGGTTGGGGGGGGGATATTTGAGGAGTATGTTGAAGGAAGTGCTAAGTGAGGCATAAGTGGAGACCAGAGGAGGGAGGAGCCTCCTGTCAGTAACCTCCAACTGGTCAGTGAAGTACCGGTGGGGCTGCTGCTTTCAGGGTTGGGTAGGACTTTGCTAATTGGTGACTTGCCTGATGGTCTGTGAAGCTCAAGTGCATTTGTGTGTTTTTTCTGGATTCAAAGGCCTACATCAGGGTATGTGGTCTCAACAAGAACCCAAATGTGGCTGCTTTATATAGAGTAGGTCAGGCTCTACAGTGGTTTGTGCATGTGCCATCAGTTTTTAACAAGGCAAAGATGCTCAATGAAATCCATGCCCTGAAGAGCATCACTGGGTGCTGCTTTCAGATCTCTTAGTGGAAGTGGTCGAAAAAGAGGAAGTGTGGAGCAGAGCCGGGTACAGGGTAATGGTGTTCCATGAGAGTGTTGCCTGGGCATTGGGGGTCTGTAGGGAAGTGTCATCAAGACCTGTGTGCTGTGTGCACTGGGAAATCGGTCTGGTGCTGTAGCTTCTGCAGCAGTGTCCCTAATTGGACTTTAGAGTTTCCATAGAAAGTATTGGCAAGACAAGAATGAGTTTCTGGTTTCGTGTTTTTCAAAGTGTGAAAAATACAGTCCCCGTTCTCATCTCATATCTACTGAACCATTTTATTTGGGGGCTGGGGCTGGGAGCTTGTCCAGAAATTTGAATTTTTAACAGATTCTGGTGGATAGTTTGGTTTGAAAACACTGTCTTAGGGAAGTAGACGTTTAGGAGCAAATGTATGTTCGTAATTAACTTGCCCGTTTAAACAGTTATTCATTCATTTAACAATTTTTGGTTGAATGATAATCATGGGCCAAGCCCTGAGCCAGGAGTTGGGTGTGCAGCTGTGAGTGACAGGATGTGTTTGCTGCCCATAAAGTTTTCCAGCCCAGCAGAGGGCACAGACCTTCACCTTGTAGTGCCCCGTGACAGCATCTCTACGAGGGGAGCACAGCAGACTGTGAGCACTGAAGCAAGGGTCTACTCCAGACTTGGGGATCAGGACAGGCCTCCTTTGGGCATGAGACATAGCTGCCTAACAGTGGGAGCAGCATGCACAAAGGCCTCAGACAGCAGAGGGTAAGTTTGCTAGAGCTGTGAGAGAAGCCTTGCATGTGCAGCAGGTGTAGAGGGTGGTGGAGGGTGGATGTAAAAGGAAGAGTCATGGAGAATCCTGGTCTTTCAAGTTCCACAAGTCAATGGGCACCAACATGCAACCATCAGTGGGTTATTTGGGCAGGCTTACTATTGGCCATGAGAAGGCAAGAGCCTGGAGACAGGGATGCTCACTTGTGCGTGCTGTCCATCTAGAGAGGAGCTGGGAGTGGATGTGGCAGGTGACAAGCCTGAGCTGTGCTCCAGCTACTCTGCTGACGATTCAGCCTCTATACCAGCCGTGGGCAAACTACGGCCCGCGCCGGATCCGGCCCGTTTGAAATGAATAAAACTAAAAAAAAAAAGACTGTACCCTTTTATGTAATGATGTTTACTTTGAATTTATATTAGTTCACACAAACACTCCATCCATGCT
>NW_006282748.1:2806589-2809713 GCF_000327345.1 Myotis davidii | reverse complement strand
AAAAAGACCATACCCTTTTATGTAATGATGTTTACTTTGAATTTATATTAGTTCACACAAACACTCCATCCACGCTTTTGTTCTGGCCCTCTGGTCCAGTTTAAGAACCCATTGTGGCCCTCGAGTCAAAAAGTTTGCCCACCCCTGCTCTATACGCAAAACACTGTCAGTTTTAGGTCCCTAACACTCACATCTGGTCTGTGTCTCTTCCCTAGATCCTGCCTGGCCTGTATATTGGCAACTTCAAAGGTGAGTTCTCTCTTCTTTTGTATTATTGTGGTAAAATATGTATAATGTAAAATATGCCATTTTAACTATTTGTAAGCATACAGTTCAGTGGCATTAACTACATTCACATTGCTTATAACCATCACCACCATCCTTCTCCAGAACCTGTTGATTTCCCCAACTGGAAGTTAGTACTTTTAATACCCTCTTAGTACTAATGATAGTACCCATTAGATACTACCTCCTTATCCCCACCTCAGCCTTTGGTAACCACCAGGCTACTCTGTCTATGAATCTGACTACTCTAGGGGCCTCACATGAGTGGAATCATGCAGTATTTGTCCTTTTGTGTCTGGCTGGTTTCACTTGGCATAATGTCCTTAAGATGCATCCATGCTGTAGCATGTGTCAGAATTGTCTTTCTTTTTAAGGCTGAATAATATTCCATTTTATGTATATACCACATTTTGTTTATTCATTCATCTGTTGATGTACATTTGGGTTGCTTCCACCCAAAGGGAAGTTTGCTTTTTAAGAGGTCACTTTAGCCTTCTCACCTATGATCGAACCAAGGCGTAAACTTGGTTTATTCAAAGTCTGGTCTGGAGGTGGCCACCACTTGTACTAGACCCCTTGTGGACTGGACCCTCATCCTCATGCCAGACCTCTTGGCCAGTGTTGACTGAGTGGTATGAGCTTGCAGGTTCCAATTGGACCTCTGACCTTCATTTTAATTCTGTACACATGTTCGAACATGATCTAAAGCAGCTGGCTGAAGGACACATTTAGTAGCCATATAATTTATTTATGATTTTAATCACTTTTTTCTAGTTATTAATAAATTTTCAGAAACCTGTTTTTTTTAATCACCTGGAAAAGATAAGAGGCAATTTTATCTTTAGCAGATTATTCTCATCTTGTATTGACTTTTCTTTTTACACATTTTTCTGCATTTTACACATTTTTCAATATGTGTTTGATTTGCTGTCAGTTGTTGACTTTTTTATTTTTAGCTTATCTGTCTCAAAGTGTTCTGTAGTCACAGAGGTGAGTAGAAACCCAAGGAACCAAGTGGATAGCAAACAGACTTTTGATTTCCAAGGAAGTACCCATGCTATGTGACACTGAGTGAATTTAGTGAAAACTGGTTCCTGAGCATGGAGACAGGGTGTGCTCAATAGGAGAGAATACACAGAGGAAACCTGCAGAAACCAGCCAGCCTTGTTGGGCTGAGGGCCAACCTTCATCATGGGATCTGAGACTCCACCCTCCTTGAGCAGGCCAGCACACACTGCTGTCAGTTTCTGGTTGTTGCCTAAATTCTTGAGTTCAGAATCAAGTTGATTATAAAAACCTGTATGATTTCTCTGCATAATATTTGTTCCTCTTTTTCCCAGAAAGCTCCCAGCTTTGATAATTTCCTCAAAGAGAATTAAGCACAGGAAGTTGACAGCTAGCTGCTAATTGCTACTAGAACTCACTAAAAATAGTACTGGAGTTCCTAAATCAGTGAGATTTGTAGTTTGGGAAAAGCACCAAGTGTTAGGGAGTTGTTCAGGAAAGCTGGAATCCTTTATAGAGCCAGTATCTTCAGGGATTTATTTAGTGAGTTATTATTAACTGCTTTCATAGGTAGAAAGAATGTCTTCGAGTTTGAAACAAAGTTTAGGATAAATTCCTAGAAATAGAATTATTAAGTGAAGTGTTTACAAATTAAAAATTGTAATAAATACCAACCAAATTAAATACTTCTGCCAACAGTTTGTGAGAGTTTTATCCTTACACATAGAAGGTTACTTTCTTATAAAGGGACATTATTCATAACTTTAAGGAAAGATTTAACACTCTTTTTGTACTAAAATCTGTACCTATTTTCTGAATATTCAGTGACATAGGAATCCTTCATGGTTTCAGGATTCTTGCTTTGTGGGTTGTACCCATTAGAGAGTTCTGCAGCAACCACACCGTCTTTGTTCAGGCAGTGATGCTTTGTTGTTGCCTTCAGCTATTCTAACATTAGTATGCAGTTGTGTTTTATTCACATATTAATTCACCAAGCATTTCTTAAACACTCATCAAGTGTCAGGCTTATCTCCACAAGAAGCTCGGAAGAAGTGTTGTGTCCATATAGTTGCTTGTGAATTTACTCATTTATTCCACACACTTGTTGCAAATGCCCATTGTGCAAGGCACTGTGCTAGGAGCCTGATGTGGATAGGTATCCTGGACCTCAGACCATGTACTGAGCAGGGGAACAGGTCCTATAGAATTGGTCTTGTCTTGGAATTCAGCTCCCCACAGCCCATGAGCCAGATGTTTGCCTTTGACACTTTAAGCAACCTCTGTGTGAGAGGAGATGATAACCTTGGCTCTGGGGCTGTGGTGAGGGCCGAGCCAGACAGTGCAGCAGAAGCACCCATTTCATGCCTAGTACGTAGCAGTTCCGATAGGGGCAGGACCTCTTCATCCTCCTTGTCTGGAAATGGGAACTATACACCTCCTGTGGGCTGCTGTGGGAAGGATATAGCTGTTCCTAGCACCCACTCCATGTCAGGTGTGCAGTAGGTGCTGATGAGATTACACAGCAAGTGTGGAGCTCGAGGTGAGAGGATTGTGGCTTCTCCAGGCCACTGTGTCCAACTGCCATCTGTGCTTTAGCATGACATTTCATTTAGTCATTTTTTTCTCTTTTTAAATTATAAATAATGTATGCCTACTACCCCCAACCACCAGTATAGAAATGTTTAAAGAAAATTTAATGGAATTCCTTTTTACTCTCCGAGAGATCTTTATTTTTCAGAGTGTATGGATCAGCACCACTCCTCAGGTCTTGGCAACCATTGTCTCCTCCATCCCATGGCTAATACTCTTCTGTACCACTTCCTTCCCACTTCCT
>NW_006282748.1:2796187-2806575 GCF_000327345.1 Myotis davidii | reverse complement strand
TTCCTTCCTTCCTTCCTTCCTTTCTTCCTTCCAGTAGAATCCTCTGCAACTTCCTTTTTTCTTTGTTTCTTTTTAACTTTGTGATGATTTACAAACAATTTTCTCGCACCTGGTGATTTTTCCACCTAGAGAAAAACCACAGACAAACCCGGCTTCTGGATCCCAGTCTTTGGTGAGAGCCTCTCATTTGAGAAACCTGTAACTGGCCACTGGCCCTGCCCAGACACAAGGAGTCAGAGAGTAGAAATTCAAAGATCGGCTCCATCTAGGCCAAGAGGGTGGGATTAGCTGCTTCCTCACATCTTAGCAAGTGCAAAAGTGGATGTCAGCAGACACAGGAAGCCCTCATTGTTTGAAGATGTCCACAAAAATCTAGAAAAGTAGGAAACAAACCCGGGCTGTGTGTGTGCAGGTGATGTGCGTGGGCACTTGTCTGCGGTGTCAGAGCTTTTGTTCAGTAAGAACTGCTGTGGTTCCTGTCTGAACAAGCAGACTGAGATGGTGAGCTTCCGATGGGTCCCTGCAGTGGAGCTGAGTATGGAGCACAAAGCGAGAGCTAGGAATCAGATCTCTTTGAAGTAACCTTGCATTTGGAAACATTCAGATGTGATGGAGACTGAAGCCCATACCACAACCTTTGGACTTATCTGGTCATGATGATGATAATAATGGTGACAATACCATTTACCACATACCAGCCAAGCTCTGTTCTCAGCATTTTATATCATTTAGTACTTCCAGCAACCCTTTGAGGTGGTACTCTTGCCATTTTCCTACAATATAGGTGAGAAAAGTGAAGTACAGAAAAACTTGCCCAAACTCAGGACCAAGCTCAGGATTGGTAGAGAAGGGAAAAGGTAGAAACTGCCCCATTTTGTTCCCCAATCCAGGTTGGAAATAGATCTACTTAAAGGTTGAACCCACTAACAATTTATAACTGGAAGTTATTACAGTGCGTAGTAATTTGTAACTAGAAGTCTTTCAGTTTTACAATGTGAAGTATAACCGCAAATGGATTGGAATCTCTTGCTCATCACTCAGCAGATTCTCAGCTTGGGAGACAGAAGTTGTTTTGGAAATAACTTTGAACATGGCTTGGGCTTCGGTGTCAGAGCAGAAGGGATTTGGCCTCTCTGTAGCAGAGACCTTCCTTCTCCCCTCCTACCCCCCTCATCCTGCAAGGCCATCCTTTTGAGTTCACAAACAGTGCAGCAGGTGTTTGAGTTTTAGAAAGGCATTGCTAAAGAGGTTCTTTCCTCCCAAGTGTATGTTTTTCTTGAGCACGTGTGTTGCTAGTGTTAATTTCTAATGCTTCTTTGAATATATTTTTGTTAGTTTTATTCAGAAGAAATTCTGCTTGACTTTCTTGGACTAGCTTATTTCCCATAGCCATTCTGGCATCTCCCACATCCTGTGACTTTTTACCCCTGTCCATCTTCTGTGTCAGTATAGAATGCTAACTTTCCTTTCTGAGGAAGCATGTGGCTGTCACTTTGCCCTTTAGGACAGCATCTTATAGGAATCTACCTGGTCCACCCAGTAATGGGTGGAGTCTTCCTCCTGGTGAGGCAGGGAATATTCAGTAGCAGAGGAGAAGAGTATGTTGGGTGTTTCTGTTTTAGTGCCCCCATTGTGTGAAGCTGACAGTTCCTCTTCAGAAGGCCCGCTAAAGCAGACCCATTGGGAGGGAGGAGTGTTGGAGATGGGGAGGGTAAAGGGAGACAGGCGACAAGGAGTCCAGAACCAAAGGAGATGTTGGCAGAGAGAGGATATGAACATGGTTAGCTGCTTTTCACCTATAAGGCGCTGTCCATTTTACTTATTAATGTAAGTTCTATTGAATTTTGTGAACAGTGTTTTTAAATTTTTATCTTCCTTCGTTATAAAAAAATGTAGACTTTTCAGTTAAAATTTAAAAATCCAAACATGAGCCCTGGCTGGATAGCTCATTTGGTTAGAGCATTATCCAAAATGTCAAGGTAGCGGGTTCAATCCTCATCAAGGCACGTATAAGATGCAATCAATGAGTGCATAAATAAGTGGGACAAGAAATTGATATTTCTCTCTCTCTTTTTTCTCCCCTTCCTCTCTCTTCATCTTGGTGTCTCTCTCTCTCTCTCTCTCTCTCTCTCTCTCAAATCAACAAAATAAAAAATAAAATAAAACGCAAACATGATGGAAATGTTAGAGTGAAAAATTCCCAAAACCTCCTATCCTGAGATAACCATTGTCAGCAAATTTTCCTGTAGACTTTTTCCCATTTGAATTCTAAACTGTAATCTTCCCATTGATTTTATTAATACCAACTTACTGTGTTTGTGATGCAAGTGTCTGTGAATTGTTTTCTAGCTTAGAAATGGCACCAACATACTGCAGTGAGGCAGGGGCCCTGTGTAAAGTGCACACAACCTTCCTTCTGGAGTTCTTAGTTCAATGTGTAGGGGGCCTGGGAGCCTGCGTTTCCAGCATGCTTCCAGGAGATGCCTGGCTTCTGCTTGACAGGCCCCGGTTTGAGCAGCACAGGACTGAGTCCTACACCTCCAGGCTACGCATGTGCATGTCAGTGAGCTGAAAACGCCCTGGCCAGTCTCATAGCTGCATTCGTAGCTCATTCTGTAGTTGTAGGCAGCCATCCAGAACCATCAACAATATGGAGTCCTGAGGAATAAAAGGTCCAGTGTCATCAGTAGCTTTGATGAAGCATTTTGTGTACTCTCAAGTTGATGGGCATGGCCTGTGCTTAGGGAAAGGGTAACCCCACAGTGTGAGTGTTGCTTTAAGGAAACAAAAAGCACAGAGCAAAAGAAGCATGGTCCATCAGGAACTGCCATTTTCTTTGGAGTCAGTGTCTTATTTGTGGTGTTGAGTGGTCTTCTGTATGCACATATGTGTAATCTTATTCCCAAACCACTTTTTTTTTTATTGTTCATCTTAACTTGTGTTACGAAAGCATATTTCTGGGGTGATGAAAATATTCTAAAGTTAGATTGTGGTGATGGTTAAAAAACTCTACATATGCTAAAATCCTTGAGTTGTACACTTTAAAAGGGTGAATTTTATGGCACATTGATGATCCCAGTAAAGCTGTTTTTAAAAAGACAAAAACTACACTTAAACAAATATTCACCATTAAATCCAAATCTAGAAAATCCTGTCCCCGAGTGCCTGAGCTTGCCTTAAAGAACCCACCTCCCCTGCCTTTCTGTCTGTCTCCTCCGTGAACACTAGATGCTCTAGTTGCTCTTGTTTCACTTGTAAATTCACAAATGCATTAATGATGACTGGAAAAATCACATTTTGGTGAGAATGTGGAGGCTGGTGGCCTGTGGATCCCAAATGATTCCAGTTCCTGCCTAATTCAGAGCTCACTGAGGGCTGCACCTATGTACCATCGATGGCTGGGTGGGGAGGGTCAGAATGGAGTCCTGTGTGTGTGACGGGATGGCTGCTGTGTATATCTGAATTTGAAGCTTGAGATGGCTAGAGCAGTGAAGAGAGTCTCAAAATCAATATTTAAATATTACTTTTAAAGTTTTTTCTTCTTTTAAGAGTGCTCATTGCAGAATATTTACAACAGTATTCTTAGGTTTTGTTCCATCATCAAGACTCATTAGAAATGCATTTTCCTCAGCCCTGTCTTAGACCTTGAATTAAGTTGGAGCCCAGGAATCTGCCTTTTTAAGAAGCCCCCCCCCCCAGCCCCACCCAGATAGTTCATAAGCATGTTAAACTTTTAGAAAATATATAAAAAAGAAAAAAACGAACTCTTCTAATTACCTCTCTTAAAGGTGACCACTTTTGGGGCTAATTCTTTTTAGCAGTTTTACCCACCTGGGAGTGTCTGTCTTTATGTGTTTTTACAAATTTTATTTATATAGTACTTATAGTTTTGTACCTGTTTTACCCTCTGTTTAACATTATATCCTGAGCATTTTCCCATGTCATTAAATATCCTCCAGAAACATGATAATTAAACATTTAATTTTCGGTTTGTTTTACCCTCTATCATTTTAAAAAGCTCGGCCCAGGCCAGGACAGGGATAAGTGACCACCTTATTTCTTGCTGGACCCTGTCTTGTAAATTAGAGATGGGTTCCAATGTGGTGAAATTCAGTCTTTATTCTACATTGGAAAGTAATGTAATGGGTGTCTCCTTAGTTTCATATGCAGATAATTTAATAGCCGACTCATAACTTAGGGACAGTTCTGTTTAGCATTTCTAGAAAGTGTTCCATTTTTACTTTTGCCTTAAAGTGAATCTGTGTAAACCACAGTCTTGTCTGCATGTCTGGACCCATTCCTACTTTTGACATCAAGGCAGGGTCATCTCTGGCAGATTCCTATTTTTTTACACAGTAGTGGTCTTTTGTGCTTAATTTTAACTTGGATTTTTAACCATTAAAAGATAATTTTCATACATTTTAAATATCTTTAGTGTTATGTGTTTTATTGGGTCTACAATTTGACAATTATCACCTACAAAATGATTGCATGGGTTCACTTCCTTTAAACAACAGTAATCATGATCACAGTGTTTATCGATCTTATTACCTTTCCATCTTCAGCTCAAAAGATGTGCCAGTCAGAAATAAACATAGTTATCTGCAAAACACATAGAAGAGAAAGCCCTCTGTTCCCTAGACCTAGATTATTTGGCGTATGGTCAATTAGGAAGTTTCAGGAAAGAAAGATGTGAATCATTTTGGTGGCATTTTCTGGCTAGACTTGAGGAGGAATCACTTGCAGAGCGTAATGACATGCCCGTCTCTTTCTTTTGTGACAGATGCCAGAGATGCAGAACAGTTGAGCAGGAACAAGGTGACCCACATCCTATCTGTCCATGATAGTGCCAGACCCATGTTAGAGGTAAGAGCGTGTGCTGAGGTGCAAGGTACACCCGTGCGCTCCTGTGGTTGCTGTTGTGCTTCTGGGACTTACATCCACAACCTGCCTATGGAATGTGGAGGGTGTGTTGTTCCCATTGTCTCCTGCTACATTGCGGGCTTGGCTTTCTTGACTATGTACCAAAGATAAGCTAATGCTGTACTGATTTCCCTCTGGGTGTTAAGGACATTTCAGACCCATTCCATCCCTTTTAAAATTATCTCCAATTTTAGAATTCAAAAGAATCTGGGCTGCTCATTTCCTAGTTGTTGTTTTTTCCTCACTTAAGCTCAATTATGTACCATTTGCATTTGGGAATAAAAGATAATGGGAGATAAGTCATCACTGGAGATTTTCGAAGGCTCCTCTGGTACAGAGGCTGTCAGTGTAGAAGCTGTTGTGTATTCGATTTTCAAGTAAACAAGGTGTGTCTGCCTGTACATTAATTCCCAAACCATCTTCAATGGACTGTTTGAACTGTTGTCCAGGAGCCAAATCTGTTTCTCTCCATTAGCCTTGGCAGAGCCCAAGTTACCCCTTTTTAGGAAAGTAATGCATGTGTGGTTGTAATGTGTATTGTGTTTTTCTGTTGTAGGGTAGGGTTTTGGAGAAAATGGGGTGATTTGTTCTGAAAGAAATAATCCTAGTTCAAGCTGTTTTCATTTAAATTCATATTATACAAGAATAGATCATACACTTTTATTGTTAATCTATTTTCCTTAGCCATTAGAGCTGCCAGATTAGAGTTAGTGTAAAACAAATGAGGACATAGAGGAAGAAGTGATTCTGTCAAAAGTTGTACAGAAAACTGTAGATGGTAAGCAGCTTGGACCACTTCTTGAGATCTGTGAGCTGGCACTTCTGTTTCAGCTCATACTTCTTGTTAAGGTGCTGTAATTTGTGTTGCAGTAAGATTTCATTGAAAAACACAACAACAATAGCACACCATTTTGGGGGAACATAACAGTTCCATTTTTTCATCTATTAATGACAGTTTGTATTTGAAGCATAGCCAGGGTATGGCCACCATCATAAGTTAAACATAAACAGTCATGATTGATTTTCTCTTAAATCATAACATGAGACTTGAGGTTTCCTTTATTTAATGAATGACATAGATGTCCTTCACTCCTCACCCTCCAACCCCACCTCTTGACTTGATACTCCATTTAGCGGAGCACGTTGTCCTTGTCCTGTATGAACATGGCCCTTGACCTGTCCCATTGTAGCTCCTGCTAGATAAAAGATCTGCAAGTGTTAGAAGTAAAGGATCTTCAGCCCCAATCTGCCCAACCTCTCATTGTATACACAGGGAAATGAAGGGCTAAAAAGTGAAACAGGTGGGATTGTAGCCCAGTGTAGAGACCACTGTTTGCCTAAAACCCTCAGAGCTGTGGACAACTGTGTTCCCATCAATAATATACTGCATATTTCTTTTTAGTCCCTATATATCTCAGTCTAACTTCACAAGTAATTCATGAATACATTCATAAAAAAATAGAACAATAGCCTCTCTGATGTAACAATTGAATTAACATGCTCACATTAAGTTATTGGAATAGAGGAGATTCACCGGGCAGGGATCAGACGGTTCAGACCTTTGGTTAGCCCCTGCCTGATGCCCATGGCAGCTTCTGTCTTAAATTACAGCTCTTGTTCCAGAAGCCGCACTCTTCACCAGCCCCGGCTAGCTCAGGGATATTAACTTGTTTGGAGTAGGTATGGAATTAATAGATAGATTTGATTCTTTTTAAAAAATATATATTTTATGGATTTTTTACAGAGAGGAAGGGAGAAGGATAGAGAGTTAGAAACATCAAGATGAGAGAGAAACACAGATCAGCTGCCTCCTGCACACCCCCTTCTGAGGATGGGAGTGCAACCAAGGCACATGCCCTTGGCTGGAATTGAACCTAGGACCTTTCAGTCCACAGGCCGATGCTCTATCCACTGAGCCAAACCGGTTAGGGCTAGATTTGATTCTTGAGCAGCCCTATGTTTTACTGGTCCTGATCCCCAGAGTGAAATAAGAACAGAGATGAAGGTGAAAGGGCAGATTGTATGCAGGGCCGAGCAGCTGCTGTGAGTTTCTCCAGCCTGATGAGGGGCCCTAATAGAGAGTGGAGGGGAAAGAATGAGAGAAAGGCGCTGGACCTGCTTCATTTTCTAAGAGCTTCAAAGCCGTGCATGTTTATCTTGTGATCCCTGACTTACTCTGGGTAGCACTAGTCTGAGGCGGGGCTGGAAGAGGGAGGTAGTAGTTACTATCTAAAATAGAAAGGTTTCAGCCCTGTTGCTTCCACACAGGAGTTCCGTGAGTCCTGTCTGTGGATTGGGCAGTGCACTTTGGGTCATTTCCAATGAATATCTGAGTGGGTTTAAAACACTGGATGCTTAGCATCAATTAGCAATGGAATTTTGAATCTTTAGGTCTGTTCTAAGTGAGAAAGGGCAGTCATATTGTTCAGCAAGGTTTCTAAAACAGAAGTCAGAAGTCAGAGGCTTCCTGAAGAGGTCTGGTCAAAGGATAGGCTGTCAGACATTAGGCCTGGAATGTGATGCTTTGCAAAAAATAAATAAGTTTAGGGAATTTAACACCCCTCTGGAAGATTCACGGTTGTGTTGACAGAAAAACGGTCCCAGGTTCTGCATTGAAGGTACACAGTAGCCAGTCTATCTGAGCAGGGCCCTGATACCATCTGTGGAACTATGTTCTGCTGAATATGGTCATGGGGATCCAGAGTCAGGAGGACCTTGGAAAGTGCCCGTGGCCCTACGAGTCTGGGCGAGTCTCCAGGGCAAGAGGGTGTTCAGAGGAATGCTCAAACACTTGAGTAGCCAAGAGGACTAGAAGAGGTGGTGCCAAACCTGATCTCGTTATTAATGGAGGCTGCCGGAGAATGGGTTTTTGTGACATCTTGGTATAGAAGAGATAGGCAAAATGGAAGATTGCACACTTTTTGTGCCTGTTGTAGCCTCTTACGTGTAATCTGTTGCAATACCTGGTCAATAATGGTACTATAAAGTATACCCACCAGGAAAGAACTCATGAATATGCTGATGACATCCTTAGTTATTATGCACTTATTGATTTTATTTAGGAAAGACTCTAAGGAACTTGGTTGATTTTAGTTAGATTAGATCTGATTTTTCATTATTTGGATAATTGGGGGGTTTTCCAACATGGCATTAGCAGTGTCTCCCACTCTTCCTAGCAACCTGATATGTGGAAGAAAATGAAAGACGCGGTTCTCGACCTCTAGAGCGGCTGGGCCTACCCTGGTCCTGGAGTGCAGCAACTTGTCTCTGGTGTTTCTGTGCTGGATGAGATAAAGTTCTTCATCCTCTGAACCAGGAAGCCAGATGGTCAGCTAAGGGGAAGAGGTCTGAGGCTTCAATTATTATCTCTTCCGAAGATTATCTGAGGAATAGATCTTCTGGAATAAAGACTCTTAGAAACTTGGGCACCTTCATACTCACTTGAGTCAGCCCTAAACTAACAGGAGATGCTGAAGAGCTCTGGCTCCCATTTTCATGCCTGCTGCACAGGGTCCTGGAGATGACCTACTTGATCCCATCACTGCGAGCAGGAAGCTGAAGTTCAGAGGTGTGCAGGGACTTGTTCTTGATCCCACAGCTGGTGTATGGCTTTGTGGAAACCTGGACCTTCTCTCGGGTTTTCCAGTGTGCTTCCCTGCTGTGGTTCTCTGGTGCCCCTGACTTTGCCAACAGTATTGGTAGATGTTGCCACATCAGCTTGGGGAAGGGTTGTACCATTTGTGTCTTGATTAACAGTGTATGAAAGTGTGTTTCCCCAGACTACCACCACCACCGAGTTTTATTCTTCTTTACTTTTAATTAGCAATATTTTTGTTTTTTATTATTGCCTCAAGTGCCTTCTCACACTGTTGAGTCTTTTGTTTAGACCAGCCGTGGGCAAACTACGGCCTGCGGGCCGGATCCTGCCCGTTTGAAATGAATAAAACTATTGAAAAAAAAGACCGTACCCTTTTATGTAATGATGTTTACTTTGAATTTATATTAGTTCACACAAACACTCCATCCATGCTTTTGTTCCGGCCCTCCAGTCCAGTTTAAGAACCCATTGTGGCCCTCGAGTCAAAAAGTTTGCCCACCCCTGGTCTAGACATTGAAGGCAGGGAGTTAATGATGTATTTATTTCTTGAGCTTCTACTACATACCAGCCCCAGGATAGGTGTGGGAGATAACAGAAATAAATCTCAGTATCTGCCCTGGTGAAGCCCTTAATGTATAAAGAGGATATGTATTATGGTTATTTTATAAATATATATATATATAATATATCCCTAATATGCAAATAGACTGAATGGCAGAAAACCAAACAACCGGTCGCTATGACATGTGCTGACCATCAGGGGGTGTGCGTGGAACATGGCAGGTGTTGGCCAAGGTGGGATGGTGAGCAGAGGAGCCAGACCAAGGCGGGCGCCAGTCACTGTCATCGGGGTGAGCCTCTGGTGGTTATTGAAAATTCTTTGCTCCCGCACACCACAGTTCTGCCCAGTGCTCACTCGTGCTTCCGGCGCTGGAGCCACCGCTTGCACCCACTGCCAGTGCCAGAGCAGGCCCCAATCGCTCGGCACCATCAGCAGGTGCGAGCGGCAGCTGCCAGCTCCTATCACCCCTCAAGGCTTCTCCACCTCCCCCTGTTCCTAAGGGGCTATCGGGGCTGGTAGCTGCCTCTCTCACCTGCTGCAGGTACCAGCGCCACCACTCGCACCCACTGCTGATGCTGGCCCCGGTTGCATCCCTAGCTGGCGCCGGAGCTGCTGCTCGCACCCACTGCCAGTGCCTGGCGCCGGTCCTGATTGCTTGGCGCTGTCAGCAGGTGCGAGTGGTAGCTGCCAGCCCCGATCATCCCTGAGGGCTTCTCCACCTCCCTCTGTTTCTGAGGGGCAATCAGGGCAGCAGCCACTGCTCATACATGCCGATGATGCCGGCCCCACTCGCATCTGCTGCTGGCGCCGGCCGTCAGTGGGTGCAAGTGGGACCAGCGCCATCAGTTCATGGAAGGGGCAGCGGCAGGAGCAGGGTTGCCGGCAGACAGGGGGCTGGGGGCCACAGTGGGAGGAGTCAGGCAGAGGCACAGAGGATGGGCTGAGACTCGCCCCTGTGCCCACTGTAGCTTTGCGGCCCAAGTTCCTTTCAAGGTGCATGAATTTGTGCACTGGGCCCCTAGGTAATCCTATCTAATAAAAGAGAAACATGGTAATTAGCTGTACCTCCGCTACCCTTCCCATTGGCTAATTAGAGCAATATGCAAATTAACTGCCGGCCAAGATGGTGGCCGGCAGCCAGGCAGCTTGAAGCTAACATGAGGCTTGCTTGCTTCAGTGACGGAGGACTCCAACGCTCCCCGCCTGCCACTGCCGGCCTCTGAGCTTGCAGTTTGAAAAACTGTTACAAATATAGAAGCTAAACAAAACCCCAGAAACCTGCTTTCACCCAGCCGGGACCCCAGG
>NW_006282748.1:2745228-2795227 GCF_000327345.1 Myotis davidii | reverse complement strand
CATGACAGGGGAAGGCGCCCCAACTCCCCAGTCAGCCCTGCTCTTAGGCCGACCAGGGGCTGCAACTAGGGATTGGGCCTGCCCTCTGCCACCCGGGAGCAGCCTAAGCCAGCAGGTCGTTATCTCCTGAGGGGTCCCAGACTGCGAGAGGGCACAGGCTGGGCTGAGGGACCCCCCCTCCCCGCCGAGTGCCCAAAGTTTTGTGCACCGGGCCTCTAGTAATAATTATAGTCAGTGAAACAAGAGCTCTGGCTCTGGGCAGGCCTTTGGTGCTAGGAATCAAGTAGGAACTGAGGCTGTGGAATCTCCAGAAACAAGGTTCTTCTTCTGCTGTGTATGTCTGGGGGCATGTGCAGTGACCAGGCGTTTGACCAGAGCTTTGGAAGGGACTGGAAATTTGGGAAATCTGGTTGGTGGCTTTCGAGCCAGGCGAGGCTGGCAGTGACAAGACATGATGCTTCTGGTGGGGCCCTGACACCACAGACCATACCTGTTTTGTCCACTCCCTAGAACTGGTGAGCCAGCAATGCAGATGGCATCATCCCAGTGACAACTGGCTCACGTCCCCTGCCAGCAAGTGGCAGAGCCATCAGGAAATAAATCATTGCCACATACATGGTTTCAACATGAATGAATCCCAGCCCTGTAATTATAACATACACTGCATGTGTAGGTCTTGGTTGAGAAGCTACTTGCATTTAGTCATAAGTGTTTTCTCATTTGTGAGCTGTGTCTTTAGCGCCTACTGATGGCTTCAGATTTGAAGGGTGGTTAAAAACTTCTGCTACAGAGACGGTGCTTTTCAAATCAGAACCCTCATATTGTTCAAAAGTGCTAAGGAAGTAATATTGAGTAATGAAAGGTTTCTCCCTTCCTCTGAAAAAAGAAACAGAACTCTTTCTAATGTAAAAGATTTCAGTGTTTGTTTCATTTTTCATTCTGGGTATTTAACCAGAACACCTGCAGGAAACAACTATTTTTTCACTATTAACAAAAATGCTTTAAAAGGTATTCTCATTCCTTCACTGGGCTAATAGCCCAAAGAATTTTAATTTTTAAATAACGTACATTTTAGGATTAAAAAGAAAAAATATAGTTTGGTAACAGGGTTTCCCATGCATTCATGTGTGGAATAGTTTACTCCCCTATATTTAAACCAGACGTTGTATGTCTACCAGATAGTTTTGTTTTGTTTCTTTATTTTTATTGATTTCAGAGAGGAAGGGAGAGGGAGGGAGAGCTAGAAACATCAATGATGAGAGACTCATTGATTGGCTGCCTCCTGCATACCCCCTACTGGGGACCAAGCCCATAACCCAGGCATGTGCCCTTGACCGGAATCAAACCCGAGACCCTTCAGTCCGCAGGCCAATGCTCTATCCACTGACCCAAACCGGCTAGGGCTGGATAGGTTTTTTTAAGCTTAAATTCAGCGTGGATATATTTTTTTTCACTTTAAGTTGTGAGTTTTATATTTTTAACCATGTAAGTTGCAGTTTTTTATTATAATTTTTTAAGAATAAGATGTTTCCATAGGCAGGCATTTATTCCTAGTGATTCTGTTTTGTATTTCCTTTAATACTAAAAACATTCTTTTTTGAGGTGTCTAGGCTCAGAATTTTCTTTTGATAGTTTGTTTGCAGTTGGCCCCTTCTGATTCTGATATTTACTGTTATCTATATGTCAGTACTGCTGTTTTGCTCACCTGTTTATTTATGAGGAAACTCACCAATGTCAGGTATTCAGTCTGCTTAGACAGTGGTGCTGAGGGACTGAGGGTTCCTGGAAGGACCTCATTCCCCTGCTACATGTGTGCCTGGTGACCAACCCCATCTCTCTTCCTCAGAAGTTTTTTGGGGGGCTTCCCAAATGTAAGACAAGCCCACGCTCAGCTTTTCAAAGGCATTGAATTATAAGAAACTGTGCTTCTTTGTGCACTTTTCTCCCACCCTTGTCCTGCCTGCCCAAGTGTTCCCCTCCCCTCAGAGCTCAGCCAGCTCTCCCAGTGCCCTCCAACCTCAGGGCTTCGTCCCCTTTCTACAGTATTTTGAGTCTGTACTCTTGGTTGGATTGTGAATTGTGTACGCTCTGTGACAGCTTCTTTAATATGTCAAAATAGCTGCTTGACCTCTGTTTGCTGATCTAGTCCTTTGCCACCTCTGCCCGGGCTCTGGAGCTGGTCACAGGCCCGCTGCAACAGGTGCTGTGCTGGACCTCTTTGTTCTCCTCCAGCACGCAGCCTGGCTGCTTCACAGGGCCCTCTTCAGGTGCTTGCCGAGAGTAGAAGCCACATGCATTTTCAGCTCCATTCCAAAGTGAGGCATCCTGTCTTTGGTGATTTGTGACTTATTGGGCGTGGCTGAGGGTTGAAGGAAGAGCTGTACAAGAATGATTTATTAATCACAAGTAATTTGTGAAGCCAGAGGGTCTGGTCAATTCAGTGCAGCTTATGAGCATTGGCAGGTCTAGATGTCCTGTTCTACAGAGCTCTTATGGCCTATAGTTCAGGATTACCTCTTCCTAAGTTATTACAATAGAGAGTCTCCTGTGAAACTTCTGTGACTTTCTGATTGATCTCATAAGGGTCCTTAAGCTGCCTTTGGTTTACATTAGAAGTTTGGTTATACAAGAAGGACAGTCCATCAACAACACAGTCAGTAAATAACTTCTAAGGGCTTCCACACCCAAGACAGCATGCTTAAGGTAGGGGCAGAACTGGTTGAAATGTTGTCTCAGATTTCAGGGAGCATTTGGCCAGATCATGAAAAGCTGAGAGAACATTCCAGGCACAGGGGCAGTGTTCTGGCTCATGAGGAAGAGCCTTGTCACCTGTGGTCCTTTCTCTGGTGGCCACTCAGTCAGACTGCAGGGCCTCACCCCAGATGTGCCTTTCTACCTGGTGACCACAAAAGCCCACAGCTCTCAGAACCCTGGGTCCACCCTGTCCATGACCTTCAGGTCACAGGAACTGAGGCTACATTTCCCCTGGCATAAGCCAGGTGTCTTGTCTCATATACATAGGGATGGGCCAGAGTGTTCACTGCAGCTCTGTTTGTAATAGCAAAAGACTGCCCCCCGCCAAACACACACACACACACACACACACACACACACACACTCTCTCTCTCTCAGCAGAAACTAGTGGTCAGTTATGATATGCCCATATTAAGAAATACTCTGCAGCAGTTCAAAAAGAAGAGGAGGTTTATGTGTGTGCACAGAAAAAGATCAACTGTTACACAAAAAAAGCAAATTGTATAATAGTATCTACAATATGATCCCACTTAAGTAAAATTAAATATCAATTATATATTTCTGATATCATATAAGTGTGTAAATGCACACACATAAGGGTTTGAAAGGACTATGTCAAACTAAGAATGGTGAAAAGAAGTAGGATAGGAGAGGAGGGTGATGAGGATGAGTTTCACTTTTTTCACTATTATTATTTATTTTTTATAATGGGAGTATCTTCATAGTATGTTTTTTAATGAAGAAAGGTAGGGCAGGAACACAGGCAGGTGGGTGGCCACACTCTTGGTAATAATGACAGGTAATAGAACTTAATTATCACTTTTTGTGAATAATTTGGAATTGTCATGTTACTGTGTAATTGATTTTCTTAAAAATGAACAATAAATTTAATAAAAGAAAAGAAATAATGACAGGTAGATTGCTTGGCTGGAATGGATTCTGTGTTTGATAACAGTGTTTTCCATGGATTCATGTGTGAATGTGTGACATCAAACAAGCTACATCTGTGTCATTCAGGTCAGTAGGTATACAGCATTCATTTCAGTCACCTTAATCTTTAAAAGGAGAAGATAGTCCAAAACACAGATTTCAAATGTACAGGTTTCATTTTCAATATCAATTATGTTCTGTTTCTACTTGATTAAGTTAAAAGAGTTTCTGACATTTTTTAGGATTCATAATTCCCCTTGTTATGTAGTTTGAAGCATTGGGCAAGATTTCCTGTTTGGATTGGCCATTGTTTCCAGTGTGGATGATTTCAGTATTTTGGCATTGCAAAAAATACCACAGTCAGATCACTGATGAGTACAGGACCTTTGGAAACAAACCATTGTTGGGCCTGGAATGGTTTTCAGATTAACAGCTGTTTCCAATGAGCCTCAGTTGTTTTCGCCTCTCTAGGAAATTCTTTGATGCCGTCCAAATATCAGTGGTACCCACTATACCAAAGACTTGCAGCAGCTTTCCTGTGTTGAGGTAAATTTGTTTGAAGCCAACCTCAGACTTAAATAGAAATGACTCAAATAGAAATGATTATGGTAGGTATCGAAAACTGTCTAGTAATTGCTCTTTCTCGAGTCAAGTGGTGTCTGAGCTCCTTGTATGGGGACAGTCAAGTGCAAAAGGCAGCTCCAGCTGGCTGCTGACCTCTTCCTTGGTGACAAGCTGACTTGCAAGTGGAGTTCTAAAGCCAGAATGGACTAGAAGGCGCTTGAAATCTTCTAGTACTTCCTGAATTCTAGAGAGGAATTATTGTTTGTCTCTGAATGACAGAGGTCTGTGTTAAGCTTCCTGTGCCTCGCTTTCTAGAGCCCCTGTACATCAGCTAGGGACTTCTCGGTAGTACTCATACTTACTGACCAGTGTCTTCACACACCTGAAGACTTCCTCAGACTGTTTCTCTAAATCGAGAAACAGTCTCAGGACTGTTCCCAGACTGGTTCTCAAATCGAGTCCCGGTTTCTTGAGCATTTCTTACTGAGCCCCCTTCTGGTCCACCTCTCCTGATTCCCTGTGTGACCAAGTACCAAGCACATTGTGTGCGAGGTGCTGTGTTCCCAGAATGGGCTTGCCTAGTTTGCATCCCTCCCAGTCCTCAACAGAGAATATGCCAGTGGCAGGAATAACAGGACCTCCAAACCCAGGTCCTACATGAGCTGTCCTCTGGGCCACAGCTGGAGTGGTAGTAGGCATTGACAATGGCAACTAGACTGCCAGAAAGTGCTGCACTGCTCAGTGTGGATGATATGGAGGTTCTGTTGGTTTATACAAGACCCTCATGCCCATGGGCTGGAGGGATGGGAGAGACTTCGTAAAGAGGGGTGTTGAGGCAGCCTCCTAGGACTAGAATGGTTTGGTTCAGTAGGGAGCTGTGTCTCAGGAGAAACCCTTCCAGGCTGGCCAGGAAGGGGAAATAGGCCCAGAGCCACTGGGAATGTGCAGGTCACCTGCTTATAGAATAGAAAAGGTAGCCCCTCAGTGACAGTCAGAAGGAGGCAGCTCCAGTTGGCTGGGGTGACAGCGGTGCCATCTTCATTTCTCCTTTTAGTTAAGTTGGAAGCTATTCCCTCAGATTCAGAAAATGTTTTATTGAATAACTGCCTTGTAGCAGGGATTGGGAATAAAATACAAAGAGAGGTAAGATGGGCCCAGCATTAAGAAGGGAGAGGCACAGAAGTCCTTACAACAGTGTAGAGTTGCACTATATCACATAGGGAGGGTCCCTGAGGCACCCAGGAGAAAATGGCTCACCTGTGAGGCCAGCCAGGCTTTGCCAAGGAGTTGACAGTTTGGTGCCATCCTAAGGATATAAGATAACAGAGGTTTTCCAAATAGTAATGGTGAGCAGGAACAGTTGGAGTGGAACATGGGCTCCCAGGTAATAAAGCACACGTGTGCGGGTGAGCACAGGGCATGCAGTGGTACAGGCGTGCAGAGGTAAGGTGTGTTCTGGGACTCATAGAGGCCCAGGGGAGTAGGTCTGTAGAGTGTCCAGGCTGGGAAGGGAGTCCCACAGCAGATTCGGAAGGGTTTCATTTGTCAAGTGGAGTTCTGTATTGTGCAAAGCAGAGACTTAGCAAAGATTTTTAAACAAAGTCAAGTGACATACTTTGGATTTCTCTTCCAGGGTTTGACTAAGGAAAGAGGTAGAGTGAGGGAAATTAGTATCAGGTAAGCTATTGGGAAGCTCTTACAGTACTCCTGGTCATAAGTGGTGAGGGTTTGAACTGAGGTACTGGGGAATGGGATTTTTTTTTCCTAGAAGTCATTTCCACAAAGTAACACTGCAAAGTTGAAAATCAAAGGATGGAAAAAGATTTTCTAGCACATATGAACCCAAGGAAAGGTGGCATAGCAGTAGTTTTATCAGATGAACAGAATTGAAAGCAAAAGAAAATAATTGAAATAAGGGGAACTTGGGGTTGCCTTATAAAACTGCTTCAAAATATAGGAAGCCATTTCTCAAGTGGAAAATAGGAATTGTTTGCAGGTTAAATGTGGGGAGTGAAGCAGGGGTGATGTTAAGGATGCCTGAGGTCACAGCTTTGAGGATTGAAAGGACAGTTTGTGCCACCAATGGATGTTAGAGCTCCAGGAGGTGGAGACAGAGTTGAAAAAGGACCAAGCTCACTTCTGGATGAGATGCTCATCTGATATTCCCAATGAGATAAAAATGCATGTGCAGGGCTCAGGTGAGCGATCTAGGCTGGAGATGATTTCAGCATCCTCAGCTATGCCATTGAGGTTGAATAAAACCATGCAAGAAATGCTCCTACAGCATGACCGGGAGGGTAGAAAATGAACAGAATGCAGGGAGGGTGAAGCATCTGGCTTTAAGTGGTCGCATAACATTCAGAGCACAGGACCCCATATGTTGTGTGGTGGATTATTCCGAAGGCCATGCCCTTTTATGGTTCTAGTTAGTCTCAACTATGTTGAGTCTAGTCCTTGTTGTTTCCTGCAGGGGCACCCCAGAGCACAGAGTGGTTGGAGAGAATCAGCTCTGGGCAGATATTCTGCAGTTCTTTGGCCACTAACTCTTAACAAGAAGTCTCTCTTGCTTGGCCATGCTCAGTGCTTTGGACAGAGGAAGTGACATCAGAGCATATCTGGAAAGCTTTAAGAGGGGTGCAATTTTCAAAGGAGTTTAAAAGGGAGGAGCTACTTAGTGTCAAGGGAAGGACCAAGGCGAGTATGCATGGAGGGGGCCCTGGGTATCTGGTGGTGATGGCATGCAGAGGGTTGCTGGCAGGTGCCTTGGTGAGGCCCTTCCAACGGCAGTCAGACATTTGAGAAGTAACAAATGGTTGCTTGGTTAGGACCCAAAGCTGGTTCATGGCTCTCGGTACCATCATTGTTTGTAGCCACAAGAAAAATAATGACTTAGAAGTGGCCTGGTGTACTGAAGTATGCTTTAAGCAAGTTTGCCGTTTTCAGGTGCTTGTAATAATGCATTGCTGGCAGGGACTCCAGGTGGACTGTGTGCTGCTACACCTGCAGGGGAAGTGATCAGCCTGATTTTAAAAGCCATGAGCGAAGCAGTGCCCCCAGCTAGTATCATCACCTTGGTGCCGGCTGCATGAGCAGGTCATGCCCACATTGTGCCTTGAAGTGTGCCCCTCGCTATTTCTGACTCCTGGGATGTTTGGAGAACTTTGTGTGCTGGGGCCCAGCTCAGTGTTGAACCCGGGTTTGAACTGAGAAATTATTTATCTCCTCTCAGTTATCACCACAACTAGTATAGGTGTCAAATGTCAGCATTCATTATTGAGCAGGGCATCAGAAAATGCAGGCCACACCTGCTCCCAGCATGGGGAGAAGGGAGGGAGTGCGTGCCTGAGTCTGGACTACAGCCTCTGTCCTTTGAAGGTCAGCTTGTGGACATGCTTATTTGCTTCTCAGACTTTTTCCCAATTAAAGGGAGAAAATTTATTAAGTCTATTAAGCAAGACACACAGCTACCTGCCAGAGAAAGGAGAGGACAAGTGGGAAAGCCGCCACGGGTCATCCCTTTATTATTTTATTAATGACTGCAAAGGGACCACTTTTCTGACATGGTCTGAGGCACCTGAAGTTGAGCCACCGATCTTGGAAACTTTTCCTAAGCAGAGGATCTTAGAGACTGTTTCCAAGTGTACTGGCCTTTAGAGCAAGTGGTCAAGGTCTAGCAATGGTCCTACTTGAATTTACTATTTAATGAAATACCTTGTCACAGAAACCAGCCCTACCACACCCAAGCAGGAGGAAGCTTCAGATCTACTGCAAATGATTGCTAACTTAAACTGCATTATTTAACACCCTGAACCTATACTCTAAAGACAAAATAAATCTCATAGCTAACAAAGTAAGAATGTTTTCAAGCATTTGATTTTTAATTTTTTTTTAAGAGTAGAGAGCATCACATCTCAAGGATTATTTTTTTAATATATTTTATTGATTTTTTTTACAGAGAGGAAGGGAGAGGTATAGAGAGTTAGAAACATCGATAAGAGAGAAACATCGATCAGCTGCCTCCTGCACACCTCCTACTGGGGATGTGCCCGCAACCAAGGTACATGCTCTTTACCGGAATCGAACCTGGGACCCTTGAGTCCACAGGCCTACGCTCTATCCACTGAGCCAAACCGGTTAGGGCGCATTTGATTTTTTTAAATGTTCTCCAAGCGAGGCCTCCCCCGTCTTCTGACAGAGCCTCTCTTGCTGCTGCTCCTGCATTTGCAGTGGGATTGTGGTGAATGGCGTCACCCAGTCACCTCAAGGTCCTGCTGACTCAAGTGAGAGGCCTCTGCCTACTTGGTGGCCCATGCTCTCTCTCTCTCTCTCTCCCCCCTTGTGAGTTCCCCTCACACAGGCTCTAACCAAGGTGGCCTGGGACTTCCTTCTGTACGCAGTACAAGAGGATGCAGCTGTCAGAGTAAAAATAGCCCATTGGACTGCTTTCAATGGCAGCCATGGAGAGAGAAGACTTCGTGAAGTGCTGCCCTTTGAAGGAAGGCCCTGGAACACTGACCAGCCAGCACGCAGAGCAGAGCAGAGCAGATTCTCCCCTCCCCTGTTGCTTTTCGGACATAGAAAATGTAGGGATTGAGTGCAATCTCTAATTACCCACCTCACCTGGGTATAGAGGTCCAGGCTCCCTCGTATTCAGGGGAAATGGAGAGTTGCTATTCTCTGCTTTGCTTCTCTGCACCAACTCTGAGCTTGGTAACCCCTCTTGGTGGCTCACCCAGATGCCTTTATGACATCTACCCTGTGCACATTGTTTGCCTACCCATGTCGGACTGGCCAGCTCTCTCGGGCAGCTCCCTGCTGTATGGCAGCGTTTGCTTCTTTCTAGAAACCAATTCTAGGGTCTGATCCCACATGGAGGATGTGACATTAGGCCCAAAGGATCACAAATTTTATTTAGAAAAATCTTAAAGTGCTATGAATTGTGTCTAAGCCTAAAGATAGTGGCCGTCTTCTAAGTCGACACTTGCTCTGCTATGGATCTGTCATTTTGTGATAGTGAGGGAATCTGCCACCTGGTCGGCTTAGCAATCTGTGAAAGAGACTACAGTGTTTCAGTGTCATGCTGCTGCCTGAGTAGAGGGCTGATTGGAGAAGGAAAACCATTACCTTGCCAAGAAGGTGAGGACAGCTAGGACAGGTGCACTTGTCCAGGTCTCTGAGACCTCTGGGAGAGTGTGCGTGGCTCTGCACTAGTTCCTCTGGCTCGTCTGCTTGTGGCCTTCAGTGCCTGGTGTGTGAGGTGCCACATTTGCAGGTAACGAAGGACTGCCATCATGGTGGAGGCCACTGACAACAACTTGCCTTCCACAATTTACTTAGCACCCACCAACTGCTCTCAATATATCGCATCTAGTGTCCGTGTTTAACCAGTCCTATATTAGAGGAAAACCCCTCGTCTGTTTCTCTCACAGAGTAGGAAGAGAATTGAGCACAATTGATGATTAAAAGTTGCAGTCCTAAGGACATGGCGTGCTGTATCAGATGTTTAAATGTCAAGGGAAAATATGCACAGAATGACTCCAGTCAGCAGAATGACTTCGTGAAGTGTCACTGTCTAGACCAGGGCTTGGCACACTTTTTCTATCAAGGGCAATAAATATGTTGGGCTTTGTGTGCCCTGAGGTTTCTGTGGTGGTATCCTTGTCCCCTGTAGTGTAAAAGGAGCTCGAGATAATATGTCAGTGAGCAGATGTGGCTGGGTCCCAATAAATAGGGGCCTCAATTTGCCAGCTCTGGTCCTCACAACCAGGTGGATGGAGCATAGCTGGGACAGACCTCAGTGACTGGGCCAGGAGCATGTGTTGGGTCCAAAGCTTGGAGCCATTTACTCCACAATTTAATGCAAGTCCTGGAAATTTCTGAGCATTTTGCCTGCTTTCACCTTAGTTATAACTTTCCTTTGTTAATGAGACCAGTCACAGTATCCTGCTGAGACCATTTAGAGCATATAGAAAAGTAAAGATGGAGGCCTAGCCCTTTGTGTGTGACTACTGTCCTGTCCGCCTGCCTGCACTGGACCATGGCCCAGGTGCCTCTGCCCAGCCTGGGAATAGTGCTCCTCTGCCCAGCCTGGATTGGTGTCCCTGTGCTTAAAATTGTAATAGTGGGTCTCCCTTCCAATGTATTCCTTCCTTTACTTCACAGCATTTATTGGTGATCTTTGAAGAGAGAGGTGCTAGAATATTGAAAGAAAGATGACTAAGATAGGATCTATGCACTGAAGGGATTGGAGATCTAATGGGAGAGACCATTTACGAGCAGTCGTTGTCCTATGTGCTGGTCCCCTAGTGCCTTCGTGCTGGCTTCGTGGTGGTGTGTGGTATGGGCACTTAGAACAGGGAGCTGGAGTGAGTCCAAGGAAAGGAGGGGAGAGGGAGGAAGGGGAAGCCTCTGCAGAGGCAGTGGGTTACATCTGGGAGGTTTTCCTGAGGAAGTGCCACTGGGAGGAATCCTGCAGGAGAAGAGTATTCCAGAGAGAAGTGACCACAGGAACCCAGGGAGTGGGGGGGCAGGAAAGTACAAGACATTTGGGGAGACTCACAAGTAGGCCAGGATGCCTGGGGAGCTGGGAAAGTAGCAGGGTAAGCTGTGGGTCAGTATTGTAGGACTTTGGGGAGGGTCTTCTTCATTTTGCAAACAGGAAGGACCCACTGGACATTTTTTTTAGCAGCCTAGTTATGACCAGATGAAAATGTACCTTTGTGTGTTTTACAAGGGGTACCTGTGGAATACTCTTGAAGTTTCTACTGCTGATTTCTCCTGATAATTCCTAAGCATGGGTTTTCATTCACGATAATTTTTATATGGTCATTCAGCATTAACATTAATTAAGTAATACTGTGCCATTACTTGGTTTGGAGACACTGTTGAAACTGGCCCTGCTTTCCTCATGAGTCACATTGAGTACATTAGCCAGTCCTCAGACAGAACTGAAATCACAGAAGAGGGCTTGCGGTGGTGGGTTTGAGCTGGCGTGAGCCTCCCTCGCTATCTTCCCATAACCCACCCTTATTGGCTCGAGGAAATCGGATGTGCTGGCTGTGCCCACGTTAGCCTTTCATTGAAATAGCTTGAGCAAAAATAAGCATTTGGGTCCTCATCTGTTGATCTGACAAGTCAAATATATGTCATTATTTGACTAACCTGAAAGAAGTCAACAGGTGTTAGAAGTTTCTCATTTGCATTTTTTTCTCACAAAATCAAACCAAGGGCTAAATCTTGTCTCTCCACTCTGACCTTACCACCCCTCCTCAACCTATCAGGCACCACAGAGTTCTTGGAAGTTGTTATTTGTAGTAGTGTTTCCTAAACTTAGCAGGTGCAGGAAGAATCGGTGGCAAATAGGTACTGTAAGAAAATTCATCTTCAGTTTAAAACCTGGACTTAAAACATGAATTATGTTGCATAGCTAAAGGACTGTGTTTATCCTCTGCTCATTTTCTACAATTATTTATGTGAGCCTTTTGTTACAGTACAAATAATTAAAAAAGATGGCCAAGAATCTCACCCCTCGGACCTTACCTGGTTTTGTTTTTTATGCTAACTTCCAGTTCTTAGTCTTCAGGTATATGTAAGTTTTTGCAGATGTAATCTTTTTATGGGTATACTTTTGTATTTTACTTTTCCCCCTTAAAATGTTATTGGCTATGTGAAAAGTCTTAAATTCAGAAATAATAATCAAAATGCACATGCCAGGTATTGGGTTTGGCTTCCATATTTCCATATCTGTAAACTGGGTGGGAATGTCCACATGCTTTCTCTGGAGCGTGCACTCTGCAAAGAGAGGCCTCGATAAAGAAGACAGTCATCCAGTCCAGCCTCTGCATTCGAAAGCAAGTTCAAGTTTGTGATTGCCCTCTCTGGGTTCTTCACAAGTGTGGCCAGATTATTTTTTTCAGGGTCAAATTACCTTTAGGTTTATATAAAATTCCAGGAGTAGTCAAATTCATAGAGACAGAAAAGTAGAAGGGGTGTCCAGGAGTTGGGGGAAGGAGAATATGGGGTTGGTGTTTAATGGGTACAGAATTTCCATTTGGGAAAATGAAAAATTTGGGGGGAATGGATGGAGATATAAATGTAAATATACCTAAGCCACTGAACTATTAAAAATGGCTAAAATGTTATGTGTATTTTATATATGTTATGTATAATTTACCACAATGAAATAAAGTGCAAAGAGTAGTTGTCTCAAGTGGGAAAAACTTTTGTTTTTGTAATAATACACTTATCCTAGGGGAATACGTTCCATGACCTCCAATGGATACCTGAAACCCTGGATTGTACAGAACCCAATATATATATGATATGTTTTTGTCCCATCCACACTTCAGGGCTTCTCCTCGACATAATAAAATTGCTAGCATCACTCCTGTTGCACTTTGGGGCCATTATGAAGTAAAATAGGGGTGAATTGAGCACAAGCACTGCAATTCCTTGACAGGTGATCTGACAACCTAAACAGCTATCAAGCGCTTGAAGGGTGGGGAGCATCCACAGCATGGATGTGCTGGATGAAGGGATGATTCGCATCCCAGGTGGGATGTAGTGGACAGGCAAGATGTCATCATGCTACTCAGAAGGGCATGCAATTTAAAGCTTATGAATTGATGGAGGTGTGGAACATACTGACATACCTTCATGTAGAGTTATGGCAGTGGTTAGCAAACTGCAGCTCATGAGCCACATGCAGCTCTTTGGCTCCTTGAGTGTGGCTCTTCCACCAAATACCACGTGCAGGCGTGCACGTACAGTGCTATTGAAACTTCGTGGCCCATGCGCAGAATTCGGTATTTTGTGGAAGAGCCACACTCGAGGGGCCAAAGAACCGCATGTGGCTCGTGAGCCACAGTTTGCCAACGACTGGGTTAGGGGGACAAGAAGAGATAAACCAAAGAACTTATATACTTATATGCACAGCCCATGGACATGGACAATAGGGTGATGAAGACCTGGGGGTGAGGGAGGAGATGGGAGGAGGGGGGAAAGGGAGAGAAATGGGAGATATCTGTAATACTGTCAACACTAAAAAATATTTTTAATGTGAAAATTAATTAAAAAACAAAACAAAAGGCTTATGAATTGTTTATTTCTGGAATCTTCCATTTAATATTTTTGGACTGTGGTTGACCGTAGGTAACTGAAACCACAGAAAGCAAAACCTCAGATAAGGAGGGGACTACTGTATAAGCTGTGGTCTTGCTTCTGGTCAGGTGTGGGATAGTCCAAATTTAAATTTGTTTTAATTTAATGTTTCTTTTTTGTAATCAATTTTGTTGAGGGTATTGTGAAATTAGCTCTTCATAGGGTCCCCAGTTTATTTTGCTCAACTCACTAATGGGTGTTAGATGACTAATTTTAATAAAGAGTTCTGTGTTTGGGAACTGCAAAGTCCAATTCATTGTAACACTCTGATATCTCGTAAATGTGGTTGTCGAAGAAAAAGTGCTACCTCTCTAAGAGGACCTCTCCTATGTACACACACATGCTGCTGCTGGCACTTGATGGGCTAAGATGAAAAACCAAGGTTTCCAATCATTAGCAGCTAAAGTGACTCTTCCATTGCCGAGATGTCCCGATTCTGGCCCTTTGAAAACTCCCTGTCCTGCTACTTACATTTTCTCTTAGGTTTTGATGGGTCATTGCAGAGAATATAATTATATTTTGTAACTTGCTTGCATTAACTTTCTTGGGAGAGAGGAAACAGATTTTGAAGGGCTTTATCTTTCCTTTGAAAAGTAGAATATCACCTAGGTTCTTGAGATGACTCTTACGATGTTTCAGAAAGAAAAAACGAGTGAATTTTAGAAATTGTACTTGAAAAAGCGAGAGTTTGATCTCTTTACTAGTCCTGAAATCAGAATCTTCCCCTACTTTGAAGTCTTTGCTTGCATACCATTTTAGGTGTATTCTTTCGTTTCAGGCCCAAAGGCCAAAAGTTACTTTTGGTGGTTACTATGCTTGTTGAAACAGAAAACTGAACAATATTAGGACTTTTGAGAATGTGCATTTAGAAAGCTTTAACCTTTTGTTCAAGAGCCTCTGAGATACTTTCTAAAACTACTCTCAGCCACTGATGTCTGATGTTTCTTTCAAAGCCCAATACAAAAACTTGATCCAAGAGGTTTACTGGGCAGATCTCACGTGACTCTTACTGTCCTGTGTTTTCCTAATCTTTTCTACATTATGTATGCTGGTTGGTATGTTCCTTGGTATTATGAATATTCCCTATGTTTGTGGTCAGTGTAGATAAGAGCTTTTCTAGAATTCTCTGCCTTTATCCTTTCCCTAGCCCCCTCTTAGGCCACGCTCTGAACATGTTAGGCCATTTAAGTTGCCAAAAGAAAGGAGCTGCTCTTTCTTTTCCTTCATAGAAATCATGAGAGTCTTAATGCATAGACTCAGTTTTTGGGAGGGGGGCGGGGGCGGGGAGGGGAAGTTCTGTATTATAGTGCAGTCTTGGGCCAGCTGTCTGAACTGAAAATCTGTAATGTGACATTTATTAGCTCCATAAAAGTTTAATATTAATTGGCTTTCCACCAACCATTTTTTGAAACATCATGGAAAGTACTGGGTTTTTATTTATTTAGTAAGAATTTTCTTTTAAAAAGGAGATAATCAATTTTAGCTTTATGTATTTTTTAAACATTAGAGGTAATGTGAAGTAGTAAATACCTAAAATGCTATGCTAATGGTAATGCTGCTATTTTTAGAACTTACGATTTTTTTTCAGATTGTTCTAGAATGTTTATATTCTTTTGTTTTACTTTAAGTTTGATATACTTTCCATAATTTAGCTGCAGACATACATAGGATATCCTGTCCCTTATCTCTGTCTCTATGGACCTCAGTACTAGAGAATGGTCTTATATAGGTCCAATTAAAAGGAAAATCAATTCCGTATGACATTTGCAGAGCCAGGTCTGTTGCTACTAGGATAATTTTAGGTTTATCCAGTCTTCTCGTGCTGCCCCACTCCTGCAGCTTTCTGAATTAGTAATTAACGGCTATGAACTGTACACATGTGCAGGCATCCAAAGCCTTTTTCAGGTACTTGATGTTCTGTAGCCTGTGGCCTCCAAGAGAGATACTTTCTGTGCTTTGTTAATGACTAAGCCAAGATAAATAGATGGTCTTGGGGACAAGCAGCTGAGCATTTCGACAGTTTTGACTCCTTTCTTTACTCATTTGCATAGGTTGTTCCCTTCTCATTGTAGATCACAGTGAGATGCATCTTAGCCTGTCCCACAGGAGCAGGCAGGCAGGAGATCGGAGTCTGCAGAGTCATGCAGTGTGCCCTTGCGCAGCGTGGCTGCAGGTTCGGCATGGTTTCCATGCTCACAGGGATAAGGCATGGGTGCCTGACAACGTTTTCCTTCCCCTGCACTTCTTGTAGTGTGATCTTTATGTTAGCAGTTTTTCGCCTTGTTTTCATCATCAACAGACATTTAGTGAGTGCCTACCTACTATGTGTCAGGCACCATTCCAGGGAAGGTTAGTGTTGTATCTTTGAGAGATCCTACCTTATGTTTTATATTTTCTCTGTCCTGCCTTAACAGTATGGGATCCCCAAACTCATGGCCGAGAGCTATTGTGTTCTTCCTTAGAAGCTTCACAGATGGGAAGCTGTACATGCCGCATCTCAATCCCAGCTAGTGAAGGAAGGGGAGGGGTACACCACAGACCAAAGTGGCCTCCTCCAGAGTTGCCTTGTCCCTCTCATCTGCTGTAGCTCAGGAAGGAAGGGGTCCCCTTTGTCATTTTCCTGCCTTGTGGGGCTGGCCTCCTTTCCTTGTACATTATGCCTAAAGGAAGCACAGTGCTTTCTAACCACATTGCTGTTGGCATTTAATGCTCTAAATAAGCTAAGAGTTTTTTAACCTCCGCTTCTTGCCACTTTCTTCCTTTCCTTCATTTTTTCTTTCCTCCAATATATGGACTATGCTGACTTCAGATTCTAGATTTTAGATTTTAGAATCAAGTGGCTGTCCGTCAGCATGTGTGACAGGCAAGCATCTTCACTCTCTGTGAGGGGAACCATCTCAGCGTCCTTGATTAATTTATGTTGCTTGGACTGATGATCACAATGGAAGGGAAGGTGGGAACCTGAAAATCCTCTCATCCCTCTGGAAGTATTCTGAAAGAGGTTGGAGGAAGTGTCTGGAGGAAAGAATTTCACAAGCTTCTGGGCCTGATCCATGGCCAACTCTCACTTTAAGAAAAAAAAGTGAGTCATTTCAGTGGTGGATGTATGAAATGATCAGTGTGTGATCTACACGAACAAGTTTGTTTGGCTTCTATGGACAGAAGGAGTGAAATGACTTTTTTTTCACAGTATAATATCCATCCCATTTTCTTTCCCTTTAAATCACTGCGCCAATACCTGTCTGATTTTGGAGGTGCTTTGGAACTTCAGACAACTGTCTCAGTCCTTCCAGAAGAGTACAACACTGCATCCAGGAAAACGGAGACAGAGGGGGCAATTGAGGACGACAAAGCAAGATGTAAAGGAGGAATAATCTGCTGGTTCGCTTTCTTCTGGCAGCTGATCCTTAATTTTTATCCTTGGTGCATTAAAGCCTGTGCGATCTCACATACAGTGCTCCCATCTGGACAAGCAGTGATAAAATGTGTCTTCTTCAAGGCCCAAAAGACCCTTTGTTGGGAGATGTAATGATTGACTCAAAGCTGGAAAAAATACATGTTTGGGAACTAAGTAGGGAAATGAGGTTTTTTTTTCTAGACTCTCATAAAAGGAGACAGGAAGGGGAATTCTCTTACTTGTGTCTTCGTGGCAGATTAGCAGGAAGGGGTTTGTTGAGAGCTTATTTATGGTCTCCTCAGAGGAGCTGGAGAAATAGGATTTCAGCTGAAATTCCCGGAACAATTCCCAGACCACATCATACAACTGGCCCAGTGAGGTCTGCTGCCGCCTCTGCCACCATCTGCTACTAGGATAATTTTAGGTTTATACAGACTTCTCGTGCCACCAGGTGCTCTTTACCCATTCTACTCTTCCCATGTCCTGTTTCCAGATCTGCCTGGTGTGGGTTTGTCAGATGATGGAACCCTAAAAGCAAAGGAAGATGAAAAAAGTAGTTGGTGTGGACTCTGTATTGAGAAAGTGGGGTTCACTATGTAAGGGAGCATCAAAATGTGGAACTGTTCCCTGGCTGGGTTGGCTCAGTTGGTTGGAACATTGTGCCATGTACCAAAAGTTTGCAGGTTCAATTACCGGTCTGGGCACATACCTAGGTTTTGGGTTCAATCCCCAGTCGGGATCTTTAAGGGAGGCAACCAATCAATGTTATCAATGTCTGTCTCTCTCTTTTTTTCTCTCTCATCAATAAACATGTCCTCAGGTGAAGATTTAAAAAAAAACGTGGAGCCCAACTAATGAGGTTCAGAGGTTGAGTGTTGACTATGAACCAGGAGATCATGGTTTGATTTGGTGGGGGCACATGCCCAGGTTTCGAGCTTGATCCCCAGTTGGCGGGGGAGGGTGTGTATGCAAGAGGCAAACATACCTAGGTTTTGGGTTCAATCCCCAGTCGGGATCTTTAAGGGAGGCAACCAATCAATGTTATCAATGTCTGTCTCTCTCTTTTTTTCTCTCTCATCAATAAACATGTCCTCAGGTGAAGATTTAAAAAAAAACGTGGAGCCCAACTAATGAGGTTCAGAGGTTGAGTGTTGACTATGAACCAGGAGATCATGGTTTGATTTGGTGGGGGCACATGCCCAGGTTTCGAGCTTGATCCCCAGTTGGCGGGGGAGGGTGTGTATGCAAGAGGCAACGGATCAGTGATTCTCTCTCCTCACTGATGTTTCTGTCTCTCTCTCCCTTCCTCTTTGAAATCAATACAAATATAGATAGACGATAGATAGATAGATAGATAGATAGATAGATAGATTTTTTTAAACGTGGAGCTGTGACGGGGTTTGGGCCAGCCACAAATTTAGGTGTTCCTTACAAGACTACATTAGCAAGTACAGCATAGATATTCCTAATGACAGGAATTAATAGTAAAATTTTAACAGACAACTGCAAACTTTTCAAAAGTCCTAGAAGACGTTATTTTATGACTTTGTCTGCTGAGGGAACTATAGTTGTCTAAACTATCCTACATGCTTGTCCTTCATTTACTCTCTTACATTGGTTTTTGTTCCAGTTACTGATGTATTCCCAGACACTTATTTCTCATGACACAATGGCAAGAGTCCATGAGGTTAGGCTACCAGAGAGGAGGCTTAAAAATGGTCCATTTAAGCCTTTATGAAGCCAAGGTTGCTGAGACATCTAGTCTTTGTATTTTCACTTGACACTGAAGATCTTTTAAGCTATAAGTCCTTCTGACGAAGAAACAACTAAAATTTAATAAAACTGAAATTTAACCTGATTTTTATGCAGCATGAATTGACATAAAAAATTTTATAGACTTTTAATAAATTTTATATGAAGTTTGTTTTTTCAAACTATTTTTTTTAAAAAAACCTGTTTAGTAAATAAGTTTTGCTTTTCTAGAAAGGAGACATAGTAAATCACATTACTTCCCTTGTGTAGAAACTCCTATCATGTAGGTACATCAGTGAAATTGAAATCTCTTCATACTAAATTTGATAAAGAAACCGTACCATAATGTTACAATTTTTAGATATCATGTTAAGGTTTTTACTACCAGTGGATCCTAAATAAAATTGATAAAAATGTGGAACATGTAAACGAGCATCTGAGGTGAGGGCTCTGGGATTTGTACCACTTACTGGGAAGTGCCTAGTTGTTTCACTTTTTGATGCCCCCTGTCTACAAGCTGTTTCCAAACCAGAGCATGAACATTTGTATACACAGTCATGGAAAATAATCAGGAACCTTAATTAAAGAGTTTTCCCCAGTTCCTTGGCAACAAAAGATGAGTGACAAACTTCTCCTTTTTATTTTTTTGACCTTAGTAAATAGTTCCTTCAAATATTTTTCTATACTGGGTATTACCTTTTATTTTTTATCATTCTACAGGGGGTTAAATACCTGTGCATTCCAGCAGCGGATTCACCATCTCAAAACCTGTAAGTTGTTTTTCTTCTGTATTATTTGGGGATATTAAAAATGGCTAAAGGACTGCAACATCAAATACCTAAAGGAGAGTAGAGTCTTGGGGCCACGAACCCTTGCTGCTGTGCACAGCTGCTGCCTCATCAGAGAGGAGGTGAGGCCCACGCAGGTGTGAGCTGCCCAGTGGGGCAGCCTGGAGCCAGAGGCGAGCTTGGTTTGCTGGTGGTCTGTACAGTAACTGATGAGCCGTCTCTAAGAAGAGTCTGGTTTTTAAAAAGAGGACCTCAGATCGAACCATTAGGATGCTCATCCTTTCTCTAGAGCAAACCCTTCCAGGAGCTGTGGGTTTTGTGTAAAGTAACACATCCAATAGAAATAGACTGTAAGCACAATGCAGTCACACTTAGAATTTTGAGTTTGCTGGGAGGCATATTAAAAAAGTAAAAAGGAATCAGTGATAAAAATTTTAGTAATGTTTTATTTACAATAGTATATCCAAAATACTTCCATTTCAACCATGTGCTAAGTATTTTTAAATGAGATATTTTACATCCTTTTTTTCATACTAAGTCTTCAAAATCAAGCAGGCTTTCTTTACAATGCCAGCACATCTCAGTTCGGATCAGCTTTATGTCAAGTACTCCACGGCCACATGTGGCTAATGGACACTCTGTGGCACAGTGTATTTGTAAAGTCTGTCCGAGTCCAGTGAACAGATCTTCCTGGTTTAGGAAAGTCCAGCCCTCTGTTTCTTCATAGTTGAATACATCTTTGACATGGTTTTGTCTCTATAAAGAGAAATGTGTCCTTGCTATCTTTTCCAGATCAACGGCCATTATATGGAGACCCGTAGGAGTAGGCTTTGGTAGAATGGAGGACATGTCTCTGGAGACCCACTGCAGTTATGGCTCTAACGTTCACACTCTTTAGTTTCCAGAAGTGATAGAGAAAGGCCATGGCAGGGAATAAAGTTTTACTGAAACATGGATTTGAACCTAGCAGGCTGAGAGGCTAGGGGCCGAAGTAAAGTATTAACCATTCAGTGCACTCACAGACACCAACCTCTGCCTCTCAGGCTGACCTTCTGCTGTTATTGGAGGTCAGATACAATAACACTCCTAGAATTACATATTACTTCTTTTCATCAGGAAAGTTAAAAGCTATGGTAGTGTTGTACATTTGGGATTCCATAGACTTGTCGGGACACATCCCTTGTGATTCTCACATTCTATTGCCTGCAAATCCTACATATCAGAAGTACAGACTGCAGAATTTTACATGTAGGATCCCAAGTATCTAGCCTCTCTAAAAGCTATCAAAATGGGACACTAACCAAACTTGATTTTTCACTGCTGCAGAGAAGAGAAATCACAGGCTAGGCAGTAATTTTGTGCAGTCTACCTGTTTGAGAAAAAAAATGGGGCTAGATGCAGACAGATTGATGTGGGGAAGGATGAGAGGGATAGGTCAAGGCACAGGTGGTAGATCAGGAAAGGGCAGGGGTAGATGGAAGTGGGGGCAAATACATTCTACCCAGGGCTCATGTTTTCAAAGTGACTCTCCACATTTCCTAGGAAAAGTCAATCTTTAAGATTGATGGAGAAAGGATTTTACTAAGATCACTAGGAAAACAGTAGTAGCTTAGGTCTGGAGGGCGGGGAAGATGCTTTAGAGAACTTCCTTGGTTATGAGTTGTGCCAAGAAACAGAAGTGGTTGGGAGGGCATGGTATGTACGGAAGGAAGTGAGCCACTGCCTTTCTCTGAGCCCACAGCAATCTTCTGCCTGTATTTTGGTGGCTATTTTTAGAATGGTTGCTTTGCTCTTATCTCAAACTGAGATTCTGACATACTCTTGAATTTGTCAATACCTAATTGGCTCTCTGACTCTTCGGAAGAATCAAACTGTAGCACATCTGGGCATTTGCTGTTAGGACACATGACCACGTGCACTTTGCGCTGCCCTGCAGGGTTCTCAGCGCAGTTGTGAATCTCTGGGCTTGCCAGGACAGGACCCTGACTTTCCACGTAAAGGTGGAGTAGTGAGTGTCCTGTGCTATGTGGACAAGTGAGCAGTAGACCCAAAATTGGAGATCTCAACTTTAAAACAAGTTTCAAATACCTTGGGCAAGTCAGTTCTTTCATCTGAAAAAGGCCTGCCTTTAGGATTTTGGAGGTGAGATCATATATGTGGAAGTGTTTTCTATGAACTCTAAGCACTTTTGAAAATAAGAGGATATTACTGTGTCTTGGGAATTACAGAAAAAGTAGTTGAAAATAAGTTTCGGTGTTCAGGCGGCCTGCTTCATTTCCTTGGAAGGTGTGCTTGTGGAAAGATCAGGTGACAGGAGGGGGATGCAGCTGCTTCTGGCAAAATCAGCCCAATCACCATCATCGTGGAGCCAGAGGACTAACCTATAAGATTTGAGTGAGTTCTTATCTGTGCCAAATATGTACAACGATGTTGTTACAATATGTGTGGTTTGCCTCTTTAACCCTCTCCTTGTATTTGGATGAAAGCGTAGTGTAGGAGAGGAGTTTGCAGTTGGGAGTTATTGCAGCATCCATGTTTGGGGCTAATGATAGAACTGCAGAGAATGCACATTGCTGCTGTTGGAGTGAAGTCTTAGCAGAGCACAACCTCTATTGCAATTAAAAAGCTAAGGCCAGACCATAGTTCACCAAAAGGCAGAAAAACTGGCACTCTGCTGCTGGGCGTTAGGCATATAGGCATTTGTGTGGTTCTTTAGGGAAACTTATTTTGAAATCCTTTGTAATAGCAACGCTTACGCATAGTAAGGTTTTGGGCATGATTCTATAAGTTTTTCTTGTTCTACCAAAATTAAATGTAGAATATGGAGTTAAGCTGAACTTTGAGCATGCCTTGTATGTTAAGACAACCTATGAAATAGCTTTTCTCTTTACCTGTTACAAATGTTTTATTGGAAAGCATCGCATGCCTTCTAAACCAGCGATTGCCAACCTTTTGGACCTCATGGACTACCAGTGGTTCACGGACCACTGGTTGGGGACTGCTACTCCAAAAATTTCCTTAAACCAGTGGTCGCCAACCTTTTGGACCTCATGGACCACCAGTGGTCCACGAACCACCGGTTGGCGACCGCTGTTCTAAACGGAAGCATGCTTTCAGAATATAAGCAGACTACAAACTTACTATTGCAGGCGGAATAGTTGACTGTCAATATGACCTATCTCATTTTGTGTAGCCTGTAAATATTAGGAACATTTGAAGGCTAGAGTGAACCTTCATTTCTGTATGATCAACCATTGTGGGTGGTCAGAAGATAAATAATCTTAATGCTCTTGCTAACAAAAGAGAGAGGAATCCTGTCTCTGGGTAACCCAATTAGAACTGGTAGTTCTTTAGTGCAGCCACTTGTAATTTATGATGCCTGAGAGTTCCTATATTTTTTTTTTCCTTTCTATAAAGGATATTGTAATAGTAATAATGCCTAATAACCAAGACTGGTAAGTTTTTAAATATTTTAATTGATTTTAGGGAAAAGGAGAAGGGGGAGAGAAAGAATCATCAATGTGAAAGAGAAACATTCTTTGGCTGCCTCCTGTACATGACCCGACTGGGGATTGAACCTGCAACCTGGTGCCCTCACCAGAAATTGAATAGGTGACTTTGGGTGCATGGAACAATGCTCAACTAACTGAGCCACACCACCCAGGGTGAGAGTCCCTATATTTAATGACAAAATAAATTCTAGAAAACTGTATTGCTTATTGTTTTAAACTTATGTATTTTAAAAATTATTTCCAGCTTTGAATATAACTTAAGGTTTTATGTCCTAAATCTTTACCCACAGATTTCTATACCCACAGGAATTCTTCTGCTAATTTTGATCTTTGAAACATTGCTGTCACTTGGTATTCAGTTGCTGCAAACCCGCTGCCCAGAAAGGTCAATTCTCTATTTTGGCCTCAGTACTCACTAACTCCCCATCTGATCTCCCAGGAACTTGATATGCAGAAACCTGGTTTGAGATAACATTAACACATTAAGACAGTAGTTCTCAACCTGTGGGCCGCGACCCCTTTTGGGGGTCAAATGATCCTTTCACAGGGGACGCCTAAATACATCCTACATATCAGATATTTACATTACGATTCATAACAGTAGCAAAATTACAGTTATGAAGTAGCAACGAAAATAATTTTATGGTTGAGGGTCACCACAGCATGAGGAACTGTATTAAAGGGTCGCGGCATTAGGAAGGTTGAGAACCACTGCATTAAGATTTTAGCTGTTTCCCCAACCACCTTGCCTTGCAAAGTCAAGGCACATGAAAATTCAGATTCTCATAGTGGCGATAATCCCCCAGATCCAGGCTGCCCACTTTGCTTGACTTGTTACAGTTAGGGACATCCTGGAGTTTGTATCAACTGCACAGCTGCATGTTCTACGAGCGGCTGATGGAGATGGGTTGGTGACTTAAGGTTTTGGAAATATTTGCTTTTGCTTTCTCTCTGTGCTTTCGTAGGGAAGCTGTTTTAATCTTACTTCTCTCACTGTAAAATAACTATCTCACACAATATTTATAGTATTAGGTGAGATAAGTAGAAGTGTTTATGAGCACTAAGCATCTGCAAAGATAAGATTTTAATTTCTGTGTATTCAAGTAAGGAGTGATAATGTACTTTGAAAGTTAGTGGTTAGATGTATAGCAGCTTATTTTGTTCATTCTTATTTTAATGTTTATTAAGTTGGCAATTTATATGTAGACATCATTAGGGTATAACTCTTATTTTTCATCTTTTCCTTCGGTCAAATGCAGGAGCTTGGTCTGGGCTGGGGAGTCGGCAACATTGTCTCATTATCGTAAAGCCTTCATGACATCCCGGGGTTGGGGAATCAAACAGATCTCTAAACTGCTTGAGGTTCTCCTGAAGAGAAGAGGCATTAGAGTACAGAGAGCTGATATTTAACAATTCAATAAAACTTTCTTGCCTCATTCTACCTCCCTGTCTTTTTGTGTATTTTTATTTAGTGTAGCTGATGTCCTCTGTACTCTCTCCTATTTACATTTTTCTTTATTTTCATTATTTAAAAAACAATTTTGCAAGATCAGAGCTAGCTGGCCCTTGATGGCCCTTCCAAACAGATGCATACACAGATGAGAACTTATACACACGTGCTCACACATGGCTCCTAAGGACATTGCAGTCTATAGGAAAGGGAAATATGTGGAAAGTGTGTATTGCATTTTTCATAAGGCTTTAACTTGAACTATTTTTTAGTCTTAGACTATGTCTTTCTAGTGTTTGTAGTGTTGAACTATTCTTTGTGATGGTAACGAGGGGTTTTGTTTTTTTCTTGGGTGTGTTGGGTTTTTTTAGATTGCTTTTATTTTCCCAGCCGGTGTGGCTCAGTTGGTTGAGTGTCAACCTAAGAACCAGGAGATCATGGTTCAATTCCCCACCAGGGCACATGCCCAGGTTGCAGGCTCAATCCCCAGTGTGGGGCATGCAGGAGGCAAATGATTAATGATTCTCTTTCATCATTAATGTTTCTATCTCTCTCTCTCCCTTTCCCTTCCTCTCTGAAATCAATAAGAATATATTTAAAAAATAATAATATAAAAATAAAATAACCTTATTTTCCAGAATGAAAAGTAAGGTATAGCTAATCTGATTGAAAAATGGGCACAGGATCTGAATAGACATCTTTTCAAAGAGGAAATACAAATGACTAAAAGACATATGAAAAGACTAGAGGCCTGGTGCATGAATTTGGGTGGTGTCTGGGAGGCAATTGGGGGTGGGGCCAGCCAGGGGGAGGGGCCAAGAGCAGTTGGTGGGCCGGCCCCATCCCCTGGTCAAACTCCCAGTTGGAACTTATGAAAAGACTAGAGGCCTGGTGCATGAATTTGGGTGGTGTCTGGGAGGCAATTGGGGGTGGGGCCAGCCAGGGGGAGGGGCCAAGAGCAGTTGGTGGGCCGGCCCCATCCCCTGGTCAAACTCCCAGTTGGAACTTCCAGTAGAGGGGACAATTTGCATATTAGTCTTTTATTATATGGATATTCAACATCACTAATTATTAAGGAAATGCAAATCAAAACCACAAAGAATAGCTATTAGCAAAAATAAATTATATACTAGTGGCCTGGTGCACAAAAATTCGTGGCTTTGCTGTCTGTATGGCTGCTGTGAGTAAGCCCAGCTGCCATCAGGGTGCTGGGCCATTTCTAGGCTTCAGCTCACGGAGGCGGGGTCCTCACAGGACAGGACTCTTCATGCCCACAGGGGGATCACAGCGACCAAGACTTGTAGTCTTGGAGTACGAAGATGAACACCATATGGTGTTGCTTGGCTGCTCTCTGGAGGTCAGGAAAGCATGGCTGGCCCTGGTTCTTGTCTCTGGATGGAGAAGGAGGGGTTGGGGATGTACTGGTCCACAAGGAGGCTAGCACAGATTGAGGAGGAAGATGAGGAAGGGCACCTGGGCAATACAGCTGTGGGGCTGTTTGCTGAGCCCCATGAAGGATATCTCTGCTGAAGTGCCCCCTGCCTGCCCAGTGGGTTCCCTCTGGGTGGTCACCAGCAGCAGCAGCATTATTGGGTGAGTGTGGAACACACATGGCCCAGGGGTTCCCTCTGGGTGTCAGCAGCAGCAGCATTATTGGGTGAGTGTGGAACACACGTGGCCCAGGAGTTCCCTCTCTGAGTGTCAGTGGCAGCGGCATTTTTGGAACACTTGCAGACTGTGCTTTCCTTCTGAACCAGCAGGCTGGCTTGCTTATTACAGAATGTGTGGAAGCAAATACTCAATGAGGAGCAGGAATAGGGAACCTGTGTTTATGGAAGCAGTTTGTGGTGTGATGGTGCCTCAGGCTATGCTTCTGCTTCAGTCAGAGGGTGGAGCAATATCAGAACCAGAGTCGTGGGTATTTCCCACTGTGGAGGAGGGTGTTTAATGGCCAGGGCTTGGGCTTATGTCATTAGCTTCCCTGGAAATAACCCCCCCACTCCCTGCAACACACCAAAGCAGTAGTGAGCACGCCTGCCTCCTGGCTTTTCTTGGAAAAGGTATTTCTAGGAATGCCTGCCTGGCTTGGCCTCATGCCTAAAGTGTCATGAGTCAAGTTTCCTGGCAGGGCTCTGAGCAGGCACTTTGTTGGCATAGCTGCACCCCTGGGCCAGGCACTCTGGCCTCTGCAGGGTGCACAGGAGCCCTCATGGGCTCATTTGCACTTGCACTGGATGCAGTTAGAGCTGGAGGAGTAAGGGTCTGGTAGGGGCAGAGTGAGGGCCCGTCCTCGGCCCCTCAGTTCCTTTACACACTGTCTCTAGGCCATGGCAAGCTTAGATTTGCCCTCCTGACCACCCCCACCCCCCCACCTCTTATTCTGAGATGTGGCAAGGCTGCTCTTGAACCCAGATACACTCCACACTGCTTAAGACCTAGGTTCCATTGTGCACATAGTTTGGGATGTGCAAGTATAAAAACTGGACATAAGATGTTCCCACTCCGAAATTTCAGCAAAAGGATTCATGTGTCATCTTTGCAAGATCTTGGTGATTGCCACAGCACCGACCCTGTCCCCAGACAGCAAGTCCTGCCCGCCTGGTGGAGCACTGTTAGCTCCTGTGTCACTGGATGCTTTTGCAGTGCTCCCAGGCAGTCTGTGGTTTATGCACTAAGGCAGTCATCATTTATTCCTAGGTGTGCTCTTCTCTTTTTGGTTGCCTTCTTCTTCCCTGCTATCTTATCCCGGATGCAGCTCTCCCACAAAGGATAGGCTGTACCACAGGCTGTGGCCTGGGAGGCTTTTCCAGATCCCCTGGATGTCCTAGTGTGGCTGGCCTGGTGACAAAGGCATGCACACTCTAGCTGCACCCCTGGCCACTAGCCTCTAGTCAGGGGTGGGCCTGGTTTCTGGGCTGGCTGTCCGGCTCGGATATACAGTCAGACCCACTTACCCCTGTCCCGTCTCCCCTATGCAGTGGCCCCCAGAGGAGGACAGGTCACACTGTGTAAACCACAAAGCCGATTGCAGACAGCAGCCTGTAGCCACTCCTAAGCCAGAAGAGTTGGCTCCATGTGTTTAAAACTGTTGAATTAGTTGCTGATATCAGGAAGATTGTATTTGATTGTAGGTAATAGAATATCTGATTGACAGTGTTTTAAGTTATAAAGACATTTATTACTTAACTCCTTGACCCAGAAGTCTGAAAATGGATGCTCCCAGGCCTAGGCAGCAACACCTTGATGTCCCCCTATCCACCCTGCTACCCTTCCACTCGGAGGCCTGTCACCTGTGGTCCCAGGCGACTGATGCAGTTCTAGGCAGAGTGCTCACTTCCAGTGCCCTGGCAGGAAGCCTCGGGCAGAGATAGCTTTCCTTTCATCAGAAGGAAAACTTTCCCAGAAATCCCCAGCCAAGCTTTTCCTTTACTTCTCAGGCCAGAACTGAAGAGAATAGGGGATTCTGAAGACTGAGCTTGCTGCTGCCCCAGTGAAGTCAGTGCAGCCGAACATGCTCCGCCACCTGCAGAGCCAGAGGGTTTCACTGCATGCTCCCCATTGCTGGGTTTGAGAAATGGGAGACTGAGCACCGAGCCCTCACCTGCTTGCAGCACCTGGCCTTCGAGCTGGACTCACCCCGTGCTTACACCCCTCCACACAGTTTCATGGCTCCACACCCCACTCTAAGGACTCTTAGCACTAACACTCAGATGTCAGGATTCCATCAGGAATCGTTTCTTGCCCAATTTACACCAAGCCAGTCTTTGGGAGTAGAGTTGCAATGCCCTGAGTCACTTTGCAGATTTATGCCTGTCCCAGAGCGGCTAGGCACCTGAACTTAACACTACAGAACTTCTCTGCAGTCAGTGCCTATGGTGATCATCGCATCATACCTGGATTTCCCATTCTGACTAGACACATGGCAGCAAAGCTGAGAGTCAGAAGTGAGGGTCGTGGATTATTGTCCTAGAGAACTTTAGAATCCATGGAGCATGTTGGCATGTAAAACATTATTCCCACTACAGCAGAGGTTAAGGGGAGCCACGGGGCTTTCCTGAGGCCACGCAGCCACTGAGCTACTGAGTGGGTAGGCGTTGGAGCTGCAGTTGTCATTTCCACACAGCTCTCCTGTCACACAGACGGGACAGGAGGAGGCCGGTGTGGAAGACTTAGTGGTTGTTCAGAGTGTCAGAAGTAAACTAGCTTTTTGGACTTAGGGAGCCTGCATAACGTGGGCACCTTCCTCACCAAAGTGGCTGTAGGGTTACCGATGTGCTGCCGAACATCAGGGGGCCAGACTGACCGTGGGCTGGGCAAAAGCCACCCACCATGACACCAGTCAGTGGCAGTAGACAAATCCAAGCAGCCCAGATGTGGGCAGCCCCCAGGCCTCAGCTCCCCAGGCCTTGGGGCGTGTGATGGGCGCTGACACGCAGGCAGCTCTGCCCGACTGAGTGGCCGAGACCTTCTAACAAACCTCAGGTGGACTTTTTACCATGTGTTGAGTAAATGAATGTCACTTCTCTCTTTTTCTCCCCTCAGGACAAGACATTTCAAAGAAAGTATTAAATTCATTCACGAGTGCCGGCTCCGGGGAGAGGGCTGTCTTGTCCACTGGTATGTATGCCTCTTGCCTGAAAGCCGTTCAGCTTGGTCGATTCTCAGGGCTTCCCTGTGTGCAGTTAATTATTTCATCTCCTAATGGTTTTTTTCCTCCCTCGAAACCTCAGACACATACCCCACTTGAGTCTCCTCTTTGTTCAACACCGTTGGCCTTCGTTGAGAGAGAACCCTAAAACAGGTTTTTCATCTTCACAAGTAGGACTTCTGTAGGGACTGTCAGGCCCCTGGACAGCAGAGCCTTTGTGGCCAACCTCTGCCATTCTGTCAGAGCAGCCTCCATGGAGGGCACGGACTGTAGGTTTGTTCCTGAGCCCTCAGGGTCTTTCAGAGCACAGTTCCTTCCGCAGAGCTGTGATTGCGTGTGTGGTGGTAGCACCGCATCACTGTAGTACTGCGTCACCGTAGCACCAGAGTGGCGGCTCTCTCTCCATCTAGGTTGGGACTTTGTGTGTGTTTGGCTTTGAAAGGATCTGAATAGACTTAGAATTAAGCAGTTACATACAGCTGTGCCCCTGGATTCTGGGTGTGGATGTAGGTACACATACATATACATGCATGTATATATGTACTGCAGAGGAAGGGACTGGGACAGGTGGAGCTGAAGGACAGCACACGGAGCCTGGCGCAAAGTGAGCTCTCCCAGAGTGTCGGCTCTCACTTCCCTCCCTCATTCTCCTGTCTTCCTCCGGCAGCATCACTATCCGGTATGGGAGCCAGCAGCCAAAGCCTGGAGCCATGCTCAGTGTCAGAGTGCAGGCTGAGTACCTGCCTCTCCGCCTTGAATGAGGCTCGATGTTGGCCAGCAGCTCGAGTCCCTGTTGCAGTGAAGCTCTCTGGAAATACACTGGCGCCACTGGGCGTGCCACTGCCGAAGTGGGGGGCAGCCCTGGTGGCAGAGGGAGTCCAGTGCACAGTGTCCATAGGGGTCCTTCATGAGAACTGTCATTTGTCCTAAGGGCCAGGGACCTGTCATGGGGGAGCAGAAACATAGATAGTTTGATTGCTTAAAAAGGGTGTTCTGCAGTTTTATAAAGTTCTTGAAATAGAGTGCTTATTTATTTTACTTTTAAAAAGAGTATGTTATAAAGTTCTTGAAATAGAGTGCTTATTTATTTTACTTTTAAAAAGAGTATATTGTATTTATGGTATAAATACAAATGGTGGGTTTTGTAGCATTGTTTGCCTTTTCATTAAAGCTCTTTGGGGCCATAGCTGGTTTGGCTCAGTGGATAAAGTGTCAGCCTACAGGCCTAAGGGTCCCAGGTTTGATTCCTGTCAAGGACACATGACTGCGTTGCAGGCTTGATCCCCACCCAGTAGGGGGTGTATAGAAGGCAGCCAATCAGTGATTCTCTCTCATCATTGATGATTCTACCTCTCTCTCCCTCTCCCTTCCTCTCTAAAAATGCACACACACACACACACACACACACACACACACGTGTGTGTATCACTTAGGGAGTGCAGTTGGAGCCATTTAAAGGGCAGTTTTGAACTCCTTTCTCTTCCTGGACTTCTAGGGTTCCAGGTTGCAGCTCAAGAAGATGTATTTTTTGGTAAAGGCCGTGGCTCCAGCTTGGATCACTGTGCTACTTAAGTTTACCATGATCTAGTCAAAGTACTAATATGATTTTTTAAAGTATATTGATTGATTTTTTTACAGAGAGGAAGGGGGAGGAATAGAGAGCTAGAAACATCTATGAGAGAGAAACATCAACCAGCTGCCTCCTGCACACTCCCCACTGGGGATGTGCCCGCAACCAAGGCACATGCCCTTGACCAGAATTGAACCTGGGACCCTTCAGTCCACAGGCCCACACACTATCCACTGAGCCAAACTGGTTAGGGTGAGAAGATGTATTTTTTAAAAGCTTTCATTATTTCTGAGATAAAGCCTTACAGAAGAGACATCACATCAAAGTGGTTTATTAGTGTTATTACCATATTGATAATATTATTTATATTTAACTATCTGTAGGTCTCATAGTCTAGGAATTTGTATTTCATACAGCTGTGCAAATCTGAATATAGGCTTTTCTCAAAATGAGAATTGTGCTAAACTTCCCCATCAGAAACCGTTACTAGAACACTCCAAATCTGACGCAGCACAGCCTTTCCTTGACCACCTTACTTTGCATATGTATTTACAATAGGTCCCCTACTCAGCCTGCTAAAGACACGTAACCCTTACTGCCCGCAGAGTATACACCATGGCTGAATTTCAGAGCACGTGTGTGTGTGCTCTCAGGTCCTCTGCCTGGTTGTGTCCATGGTTGAGGGATTTCCAGGTAGCATGTTGGCTTGCTGTCCACTCGCAATCCAAGGCAGGAAGACTCTAGAATCAGGTCCATAGAGTACTTGCTCCAAATGGATCAGAAGGTAGACTGCAGACCCTAAACCTTCCTTGCCCACAGGCCATTCTCTTGGCCCCACAGCCTGGCCGGTGTCTCCAGGAGTGTGACGCTGGTGATCGCGTACATCATGACCGTCACTGACTTTGGCTGGGAAGATGCCCTGCACACTGTGCGTGCAGGCAGGTCCTGTGCCAACCCCAACCTGGGCTTCCAGAGACAGCTCCAGGAATTTGAGAAGCATGAAGTCCATGAGGTAACTGTGCTCCAGGGACTCGGGAGGTACGCAGCACACCCTGGGACGGTGCCTGTCTTTCCACACACCCCGGAAGCATGGAGGTTGAAGTTGGAGAGGCCCACAGAGGACATCTGGTCCAAGGACACCTTACCTGAACCCCACATGACGTCCTCCCTGGTCCCTTGTTCACCAGCCACAGCCACAGGATACCACCCTTTACCATCTTCCTTGGGCCCCATGTGCTTCATTTCTCTCTCTGGGGGTCAAGTACTGTTTTCTGGGTTTGGCTGACATTCATGTCCTCAAGCCAAAACCTGAAGAAGCAGTAATTTCTCTTCTTTGACACTGCCTGGCCAACCACAGAGCTGTGACTGCCCATGCCCATGTATTTGCCAGTTTGTATGTAACACGTAAAAGTCTTACATGCATGCCCGTGTGTGTGTGACGTTTGCTTTTCTTTTCAACTCCTTCAGTACCGGCAGTGGCTGAAGGAGGAGTATGGAGAGAGCCCTTTGAGGGATGCAGAAGAAGCCAGGAACATTCTGGGTAAATATAAAGAGCAGGGGCGCACGGAGGCCCCGCCCGGCGCCTGGAGGGAGAGCAGCTTTCAGGCCCTGCCTCCTCTGGCCTACAGCAAGTACCCTACGGAGACCTAACACTGCGATCTGGTGCCTGCCTTTCCACCAGGCGACCTGGTGTGTGGGGTGCCACCTCACCTCGGAGGACAGGAGGGGAGGCTGGCGAAGAAAGTGGATCCAGGTTCCTATCCAAGACCTCCCCAGCCCTGTCTCAGGCCCTTCCACTCTGTCTTCCCAAAACTTCTGCACTGTCTGGAGGCTGCTCGCTGCCCACACTGTCACTTGCCTCTGAGGGTCAGTGTGCACGTGTGTGTGTGTGTGTGTGTCTGTCTGCATGCGTCTGTTTGCATGTGTGAGTGTGTGAACAGTGACGAGCACTCTCAGTCCACACTGCCAGCTGCTACCACCCCCTTTCCCTTTGCCCAGAGCTCCAAGTGAGGGCTTTCCTGTCAGCGTCTGTAGAGCTGTGCAGCCAGAAGCAGCCCTTGTCTGTGAACACGCACTGAGAACTTGGGCAGTGGCTGAAGGCAGCCGCCCCCAGAGCGCAGGTGGCCATGGCAGGGCAGCAGGTAGCCAGACTCCCTCTGAGATGGCTTCAGGGGCCTTGGAAGGTGGTGGCGGTCAGTGTTCTGACCATTGCCTAGACTTAATGACTGCCCCAGCCCTGGGCTTCCTGCTGCCTCAAGTCAGGTCCCCTTGGAGCCCATCATGTCCCCAGGTTCTGTGTGGTATTTGTTCTCTGTGGCACCCACTGCATTTTAGTTCCATGGGGAGCACTACCAATTCAGCCAAAGCTGTATGCTCTGAATGCCCTGCCTTTCTCTTCCCTCCAGCTTCACTGACTCCCAACCACTTGCTGTCTCTCTCTGCCAGGGGCCCTTCCAAAGGCTTGCTCATACCTTTAGGTAGTGGGAAGAAAGAACATTTATTAGGCATTGTAGCAGTTTGCATTTAAAAATACAATTTTAAATGTGCACTTATTGAGCACCCTTGTGTATGCTGTGGATTTGATATTTGATCTCAGCTACCTCATTAAATGTTTTTTGAAAAGGTGTTTTTTGTGGTTCCAGTCAACTCTGCCTCATAGTTAAAGATGTTCGGTCGTAATTGTTTTCTGAAGCCAAAGGGAAAAGCATCAATGTCACTGAGCTATTTAAAGTTTCTTAATTGGGCTCCAGTAATGCTTTCTGGTGGGTAAAATTCCACATTCAGGCCACGGCCAGCAGGCAGCAGAGCACCTACAGCTGTAGCATGGGCCAGCGGGCATGCCGGCGTGCTGCAAGCATTTCTGTGCCCCAGCCTTTGTACAACTCCAGTGCTTCAGCGCGCAGAGCCACGGAATGGAAACCCATCCCTGGCTTCTCCCTAAGGAGGTGCTGCACTCTTTCTCTGATGCTGCCACACAAGGAGCCTGAGTAAGAGGTTTCCCGTGCTTTAGAGGGTGTGTCACAGGTGAGCTCTTGGGGGATTGGGACAATGACATCTCCCAACTCTACGGGCGTACAGGCCCCAGGTGTTCAATAAGAAACGTGGCCATGGACCTCCCACATACAGATGAAATAATTTGCCTATGAAGTACACTTTTCCTTAAACCAAAAATAAATGTAAATATGTTAACTAGAAAGTATTGAAGATATCAGTTTGAATGCTTAAACGTATGTTCACTTATGAGCATCAAAATACATTCCTGTAGGTTCCGAAATGCTGTCTTACTATTTGTTGCCAGCACTGTTCTTTCTCCACAGCCACACCGGGCGTTCTGAAGTACTGGGCCTTTCTCAGAAGACTGTAACACACCTGAAGTCGGAAATGCTGCAGAGCCACCGAGTTTAGTCTGGTGCTGCCAGAAAGAAAACCTAGAGTTTAAGTGTCCAGAACTTTTCTGTGAACTTGTCTGTTGTTTTAAATGGAGTACCTGTGTAATCGTGTTGTTACATGTTGAGCACTGAGGACACTCTTAGCGAGAGGACATGTTTTTGCCTTAATTCCAGTGCTGCGGCGATGCCTTTGACCACAATCTTGGTGCCTGGGCAGCAGTCTCGACAGTCCTGCTGCCATCCTGACTGTAGCCTCTGGTCACGTGCTTCAGTCTCCCAGCTGGCATATCTCTCTTGGTGCGTCTTACCCATGGTTTATGTTCTCTCCATGGTGACATTTACCAACAGCTACACACTTTTATTAATAAAAGGTAGCGTAGCCACATTTCACTTTGTGTTCAGAGCATCCTTCCTTAGCTAAAGCATGGGCGGTGCGTGTTCCTGCCTGGGAGGGCCATGAAGCAGGTTCGGAGACTGCTCCTCCAGCACAGATGCTGATTTTATTTTAGAGGCTGTTTTCCTCCGGGGGAAGTACAGCAGACACTAGGAAATGTGAACCAATTTCTCCGTCGGAGAAAAGTCAATCATCCATGAAAGCAAGAAGTTCAGAGACGGGAGCTGTGTGCTGCTGCACAGGGTGGGAACTGAATGCCAGCAGTCTGGAGTGATTGCCTCTCCCACAGAGATGGCCCAGCCACTCCCCTGTGCCCCCCTCCCTCGCCCCCCAGCACTGCTGCAGGCTGTTGAGCGCAGGTTCTGATTCCACCCCCAGCTTCTAATGTGAAAAACCACAAACTGGCTCCAGGAACAATTTAAGTTGACTTCCTACATTGTCCTTGTTTAAATCCAGTTTGGGGGGTGAGAGTGCTGGGGTGTAACTTTTTACTTCAAGTACAGGTTTGGCTTGAACTACAGGCAGTTGTGCCTGGGCCCCGCCTTGCCATGTGTTCCAAGTTTCTGCTTCCAGTGCTTGGAAGCTCCTGGCAGGGGACTGGAGCTGTGTTGGGCTAATCTGGTAGCAGCTCCTGATGGGTGAGATGACATGGCATTGATTAGTTTGTGGCATAAATGTTTATTCTGACTCAGCAGGCTTGCAACCAGTTTGACCCAGTGGATAGAGAATCGACCTACGAACTGAAGGTTCCTGGGTTCCATTCTGGTCAAGAGCACATGCCTGGGTTGTGGGCTCGATCCCCAGTAGGGGCTAGCAGGAGGCAGCCAGTCAATGATTCTCTCTCATCATTGATGTTTCTATCTCCCGCTCCCTCTCTGAAATCAATAAAAACATATTTAAAAAAATTTTTTTAAAGATAGTCGTGACTATGCCTAGATGTTGGAGGCAGAGGCCTCTTCTCTGCCCTGGTCAGGCCCAGTGGTTAGGTCACGCTTAAGATGGGGGAGCAATGGACTGCTGCTGCCCCAGGGCCTTGATTTGTGAAACAAGATGGTTGTGGCACAGGCAAGTTTTCATAGGCTATTTTTTTCTGTCATTTACTTTTGCACAGATCCTTTCCAGCCTGAAATTCAGAACCATGGCCTACAGTGAAGGTGACTTAACTGGGTCACCTGCTCTAACCTCCACTCCATCCAGGTATCTGCTCACTTACTCCACTCACTTCCACTCTATCCAGATTTCTGCTCACTCACTCCATTCACCCCCATTCCATTCAGGTTTCTGCTCACTCCATTCAGGTATCTGTTGATAAACCCTCTCTGCCCAACGTGATTCTTTGACCTCAATCATGTTTTTCAGAGTACCTTAATTAACCTTGAGTGTCCTCACAGCCCTCAATAGCATTTTTGCTTTTCCATGAGCGTGGTTTTCCACTAGTGGCTTCTTTAATGTATTGGGTTCTGGTTCTTTTTAGTTTTTGTCTAAATAGGGAACCCCACTTTCAGCATCTGGAACTGCTCACATCACTCAGGCAGAGACAGCTTATGAACTCTAGTGAGAGCCTATAAATTCTAGTAATCGTGTGTGTGTGTGTGTGTGTGTGTGTGTGTACACGCATACACACAGCTGTGTTTTATTGTTTTGAGTTGTGTTTTAGAGAAATTCTTAACCTTCAGGGGGTCCTGTCTGCAACTCAAGGGACATGTTGAGCTCAGGTACCTGGGCACCCAGGGAAAAGGCAGAGCTTGTGTTGCACAACATGAGTTGGTCACGAAGGCTGCTCTGTAAACCCGCCTCTCACCATAGAAATGGGGAACACACTGTCAAGCTCTGTGATCCACTAGACGGCTCCTCCCATCCTGACTCTGAGTTATTAATAATTTTATTAAGAATGTGCTTTCAACATGCTGTATTTATACATGTACTTAACAAGAAACCACCAAGACTTCAGAGGGAAGTTCCTCTTCCCTTTCCTTGTATTGCCAGAGAAAGGGGAGAAATGAGAAAAAAAGAAAAACTGCCTTCGACTTGTTGTGGGAGGCTTGAGCACCTCCATCCCTTGGGATCTAGCAGGGGCTCCTCGGCCCAGGCTCAGGGAGTCATGTAACACTCTGACTGTGTTTCATTATGCAGAGCTATCTTGACACTTCGCTCTCGTTTCCCTCCCGCTAGAGACCTGTGACTGTAATAACAGCATAATTATTTTAGCTAGTATCAAAATTAGTGTTCTATTTTGCACCTTAGGCTTAACCACCTTATTGAGTATCTGACTAAAGGTTGCAATTGTGCCCTGCCTGTCTCTCCATCAGGGGAGAATTACCAGTGCATGTTTGAACATCTGCGAATGGGGTTTATTTTGGCTGCAGACCTCTATGCAAACTGTTGATCATAAAGAGTTAGTAGTTCCTGAAGCTTCTAGTTCAGGTCATTAGAATTGGTGCCAAAAGCTATTTTAACAGGTGACTGAAAGTACTCAGCCGCTCAGTATTCTAATTGAGTGTGATGTGGAGTTTATTTAGAGGTAGAAAAAACTTTTTGTGTGGGATTTTTGTACAAAGGCCTGTTTAAGAAAACTAGGTGGGAGTTGGGAAGGCGTTGGTTTTTTGAGCTAACAGTCCCTTCTAGGAATAATGTAGATTGAGATAGCTTTTGGAAACAATGCCAATCCCACCATTTGCTCGTTTGCATAGCTTGACCCAAGGAGGTCACATCAGCGTACAGTGGCCTTCCCACTTAGCTGCTCAGTCGTCCAGGACACACACGTACCCAGCAGCATGCACAAATGGAGCATCACAACCAGCGTGGTGTTGGCCCCTCTTCCCTTGAGGTCTACGTACGTCTATTGTCTTCCCCTTAGCCTCATGCACCCACCCCCAGAAGTGGCCAGAAATGGCACAAACAGGAACCATACTTTCTGGTGAGCAGGTTTGCCTTTTGCTGCTCGGCTCTGGGTTTCCCCAAGGCCCTGTTGGGGAGCCTTTTTGGAAAATAAAAATCAAAAAGACCTCTACATTTGTACTAAAGAAATGTCACCTTCTGCTTTGCAAAGGGTGTGCCCTTCGTGACCAGAGGCCCAAGTGGCACAGAACTTCCTCAGAACAGGAGTCCCTAGAGAGGCTTGTCATGTGCAGGTCAGATGTTCTGATTCTGCTTGGTCTGTGTTGAGCTGCACTGATGTGGCAGCCGAGGGAGAGGTGAGGCATGAGGAGGAGCATTGCTTGACTTGGTGCTGGCTTTCATCACTCCGAAAATGAGCTGCATCCCAGCCGTCTGCCTGCTATCACTACCTGCCTTCCTCAGGTGCCTATGGAGCAGGTGTGGGTAAGGGGCTGTGTTTAACAAGTAGGAGGCTGAAGTACTGAACCAGTGAGCTGAGCAGGCGGGCAAGGTGGTCACATGGCAGGCAGGCCTAGCTAAGTCCAGTTTGATCCCGGTTCTCTGGAATACCTTGGGGAAGTCCTGGAGGAGGCAACCCACACATGTGGGCAACTTCTTCTCAAGATTAACATGAAAGAAACTCCCTGGAAGGGGTGAGCAGTGCTAGACGGCACCCTGTTTGGTGGCACGGTGCTGCGTCAGAGCCAGTCTGCCGGCAGCCTTCCTGGATGGCAGTGTGTGTGTCCCGGAAGCCCCTCCTTATCCCAGAGACCTTCCATCTAGATAGCAACACAGCCAGCCCCATTCAGGTCAGCCATCACTGAGCACTGGTGTGTGGTGGGAGCTGGCATCCAGACTTGTGAGAGACATTTTAATGTTACCCCATTTTTAGATGAAGAACCCAAATGCTAGAGAGCTTGAGCATTACCTAGTCACAGAGCTAAAAAGTGGCCAGATGAGGACTGACATCCAAGCACTTCTTTGGAAATGCCAATACCACCAGGAAGGCTTGACTAATGAAATGCTGACAACCGTGGGCATTAGAGTCAGCATTGTTTTCTGAAGATGGGTTCCCATTAGATTGGAGGCACTTTTGCTGCCACACACACCTCTGACTGGGCATTTCTGATTAGCCTGGAGGAGCAGGCAGAGAGCGGGGTGAGCCGGGCCCCAGGAGGCCCATTGCAGGAACCCAGAATGGCCCCTGTGTGGAGTGGTGGGATCAGTGCCTGGCCCCCTAAGCGGATGGTCTTCTGTCCTGCATGTGCCATCGTTACTCAGATTGAGGCCTCCAATGTCTGGTGTGGGTTTTACAGAAAGCTTGGGGATTGCTGTGATGAGTGTCTTCATTTGAGTTGAGTAAGGACAGAGCAAAGGAGGCAAGAGTGAATATTGAAGCAACCCAAGACTGGCAGGATGCCTCCCAACCCTCAGGGCTGAGGGGCGGGGCCAGGGATTGGGTTTCCAGAACCCAGTAAGAACGGGCAAGTGCCAGGGTGCCCGCAGAGCAGGGTGGGTCTGTGAGCAGTGTCAGAAAAGCTGGGAGAGCAGGGTACACGGGTCCACCCCATATTCTCCTGTCCTGCCTCTCCTACACAGACAGGACACTGGCCAGCAGGGCAGCCTGCACGCTGTGGGCCATGTGGGGTCCGAGCCGGGGAATTGCCTTACAGCAAGCGGCCCTAGCCCTCAGCTTGGGTGTGGCAGGTGGAGGAAGTGTCGCTGGCTCCCAAGTATCTGAGTGTCAACAAGCTGATACTAAAAGTCCTCCTAATGCTTTGCCCCAGAAGGTGCTATCTGAAGTCACTGGCTTCACCTTTAGAAAGCCTTCTAGAAACATCCCTGCCTGCCATGCACCCCCACTAACCGGTGCTTACCCATGGCCTGACTGGAGGAATGCCATCAGGGTCCAATGATATCTGGGCCTCTGCTAAGCACTGTGCCCCATGACAAGACCCTCGCCACAAAAAGTAGGGGAGGCCCGTTTCCAGTGCTGCAGTCCGCCACAGTGCTCACAGCTCCCCGGGGAGCCACTTCACCAAGTGTTTCACAGCTGCTCACAGACTGCCAGGAGAGAAGGGAAGAGCTGTGCAGGCAGCCCTGTCTTCTGAGACTTTCTAATTGAGCTGGGGAGAGGAGGCAGCACTCCTGACTATTCCGCGGGGAATAAATGCATGCTCTGTGGAGAGTACCCTGCTGAGTGGAGACCTTGGGAGCAGGGCAAAGGGCATCTGGACAGAGGGTAGCATGCAAGTGAAGGTGTAGATGGGACGGAATGCAGTGGACTTGGAAGCTGCTCTCAGACTGCCCCGCCCCAGGGAAGGTGAGAGAAGCTAGAGGTGGAGAGTGGAGGGGCAGGCTTTACTTACTGAGGTAAGTCCTTATCCTCTAAGCTGGGGGCAGCCATGGGGGGACTTGGATTTGATTTGTGCTCATGCTGGACAGGCTGGAGGCAGGAGAGCAGTTTGGAGGTAGAGGGTCGGGCATCATAGCCTGACTGGATGCCCTGCGCGACTTCTCTAAAGACAAATCTACCCAGTGAGGTGGCCAGCGTGGTTAGACAGCCATGGAGGAGTGAGGAGGTGCTGTTCTGCATTCACCAGAAGCGGAGCAGAGTTGGGGGCAAAAGGTTATTGGCAGGTAGCACCTGCCACAGACCAGAGCGGGCAGGGGGCGAGGGTGGTGTTGCTGGGCAGAGGGCCAGAGGCCACAGGGCAGCCCCCTCTCTTCTGCTTGAGGAGCCTGGGGGCAGGTGTGGCTGGTGGTTCAGGGGAGGGGCCTGGGGATTGTGACTTTGTTGCCTGGAGTGGCCAGAACCCAGTCAGGGCACTCACCAGACTCACAAGTTGGCACAGCCTGGCTGCTCCCCTGGGAACCGGGTGCTAACCTGCAACCTTGCAGACACTTCTCCACAGTCTCATACAGTAAGACTTCCCGAAATGCTTTACCCCCAACTCCAGTGCTGCTCTGTGTGCTTTCCACTGCTGCTTGGTCACTGGGGTCTCTGACTTGAAGCCCCCCTCTGTCCCCCACCTCTTCGCCCTCTCTGTTCCTCCTTCCCTCCCCCTCCTCCCCTCTTCTCTGCCCTTCCTTCACCCCTCCCTCCCCTTCACCTCCCCTCCATCTTGCTCCCCCTCCCCTTCTCTCAGATTAGAGCTGGGTGTCTTGGGGAAGCAGGAAAGCAACCCCAGGAATTAGGGAATTTCATCTGCCCCTCCTCAGCAGCCACCAAGAGTGCAACAGAACCCCTCCACTCCCAGTACAGATGTGGAACATTTATAAAACAATGTTTAATAAATAGCTAAAGATTGGCCTATTTTTTATTACCATCATGAGCCAGCAATCAATCCTAAAGAGCCAGTGATAAAATATGGCTCTCTGCAAAAATGCTTCTGTTGACCTAAGTTCTAAGTCTGAACAATGGTGGTGTCTACAGTGGAGTATTAATAGTATACTTCAAACGTTCCGCTACATCTCCTTTAATGAACAATGTATTCTTTACCGAACAGAATGTGCAAAACTCCCAGTTAGCAGGCAGGACATGGGGGATTTTTTTTTTTTTTCAGTAAATTCCAGATGATGTGGAATCAGAGCTCCATGGGGCAGTTGCATCTCCAGCTCCTGTGATGTGCAGAGTACATTGGAACCAGCTTGGTCGGCTGCTTCAGTCTGTGGTTCTGTGGCCACTGCATGCTTGCCTGTCTTTACAATGTTTTGAAAGTGGAGGTATTTGAAAGCCACTAGAATTGATCCAAAAAAGCATAAACATGCTGTTTATGGAACTTGATGTAAAATGAGATTTTTATTAATCTCTCAATCTCATCCTTTTGTTTAACACATTTCGTAACTATTTGTATATCTGTTGCTTAACATGAAAGACATTTTTCAAAATTCAAATAAAACAAAAGTTTTATATCAGTGATGAATGAAGATAGTTACATAAAGAGAAGTTCAGTTTTGACAATACACTTACAAATTTGCAGAAGTTAAGACTGAAAAACAAACTGTAATTCATATGATAAACCAACATACAAGTTTGTTTTTCCTCATTTCCCAAAATACTCATTATTGTAATTTAAAAGTATTAGTACATGAATTTTTCCTTCTTTTCACTGTTACTTTTTTGTTCTTATTTATGTATTGTCATGATAAATAGAAAATGCCATACAAGAAGGTTTTCACAGCATGTATTTCTTTTCTATCTTCCTATCCTTTGTTTCGTTCCACAACTGTTACTGGTTGCCACACAAGCGACCTGGTGTCAAATTCAGTAAGTATGCACCTGTGTTTATAAGGTCCTTCATGAAAACAAAACCAGCTTTATGTGCTTCACTGTCTTCTTTCTGTATCAGCACCCTTTTCTTAGGAAATGCTGGAGGTCCTGGGAGCCCATCTGATTTCACTGTGGCCAGTGTCTGTGGGTCCTATCCCCTATTCTCATTTGGTTTTCTCACATCTCCTGAGACTTGGCCAACTCATTTTTCCTATAGAGACAGAAGTGAAAGGATAATGAAAATTCTCTTTTCACATGTTCCTCTCATTTTTCTGGTTCTTTCTTCAAAGATAATTGAAGGTTTCTTTGTTTATTTTCGAGGACCCTGCTGAGACAGCTGCTTTGTTTTTCCTTTCCTGTGTTCTCCAGAAGTTCCCCTTCTATTGCGAGGTTCACTATATGACAGTCTACACTTCACAACATGGTGATAGGGGCTGAAGCTTCCCCTTTCTTTTTGTCAAAGAATTCCCAATTTAAAGTGTGTCTTCAAACTACCAACTTCCCCCCGTCCCCCACCCTGTGCCTTCCAGAGAGAATTCTAATCTATGGACACATAATTTATTAAAACTACTCCCTCTATTTAGTGATGGGACCTAATTTAAAATTGGTAAGTTTTTGATAATTCCCAGCCATGAACCTGCCCTCCTTCTGTGCTGAAATCACTGTGCATTTCTCTGACATGAGCTGCAAGTCCCTGCCAGTGAACCTTCGGCTTCAGGCAGGGCCGGAACACAGCTGGGTTTTGCACCCTTTCCTACCAAGAACTCCTGTCAAGTCATTGCTCCTGCAGTGTTCTCTGCTCCTCCCTGCTTCACCTGCTGTCAGAGCCTCCCAGTGGCCTTGCTTTGTTCAGGCTGTCACTACAGCCCTGAGACGAGCAAGCATGGAGGCAGGGACCCCTGAAGGCCCCTGGCCCCACCCTTATCCTCCAGATCTATAACCCAGAGCCTAGGGCACCAGGCCTGTGCTCTTTACCTCACACCTCTCTCCTCTGTCCTCCCACATGTATGTTTTTGGAGCCACAAGGCCTCCTTCTCTTTTGTGTTCAATGAGATGGGCCGAGCCCTCTAATGGAGAACAAGCCTTCCCTACCCACCTACCCCATTTTTAGAACTATGCTCAGGACCCTCCTTGCTCCATACAGTTAGCACTCTGGGAACTGTGGAAATCTGAGCACACTGTGAAATGGGCAGGACCTGGTCTAACCCAAGTGAAGCCTCAGAGTTTTCCCTGTCTGCTTACCTCACGTGCTTCTGATTCTTCTTTAAATATAAATGGTCCAGCTGGTGTTGCTCAGTAATTAGTACTGGGAGGTCACCTTTTCAATTCCGGGCAGGGTGCATGCCTGAGCAGCAGGCTTGATCCCCACTGAGGATCATGCAGGAGGAGGCAAATTGATGTTCTCTCTCATCAATGTTTCTCTCTCCCTCTCCCTTCCTCTCTCTCAAGAATCAATAAAAACATATTTATAAATAAGTCAAATGTTTTAGGACTGGAATGTTAGCCTCTTAAACTTTCTTTTATTAAGACCTTCCCATTAGCATCCTAATCTTGTTTTTTTGTGTTTTTGTTTTGTTTTTTGCTTGTTTGGCAAAATCTCTATATATAAAACCTTAATTTGCAAATAGACTGACTACAGAACAAACAAGCGGTCTCTATGATGTGCGCTGACCACCAGGAGGCGTGCACAGAGCATGGTGGGCATTGGTAGCGGGTGGCAGAGCACGGAACATGGCAGGTGTTGGCCAAGGTGGGGCACCGGTCACTGTTATTGGGGCAAGTCTCTGGTGGTTACTGAAAATTCTTTGCTCCTGCATGCCGCAGTCCCGCCCAGCTCTTGCACCCACTGCTAGTGCCGGAACCGCCACTCTCACCAGCTGGCCCCAATCGCCCCTCAGGGCTTCTCCACCTCCCCATGCTCCTAAGGGGTGATTGGGGCCAGCAGCCTCTTCTCACACCCGCTTGTACCCACTGCTGGTGCCGGCCCCTTTCCCACCTGCTGCCAGCGCCCAGCGCTGGTCCCTATCACTTGGTGCTGTTAGTGAGTGCGAGCTGTGGCTGCTGGCCTGATCACCCCTGAGGGCTTCTCCACCTTTCCCTGCTTCTGAGGGGCACATTGGGGCAGCAGCCATCACTTGCACCCACTGCTGGCAATGGCCCCAATCACTCCATGCTGTCGGCGGGTGTGAGTGGGGCCTGCGCCATCAGCACATGGGAGCAGGGCTAGCGGAAGCAGGGCTGCCCGCAGACGTGGAACTGGGGACCGCGGCAGGAGGGGCCAGGTGGGAACACAGATGGGCCAAGACCCGCCCCTGTGCCCACCACAACTTCGCGGCCCACAGTTTCTTTCAAGGTACACAAATCCCTGCACTGGGCCCCTAGTAATAAATAAAAGTAAAAAAACACCTCATGCTGCCATGTTCCTTTCCTTTTTCTGTGTTTAAGTCGGTCAGTCAAAATTATTGGTGCCTCCAGTCTGCTCTCAGCAATGGGCCAGACCCCTGCCTAGCTGAGCCCACATGTCCACTCAAGAGCGTTGGGGGCCGCCTTTGGGTGCAGAGGAAAGGCCTTCTCCAGGGTCCTCTTCTGTGAATTGCTTCTGCAGCCCAACCAGAACCTATCCACCCTTTTCTGGCTTTACCAACCTCCTGTGGCTTGAATTTTTAAACTATTATATATTTCTTATAATGTCGATGACCTTATTTTTGTCACCTTTCACTCAAATCCATGCACTTACTATCTGATAGTCTTGTTGTATTTCCTGGATTTCCTCATTCACTGCCTTTCTCACAATTTACACTCATTTCTGAGAAGAGTTTGATGCTGATTGTTTGCTGTGAAACTAGCTCTGGACAAAGTTCATGGTACCAGTTAAAACGGTTGCTCAAAGCAACTTTTCTCTCAGATGCAACTTCTGATGCTGAAATTGCTCTCAGGAAAAGATAGGCACTCACACTGAGCTCCCTGGTGAGGGGCCCATGCCTGAGCTGACGGCCCGGCTCCCGGGCACACCCCGGTTCCGAGCTGAGGCGCCCTGGCTTCCTGCCTCGAAAACAGTGGCCAATACATACTTGCTTTACTTTACAGCATCTTTCCTTCAGGTCTCTTGGAGAAAAGGCCAGACTGGTTTTTCTGTCCATCAGCTTCTTTATGAGATTATGAAAATGTGCTCACCCCCTCAAATAAAAGAAGTCTACAATGGAATTAAGAAACTTACTTTTGCTTGGTCAGTTCTATATGGTTAATCAAGTGTTTTCTACTTATAAAGCACTTTCACTTATATTTATTCATTTCTTAACAAACACAGGGAATTACTAGCACCCACGCTTAGCTGCTGGCCAGAGGAACCAGGTCTAGAACTCAGGTCTGGCTCTCGCCCCAGCGCTCTTTGCCCCGCACTGTGCTGGAACCAATGGAAAACGAGCTCTTCATGTGAGCAGGCTGCCAAAATAATTTAGAAACAAAGGTCGGGGCAACTTTATCATTTGACATAGTTGGTTCTCAATGAATGAATTTATGAATTAATACAATGGAAATAAATAGTGAAGAGGCCACAGTTAACTACTCTGTGAGAGAAGTCTTCACATGATACATTTATGCAGGGAAAGTGAGGCACAGAGACTCGAGTCGGTTGTGTCTGGGGCCCACTGGATAAGCCAGCGAGCAGTATCTAGATTCAGAGGGGCAGCAGGTAGAGGCAAGGTCTGTCTGGGAGGAACACCGCTGGAAGAGCTAAGAGAAGCCAAAAGAGAAGTACCCAGGAAGGCGCAGGTGCAGGAAGCAGCAGGAGGAGGCTGAGCTGCAGGTGAGGGAAGGTTGAGGTCATCCAGGAACCCAGCAAAACCCGAGGTGGGGATTTGATCCGGGTCGGGTCAGACAGTACAGAAACAAGTGCTCAAACAGGAGTGGGGCCGTGTGCGCCTGGGGATCTGCGGTGGTCAGGTTGAATGCTGAGTTATAGATTCTAAGAAACACAGTTCTGGATCAATGAAAGCTGTTCAGTCTTATCACCAAATTGTCAGATGTGAGTTAATACTTTAACACCATAGAGCTTATCTCCTTTTGCCCAGAGATAAAAATTATTTTGCTCCAAAACTTAAAAACAAAACAAGACAAAAAACACACACACAGAGAAAACTCACATCTCTGAAAAGTAATTGACTTAAAAAAAAAGTTTGATCTAGTATCCTGCTACTTTGTCAAATTCAGTTATTAAATCTAGTAGTTTTTGATGGATAAAAAAGATGTGGTATATTTTCACAATGGAATACTATGCAGCTGTCAAAAAGGAAGGATTTCTTACCTAACTGGTGTGGCTCAGTGGTGGAGCATTGACCCACACACCAAGAGGTCACCCATTAGATTTCTGCTCAGGGCACATGCCTCAGTTGTGGCCTCAATTCCGAGTAGGGGGCATGCAGGAGGCAGTGGACTGATGTTTCTCTCTTATCAATGTTTCTATCTTTCCTTCTCCCTTCCTCTCTAAAATCAATAACAACATATATTTTTTTAAAAAAGGATCTCTAGGGGCTGGGAGCAGTGGGTAAAGGGGGGGGGATGGGAGATATCTAATACTGTCAACAATAAAAAATATATTTAAAAAAAGATCTCTTATCCTTTGAGATAGCATGGAGGAACCTATAGATTATTATGCTAAGTGAAATAAGCAAGTTAGAGAAAGACAAGTATCATATGATCTCACTTATATGTGGAACCTAATGAACAAAATACTGAAGAACAAAACAGGTCCAGAGACATGGAAACATGGCACAGACTGAGGAATCTCAGAGCAAAGGAAGGGAAAAGAGATTAGCCGAAGAACTTAATGCATAGCCTGGATACACATAATAGTTCAGTGAAGGCCTGGGGAGTGCAGGGTGAAGGAGTCAAGGGGGTGGGGGGAGGGGAGTGAACATCTGCAATACTGTCAACAATAAAGATAAACTTAAAAAAAATGAAAAGTTTGAGTAGGACATGGAGCAGTTGAAGACTAGTCACAGCCATTGTAAAGAGATAGTAGGACATATCTCAGAAGGGTGAAGGTGAAGATATCCATGGCTTTCTTACTGGAACAAACCTGGTCAAGATGTTGAATCAGCACTCTTCTCTGCTTTGTTTTCTGTAAGTTTAAACTCAACGATTAGAAAGCAGAAAGTCATAATGTTCTTCAGAAATAAAAGACAGCTTGGTGTTTTGGAAAGTAGCCTAACCAGCACCTGCCGGGTAGCAAGGCTTGTGTTTTGTCCCAGCATGATCACAGAGCTCGACAGAACACATATCAAACTTCTTCTGAAGCTTATATGTATTTATCTGCTAAAAAGAGGTAGTCAACACCTAAGGTAAATCAAACCACTTTGGATCTTCTCTAGTGATGTCGCCTTGTATTTATTCCCATATTCTCGGGTAAGTTTGCGTGTAAAACATCTTTATTGTCCGGATCCTGCTCAGCACATGTCACTGCAGAATTACGATGTGTGCCTCTAACAGGACACACGTGGGACAGAGACCTGGCAGTCTCTGAGTGCTGTTGTCGGAGATGATCAGTGAACAGCAGACATTCTGCCTGCCGGATAGTTTCCAGGACACTGGTAGTGTAGTCAGGGAGAGCAGCGCCCTTCCTGCCCTCAGCCCATTTGCACATTGGGCCCCATCAGAATTATTTATCATTCCAGTGGGTTTTCCTGGAATGCTGCAGGCATTGTGGGGCCTGCTGCCTTCCTGGCTGCCTCCTGGCTCAGGTACAGAGTGATTTTTCAGTCCTCAGTTTACTAGGCCTTAAACCCTGGACAGAATTTCTCAGAATTTCAATGTTCTCTAATATATCAGATGTAGAGCCGTTAAAAAAAGAAAGCATCTTTTTCGTGTGTGACCTTAAGGAGAAATTTAAATTATTGAAGTCATCTCTTCCATGTCCCCACATTTCCCAGCTAAAATTGGGGGGCGGGGATAAATTTACTATCAACACATCCCTTTGCCTAAACCTTCACCCAAAAGCCTCAAAGTCTAACCAACTTCTCCCTTTTCTTAGCACCTCCCAAGCTGAAGATTCTAGAATGTTGTGAAGACTAGTCACAGATATTCTAAGTGCTGCCTCCCTTAAGGTTGTGGACTTGGCCAAGTTAATGTGCATAACTTAACCAGGGAAAGCTCCTTCACCCGACCTGCTAACAGGCCCAAGCAGGTCATGCGCTCCTCGAAGTAAAGAGTGAACACAATAAGTATCTTTACAGTGAATCACAGCAGCTGAACATTTCCCAAGAAGCTATGCGCTCAGTAAGAGTCCCCAGAAGTTTTCTAAATGGTCACACTGCTTTATTTCATGCACAGCAAAGGAGAGTTTGGGTTTTTTATTTGTTCATGTTTTTACTATGACAGAGGTTTGAGTGAGCAATGGGGAGTCCTGGGTGGTTTAAAACTCTTTTCTGCCACATATAATGTCACCCTAGGCATGTTTCATCGTGAATGTGAATTACTTTATATACTAACAGAAAGCCCGGAATGTCTTACACAGCAGTCCCCAGCAGATCACTCTGTCTCCTTCCTCGCCATGTCGAACATGGGTGACCATGCGTGCACGATATTTTCCATAGAAAGACACATTGGCAGTGACTGAACAGCCCGTTGAGTTGCATCAGGTGCTAACAGACGTGCAGCTGTCTGGCCGGCAAAATATTGTGGGCTTGCTCTAACGGTCGTCTGGGTGATAGCAGTGGGGATTTGATGTCTCTGTTTTCAGGAGGCTTCCTCCCATAGTTAAAGGAAATCCCTGTGATTGGTTTACCTCCAGTTTTGATTCTCTTCTGCAATACATTTTACCCTCCTAGTTTGTTTTTCATGTGTTTTTTTAAAAACAACTTTATTAAGCTAAAACTTACATACCATAAAATTCACTCATCTAAAGTGTATAATTCGGTGATCTTTATGGCACCTACAAGTCGTGAAATCTGTCACCATAATCCGGAGTCAGACGTCCTCATGCCCCAGCAAGATCCTCGTGCCCAGGTGCAGTCAATCCCCACTCCTGCCTCAACACTGGCAGCCACTGATTTGCTCTCTGTCTCTGCAGACATGCCTTTGTGGGACATTTCATCTAAATAGGATCACACAGTATGTAGTCTCTTGTGTCTGGCTCCCTTCACCTTGCATAAAGTTTTTGCGATTCATCCATGGTGCAGCATGTATTGATGTTTCTTTCCTTTTTATTGAATGGCCTGGTTTGTTTTTTATTGGAGTCAGAGGCTGATCGAGAGTGGGTTGGACTGTGGTTCTCCTCTTGGGCCAATCTGTGGGATCACTGGAGCCATTTGGATTGTCACAACTGGGATGGCGAGGGCTACTGGTATCCCACAATGCCCAGGACAGCCCCACAGCACAAATGTCAATGGTGCTGAAATTGAAAATCCCTGGGTTAGACTTTACTGAATTTCTACTTATCTTCAAAGTACTTGTTTAAAACAAAGTGTTGCATGATGGAAATCTTCCCTTTGATTGTAATACATGTCATTGGGGTCCTACCTGTCTAATTTTATGTATGTTTAAAATATGAACTCATTTGTGAAACTGATAATTTTCTTAACACTTGGGAAAATTCTAGAGTCTCCTAAAATATTATTCAGGAACTTGTAGAGTATGCAATTCTTGTTTTCTAGTTCATATCTCAATACAACCTGGTTTTGGAAATTTAGCAACAGAAAAGTAGCCAACAATGTTGGATTTACAGCTTACAGTTCCAGAAGCTGCAGGAAACATTTGGAAGGCTTATAATAAAAGCATTTAATCAATTACATTAAGTCAATTTAGCAACAAGTTACACCATAATTTTTGTGGTTTGAGGACCAATATTATGCACTCCGGTTATATTTTGCCAGTACAGCTTCATAATTTTGAACCTATTGTGTAACATTAGTGAATTAAGTTTATATGGGGACAAAGGTTGAAAGAAAACAGATCTAAAAACACAAAACTGAAGAGGTTCCTACTGCCTAGCATTTGCTGCAGCATAAAACCTCTCTTGGGTTGAATAAGAAGAAATCAGCCAGAATGAAAACATTTTGTTTCCTCTAGGACCAGGGACTGGGCTGTTGAGATGCCAGGAGGTGAAAGTCTGTCTCCCCCCCCCGCCCCCCCCGCCCCGTGTGAGCTGTGTGCGGTGATGAACAGGAGGTGAAGTGCTCTATGTGGAGCTAAGTAACTGGGAGATGGACGTGATGTGAGTCACTCTACCAGGCTCAGGAACCTGACAGACAGTGGGGTTTCGGCTGCCCCCACAACTTCTCCTTGATCTGACCCCTCTGTTGTTCCAGGGGCAGCTCGGCCTCAGCTTGTCAGGACTCAGGCAATGATGGAGAAAGACTGGAATATGGGGAGCCTGGGGTAAATGTGCTGATGGAGCAGCATGGGGCCTTCTGGCAGCTCTCCTACCTTTGAATGTCCTTTATCACTCCTGAGTGTCATTAGCATATCACTTTCTGTCTATACTAAGAGGAAAGCATTTCAGAAATGTGGTAGAAGCAAACTGAGGGCAAAATAAACATATATATAT
>NW_006282748.1:2741698-2745190 GCF_000327345.1 Myotis davidii | reverse complement strand
ATATATATATATATATATATCACATATACACACCTGAACATTCAATGTGTGCATGTACAGACACACATACACACATAACATGAATATATGCACACCTGGATACATACATGAACTCTACATAATACATTAAATATGTGCACACACATACATGTCTGAAGACTCTCATGCACACACATATTCCTCAGGATTTTCATAGGCACTTTTCCCATTCATTCATCACCCACACAGAGATATTATGTTTCTGTGTTATAGTTAAGGACTCACGCTCAATGCTCAGAGCAATTGCTCAGAGCCACACACAGCTGGTATGTCATAGAGCCTGGACTGAAACCAAGTTTTCTCTAAATCCAAATCTCAGAGAAAAGCAGTACAAAAGAAAATCTTGCCTTTAAACAGCTGTAATTTCAACAATAGAAAGGTCAGTGCTCGTAGGGGTGGGGGATAAGGAGAGGTGAATGGGCAGAGCACAGAAGCAGTGAAATACTCTGTATGTTATAATGATGGATATATGTCATTGTATACTTTTCCAAACCCAGAGAATATACAACACCGAGAGTGAACACTAATGTAAACTATGGCTTTGGGGTGAGGGTGTGTCAGTGTAGGTTCTGGTATAACAAATGTTATACCTCTCTGTGGGGGGTGTTGATGCTGGGGAAGGCTGTGTGTGAGCATGGGGGAAAGAGCATGGGGGACGGGAGGTATATGGGAAAACTCTGTATCTTTCTCTCAATTTTCATTGTGAATCTAAAACTTCTCTGAAAAAACTAAAGTCTGTAAAAAAAGATATAGTAACTCCACACATAAGTGTTCCAACTTAGTCATTCTGACACCATTCAGAAAAGAGTCAGCTTGGCTGGTCAAATGCCCTACCTGAACTTGAAGTTCAGAAATATGATAAATTTTAGTCTGTTTCTCTCTCTCTCTCTCTCTCTCTCTCTCTCTCTCTCTTCTCTTCTCTTCTCTTAAAATGAAAGTAACTTTTTTTCTGAAGATAAAAATGACATTTGCTAATTAATTAAATAGTATATATATATATGCAATATTTTTTAAAGTAAAAATTACCTCTACCTCTTCACTTAGAGATAAGCAATGTTAACATCTGAATATTGCTCCTGCTATCTAGGCAGATTAGATGGGTGATATAGATGATGGATGGATAGATAGATACATAGATAGATGCATAGATACATAGACTGATCATAGATGATAGACAATTGACAAGAGTCATATAAAGGATACTGTGTTATGGAGACTGTCATATAGCAGAGGCTACTTTTACTCAACAGTTTAGGTTGATATTCCTTGTCAATATATCTAATTCTATCTCATCATTATAAGAGCCACACTATTCATAACTATGATCTATTTAACCTATATTCTCTCTCTCCTTTTTCTCTAATGCCCTCTTGGGAGAGTAGGGCAAGAGAAGTAGACCTCAAAAGCTTAACATTTGATAAAGGAATCAACCAACACGGTCTGCACAGAACAAGCTTCAGCAAGCCAAGACCCCTTGGCTCGGCTGAGCCTGATAGAGACTGGATTTGGACTAATGCCAAAGTTTGGCACCAAAACTAACACAGTGGATGCATATGACTTTGAGTCCACCCTGTCCCAAGAACATGCCTTCCATTCTACAGAGAAATTCAGTCATGCTCTTGCCTCACCTGGAGGCTCAGTCACCTCTCTGAGCTTCTCCCCTCCATTTAGAAACACTGTAGGGTCTCATGCATGACTCTGCTTCCATCCTGGTGTTTCTGCTCTGTTCTCCGTGCTGGGAAGATATGTTGTTGTTGTTTTGGGACATTGAGAATGGAGTCAAGTTTTTCAGTGTTATTCATTCACTGGACAAGTATTAACTGACCGCCTACTCTGTATCATTCAGTCTTCCAGGTCCAGGCATACATCACCAACAAGACAGATATGAATGCTAGTGGGAAGGGAGAGAAAGTCAACTTGCATGTAAGGAAGTTAGGGATTGCAGGGCATACAGCCTCCAATGAACATCTCGTGAACACATTTCTGCAAGCCTAAGTGATTTTCTGAGATAATCATCCAGAGTTCATCCTGGGTTAAGGGATCTGCACATTTAAATGCTTTTGAGAATACCAGACCAAACTATGCCTCATACGACAGAGCAGAACAGTGGAATGTGGCCTCTCTCTCTCTCTCTCTCTGTCTCTCTCCATTTTTTTCTCTCTCTCCCTCTTTGTCACACACACACACACACACACACACACACACAAACACACACACCCCATAATGAAAAGAAGGAGATGTAAATGAAGGCCTCACTCTCACTTTTAAAAAGCTATTCTAGAGATAATTATTTTGATTTTCAGTGGTGGGAGGTGTTAGAGAGAAGGAAAGTGTTTTGAGAATTGTCTTCTTGTTCATCTTCTCCCTCCAGAGCTGACTAATGGATGACACTCCCAGAACCTCAGAGAGGAGTGGCATGTTGTATGTTGTCCTTACTTTTCCCCTTAAGCCTGTGTCTGTTCCTCCATCAGGGTGACACTCTGTCCCCCTAGGAAATGTTTGCCACCGATGGAGACCTGTAAAATATCTGGGATAGGAGACTCTTAGTTCAGAAAGAAATAGCTACCTTTTAGAATGTCACCCCCTAACCCCCATTCTCTGGACAGTCTGGCAATATCTGGACAGTCCCAGGCCCCAGGCCTCCCTCTGCCTTCCAAGCCTGCCTTCTCTGATCTCCTTCTCATTCTTAGGTCTTTGGGGGAGAGATTTTATTTTGTAAATAAGAGGATTACAATTAATATTCTTTTTAAAATGGAACTCAGGAAATATGTATCCTGGAATCTTTAGGGACACGCAGTGGCCTAAAGTGCACATTGGTTCCACATGGTGAGATTTGTCCAACTGCCTGGCTGGGTCGCTCTGCCACCGCACACTGAGAGCACGTGCTCTTTGTGTCTTTATACTGTGTCTCCCATAGACCACGGAGCATTTCGACAAGAGTTTCTGTTAACCCCATAATATTGTCAGAAGAAGGTACTTTTCATAGTCCTGAGAGGAAAGGAGGCTTATTTCATGCTTGCTCCATCACAAAGGGCGGGGCGATCACTAGGAAGGATGGCGCCACCATCTCCCCCTTCTGGCCGTTGCCTCAGGTGTTAACAAACCTGTGTCATTTAGCAGCAGGTGACTGCTGACCTCTCCTCCTTCGGACTGTGGGTAGCTTGCACAGGGTCACAGAATTACAAATGGTGCGGCCAGGCCTCAATTTGCACGTGGCCAGGCCTCTCAGGCATGCTCTTGACCTCCCTCCACACGGGGAGATCAAGTGCTGCAGGCCTAGGCAGAAATGCTCCACTGGTTCCTGCTCTGTCCTTGGGGCCATAGGGATCCAGAGAGCACAGGTCCTGGGCCTCCAGGACAGGGATGTGCATTGACAGGACCACATGTGGCTCAAGAGAAGCTCCTGACCCACCCGCCCTTGGTGAGCTCTCATGTAGGCCTCCCGCTCCCCAC
>NW_006282748.1:2717121-2741570 GCF_000327345.1 Myotis davidii | reverse complement strand
CCCCACTCACCGCCCCCGCCCCCCCCCCCCCCCCCGAGGAGATGAGGAGAGAGAGTTCTGGATTCTATTCTGTTCTTGATTCCAGAGAGGGCCAAGGAGTGGGGCTGGCAGTCACCCAGAATGTTAAGCTTTTCCAGACTTTTAAAAAGTGAAATAAAAGTATACAAAGCACAATATAGCAAACAGCTAGGGTCCCACTGTGAGAACTGATAGTGTACTTTTTCTATTGAAGATAAAACATTACAAATATCATTTTTATAACCTTTTGAAAACAAGCAAAAATCTCATATATTGTTCAGAGATGCACATATAAAGGAAAGAGGTAGGTAGGAGGATTACGGACCCAAGTCTCAGTCCCAGGGGCCTCTGTGGACAGTTTGGGGAAAAGGTCAGAGACTGCAGTGTATTTGGCTCCCCACGAAGCCAGCCACATTCATACAGAATGTGTGGCCCTCTCCTGCTGCCCAGAACCATGGACTCCCTGAGAAACCACAAGGTCTGTGGGGAATGTTCTGGAAAGTCTGTGTGGTATTTGTTAACAGTCCTTCAGCTCCCGGAGGGCCAGAGGGTCTGTGTGACCCATGGGCAACAGGGCTGTGTGAAACAATTTGAAGGCCTTAACCACTAAACACGTGCCCTTCTCAGATGCTTCCAGGGTGCTAGCTTCCCTCCTGGGACATTTGCTGTCCCTTCAGCATGTTGTGCACCCTGGGGCTTCCTTGCTTCTGTATAAGCTGACCCTCAGTTGTCCTGCTCTTCTCTCACAGGAGGAGCCTGGCTCATAGGAGGGCTGCTGAGCTCCCTCTCCATCAGGACAAAGCTCCTTGTCCCTGAACACTCCCTGCTTCCCCAGGCACGCTCCTTGTTGCACCCACAGAACAGCATCTGCAAAGCTCTTCTCGTACATAACTTATCACAGTGTATCCTGCATTGTGTGTGCATGTGTGTGTGTGAGTGTGTGTGTGAGCGTCTGAGTGTTGAGGGTGTGTGAGTGCATGTACGTAAGTGCATGAGAGTGAGAGTGTATTTAAGAGTGTATGTTTGCAAGTGTGTGAGAGTATGTGAATGTGTAAGAGTGTGTGTTTCTGAAAGTGTGTGAGTTTGAGAGTGTATGTGAGTGTGTGAGCGTATGTGAGTGTTTAAGAGTGTGTGTTTGTGAGAGTGCATGAGTTCTCTGAAGTCAGGGATGGTATCTTGCTCATCTCAGCACCCCCATCTCTCAACACACTGCCTGGCAGAAGTGTTATCAAATGAACTACTCATTCAGTAACTGTGGGGTTTGGGTGGTTCTTAGCCTGTGTATTTTTATACAGTGCATCTCCATTTGACGGGGGAAGACTTAAGTTCACATCTCCCATCCCCTGGGATAGGGTGAAACACATACCTGTATGAGGTTCACTATCAATGACAGAGGGTGGAGATCCACTGTAGTCATTTGCTTGGGCTGCTGTAACAAACTACCACAGTCATGGTATCTTAAACATCAAACATTGATTTCTCACAGTTCTGGAGGCTGAAAGTCCCAGATCCAGACCTGGCAGATTTTATCCCGTGAGAACTCTTCCTGAGTCAGAGACACTGGCTTCTCGCTAAGTCCTCACGTCGTAGAAGTGGCCAGGGAGCTCTCTGCGGCCTCTTTATGAGAACACGAATCCTGTTCACGAGGGCTCAGCCCTATGACCTGCTCTCCTTACTAAGGCCCCACTTCCTAATGCCATCATTTTGGGTTTAGGAGTTTAACATATGGATTTGGTGGGGACACAAACATTCAGTCTACAGCACCAATATCTCAAGTGGCCACTCTGAGAACCTCAAGGATAGGGGCTGGTTTCTTCCCCGATCTCATCAGGGGGTCCTGCAGGTGTTCATTCTGGACAGGTGGCCTACCAAGTGCCTGTGCTCAGAGGAAAGGGGCTCTGCTCTTTCATTCTGCTTTCTTTGCTAATAGTTCTTTTTGGGGTTGTCTACTTAACAGCAAATCCACTTGAGGCCCTTCCAGTGAACATGGCAGCGCCATTAGAACCCTCCCCATGAATCATGGAGCATGAAGGTCCCCTAAAGGCCAAAATGGGCCCTATCACTCCCTAGGTGAAGGAGGAGTATTTTTTAAATTTTAGATAAAAGCAAATAAAAACAGATGTCCTATTATATATTTTTGGAGACCCCTTTCATGCTCTGCTTACTGAAAATGTAAGCACCATGTACCTGCTGTACCCCAGCCCCTAGAACAGTGCTTGGCAGATGGTGGGTATTCAACATAGGCCAGTGAGGGAGCAAAGGTATTTGGATTGAAATCACCTTTACATGGACCAAAGACTGATATGGTGGCAGGTAATCCACATTCAGGAGGAGTTCAGGGATTTATGGCCAGCTGTAGCTCTAGGCCGGTCTCCTCCAGACTTGAGCTTTCTGGTCTAGGATGAGCATGTTCTGAGACTAAGTCTTCAACTCCACACACTGCACATAAAATCTGAACAACTTCCCTGTAAGTTAAGATGGAATTGTGGCCCTAGCTGGTTTGGGTCAGTGGATGGAGGGAGCATCAGCCTGCAGAAGGGTCTTTGATTCCTGTCAAGGACACGTACCTTGATTGCAGCTTGTGGCCCCAGTGGTACACATGCAGGAGGCAACCAATCAGTGTGTCTCTCTCACAGTGATGTTTTTCTCTGTCTCTCCCCCTCCCTTCCACTCTCTCTCAAAATCAAAGGAAAAATACCCTCGGGTGAAGATTAACAAAAAAACAACCAGTTGTGTAGTGGTGGTGTCCAATTTGGGAGCCTTCAGATATGCAAAGTGTTTGCTAAAAAGAGAACTTTGGTTGCACCTTCCCAAATAGGAATAACAATATAGAAGTAATAGTCATGGTGGCAGTGGGAACAGAAGTGACAGCAGAAGCCACCCTTCACTGAATACCTCCTGTGTGCTGACACTGTCCGAGAGAGAGTGTCATAGAACCCTAAAAAGAGCCCTTAACAGCTTCAGTTACCTTAAAATAATGTCTGAGCTACTTGACTTGACTTACCACACCTCGTTTGGGCCCACTCCACCTCCTCCAGCCACACGCCCACCAGCACTCAGCCTGTATGCTTCTTTCCCTTTCTTGATGCATCCTGCCCTCTCCCCTAAGCACTTTCTAAAAGAAACAGCACCCGTTCTCACCTTCTCTGGGTCCTCCTAGCCCACCCCCCACCCTCTTGGTCATTAGGTGGGAGAATGACCATCTAAGGCAGTGGTTCTCAACCTTCCTAATGCCACGACCCTTTAATACAGTTCCTCATGTTGTGGTGACCCCAACCATAAAATTATTTTCGTTGCTACTTCATAACTGTAATTTTGCCACTGTTATGAATCGTAATGTAAATATCTGATATGCAGGATGTATTTAAGGCGACCCCTGTGAAAGGCTCGTTTGACCCCCAAAGGGGTCGCGACCCACAGGTTGAGAACCGCTGATCTAAGGCGTGCTATTTTTCTGTTATTGTGATTGTTTAATCTTTTACCTCCTCTGTGGAGCTGGAAAAGAAGGTGCTCAAACAAGTATGGGGACCTATCAAAAAGGCCAGGAGCAAACCAATGGAACTTCCAATGGTGAAAGCTGAGATAGATTGAGCAAAAGCATAAATGGAGACACAAGCGTCTTTGCTGAGGGTCCCACTGAGCTGTGAGTGGCTTCACAGGTGTCTTTAGGAGTCAGCAGCATGGCAGTGGACATCAGGACCAAAGTCAAGAACTACCGGGGGCTCCTTTGACAGCCGCTCCCCAACCAGAACCAGACCAGAACTGCTGGCAGGACTGCCTGGACTAGCACCCTGTGAGAAGGCAGTGACGAGATGACGTCTCCATGTGTCAGCAGTACGGCACATATACAATCCCTCTGCCCATAACCTGGGTGTCAGCCTAGGATGACTACCAGGCAGAAGAACGTTTCCCAGGAAGACTAAACTGCCTCCCCTTCACCTCCATGTCCTCCATCTCCCAGGGAGGTGAGGTGGGACCTGGGTACACCCCATCCTGGGATCCTGAACAATGGCTTCACTCATAATAAATACTTGTTGGAAGAGTGAAAAAATAAATAAATGATTGTGTTGGATTCTAATCCATAGAATGAAATCCATATCCATGGGTCTATATTGATATAAAAAATGCAAACCCAATGAAAGGAGAGAATTCATCTGTCTTGCTCACTATTTACTACTGTGTCTCTCTGGGGCCTAGCTTAGAACATGGCACATAACACATGCTTAATAAATAAAAGTTGAAGGAAAGAATAATATTATTATCACTGCTTAACAGATGGGGAATGAAGGCTGAAAGGTCAAGCTATTGCTTAAGCAAGTACAGTTAGTAATGGGTGGAGCTGGGGTGTCTCTTTTAAACTAAGAGTTTTTGTACTATTACCTCCTAAAGGTGAGGCCAAAAACTCCATCAGCTTCCCAATTGTTATCTCTCAAAGTGAGCTGAGAGCCAGGGCTGACACTTAATGGCTGGGTTAGCTCCTGACACTTTGGCTCTCAATTGTCAGGTAAAAAAAAACAAACCATTATTTTATTAGGCCACATTCATTTCAAGAATCATTGGGAATCTAAACAGTGAGTCTCTTGGTTTAACGATTCGATAATGGCAAATTGAAAGTTGATTTTGGCCTATTTCGTCATTCAGACTTCATTTTTGAAATTTTAAGTTAGAATGTTTTCCCAGTAGTAAAAACAGTGATGGCCAGTTATTTTTACTATTGGGAAAATATTCTAACTAATTGAAGTTTTCAAAAATAAAGTCTGATAGTCCAAAACCATCTCTCCGTTTGTAATGGATAAGTAGTGATGGAAAAAGACTTGACTTGGGGTGGTGAACACACGATACAGTCTATAGATGATGTGTTGATGGAATTGTGCACCTGAAACCCATATAATTTTGTTAACCAGTTTCACCTCAATAAATATAATAGGAAGGAAAAAAATAATAAAAATAATTGAATAAATGTTTAGAGTGTTTCATTTAGATGAATTTAACAACTGCATTTAGCAGCAGTTCTAATGCATCATACCTTGTTATTCAGTCATCCTTACTCCAAATGTTCACCTTCCACCGTCTAGCTGAGTAGCTCACTGTCTGGCTCACAATTGTTGGTTTACAACTTGGTGTGTGTGCAGTGAATTTTCCAGAATTCATGTCAGTTTTGCACATGGAATACCAAACTTAATGATGAAACAGTTCCTGAGATATTCTATAAAACATCCCTGTTTCCTGGGTGTTTGAAGTACATTCAGTTCTGTGCAGTGGATTCTGTGTCTTTAAGAACTATTGTTAGAAAAATGAAGACAGAGATCAGATTCCTAGTTTCAGGCTCCCCAGGCTGGCAGAAGCTGGAATTGCTTCAAAGCCACCAATTCCTTCTGTGACCACTCACCAGACTCTCTGCTAAGTGATGAGAAGTCAGGGAGCAAGGTGTGAGCCCATCTGTGCTTGCTCCTCTAACACCTAGTGAGCCCCTAAGCTGTGTCAGGTGTGTTTTGGTGGAAATAGCCATGACCAGACAAGCATGGCCTCCCTTCTCCTGGGGTCAATGTCTCCACCAGAAGGTGGGGATTAAAATGCAGTCATGATTTTGAAACGGAGATTCAAAAATGTGAGGGTGGATTTCATGGAGAAGCAGTTGATTTCAGGGTTGAAGCAGGGAAAATACCAGATGAGCCTGATACTTGTAGGTCCAGAAAATAGGGAAGTGTTTGAAAAGAAAAGAAACTTGCCAAGAGGACACAGAGTCGACATAAAGGAGCTCCCAATGGTCAGAACTGGAATAACTTGATCCACAAAATTAATGGATTCTAATGCATAAATGTTAAGTGTTAGAGTCTAATCCACAGAATAAAATAAATATTCACAAGTGCCCAGTGATGTAAATAAACAACTAAATAAATAAATGGCAGAGATAGGGCAGCTCTCCCTTACAGAAGAGTTTAAGTTAAATGTGGAAGGAGTGAGGAACATACAAGACCACCCACAGGCAAATAGCACAGTGTCAGTCACTGCAGATGAGACCAATTGACGGACATGTAAACCGCTGGCTGAGCCTGGAGAAGGAACGGGACAGCTTCAGTCTCACCTCCCTCAGGAATTGATCAGTTAGAATGAGAAAAACAGTAACTTCACAGTAAGAAACTCTGCAGCTACCTTAACCAAGTGATAGGGAACCTCACCTGGAAGAAGACCTATCAGAGGAGGATGCAATCTCATTGCTATGGGATTCCTGCCAAAAATCCGTCACCTCAATGTAATTGGTAATGAGACAACATCAGACAAGTCCAAATTTTGAGACATTGTGCAAAGTAACTATCAAAAAGTGTCAAGGGCATGAAAGACAAGGAAGAAAACACTGAGAAACCATCGGAGAGATTCTAGTGATCTGCTCTGCTAAAGGGCAAAGAAATGAGGGTTGGGGCAGAGATGCTCTTCCTCCCTGACAGGTGTCATCTGTCATCCAGAGAACTTGAGAGTGGGGTGGGATGTGCCTCTGAGGTCTGTAGGGATACAATGAAGTATGTAAGGGGCAGGGGAAGGTAAGGGGGTAGGAGAGGAGCATCTGAATTTGGCCAATGTAGATGGACAGTTAGGATAGTGCAAACTCAAAGTTTGTATTTTTCTCAATAGCAGGTATAAAAAAGTAGCCTTATTTGAAAAAAATTGCCTGAGTTCTGTACTTCATTTTGCCTGTCTTTGTGCAGAATGTTATTTTAGACTCCATGAAAAATAATAAATAGAAAAAGTGACCCTTAGAATTTATTGGGGGAATAGGATACAAGAGAAATACCCAAGTCAAAGATTAAAAACATGCCTATAATAAATGGATAAAGAAAATGTAGTATATACCTGAAATGCAATACTATTCTGCCTTTAAAAAGAAGGAAATCCTGTTATATTTAACAGCATGGCTGGACCTGGAGGCATTATGCAAAGTGAGATAAGCCAGATACAGAAAAATCAATCTTACTTACATGTAGAATCTAAAATAGTCAACCTCATAAAAGCAGAGGAGAATGGTGATAGCCAGGGACTGGCGTGTGTGGGGGTTGGGGGGGCAGGTGGGAGTGCTATATATTGGAGGAGTGCACAGGATTTTGGTTAAATGATGAATGAGTCCTGGAGACACTCTACTGGAGGGCCTGCAGCTAGCAATGCTGCACTATGTGACTTAAATTTTACTAAGAGGATAGTTCTTATGGTAAGTGTTTTTACCACAAAACAACAGCAAGGAAAGGGATAGAAGGAAATTTGGGAGGTGATGGATATATTTATAGCCCTAAGAGTGGTGATGGTTTCACAGATGTATACTAATCCCCAAACTTGAGTTATATACTTTAAACATATGTACTGCTTTTACATGTCAACCATACCTCAACCAAGTGACTTAAATAATAAATCAATAATTAATTTTTAAAACCATGCCCATAGATATTACTTGTATTCTGAGATAGAACCCTGTGCTAAGAAAAAGGATAGCCCATTAAAGATGAGTTGGATCAGTTCAGAAAGAGGAAGTTGAAAGGTGTGGTTGAGTGGTTGAATTAGGGCTGCAAAGAGTCTTCTGGGGGAAGAGAGACCTGCCTTTTTCTGCTAGAGACAAAGCACTTGAATTATTAGATGAAGTTGTGTATGATGGGGGTGAGAGAGGCAGCAACATAGGCCTCTGGGCCCAAGGTTAGGAGGGCAATTGACATCATGAAGATAAATATCTTTGAAGTATTTGGTCAGATAATCAGGGTTGATTCAAGAGCATTTGTGAGGCCTAAAGATTCTGAGAAAAGGAGTTCAGTTGGATGCCCAATGTACGGTGAAAGCGCCAGTTAAGGGTGCAGAATGTCCCTGAAGACCGGGCAAGGAAGGATGCCAGGAGCAGAGAGCTGGTCAGCTTCAGCAGAGGAGCTGAGAGGCCCAGAGGCCCTGAAAGGAATGAGGACTTTGGTTTTTTGCCAGAAGAATGTCATTGTGGTTTTAATAAAAGTGGTTCCTCTGAGGTAAAGACCAGAAAACTTGAGCTGCTCAACTGAAAATTTATTGAAGACTGGAACCATGCTCTAATATATCTCAGTATTTTCCTGAAATATCTAGCCCAGGATATCAGCTTTGAATTGTGACAATGGAGTTCTATGTTTCCCTGTCAAGAGTTTTAACCCAATCCAGAAAAAGTCACCAATGTGAAAATAAGAGCAACTTGTATTAAAGACATGTTTAAGGAATACGTTTTAAAGTAAGAAGGAAGTGAATGGAGGGGCTGAGTAAAAGTGAAGGTCAAGAGATATTGTCCTAGTATTTAACATAAATCAACATGAGTTGATCATAATGAATGCCAATCTTCTTAACAAAAAACTTTAATGGTTTGATTATAATATATTTTAGCCTTAAAAAAGTATAAACTTCAGAAAGAAAATGGACTTAAGAACAATTGAGATAAATAATGTGTGACCTCAACAGACATGTTGGGGTTTTCCCTGACTCTTGTGTGTTTTTCTTAGATAAAATTGTATCATGCATGCAATTTTGCATCCTGCTCTTTTCCCTTAACTTCATAAGTACTTTCACCAATTAACAAAAGTTTTCACAAATTATAATTTCCCAGCCGTGTGAATATACTAAGGTGTATTTAATTGTTTCTCAAAAATTAGGTATTTAAATTAATTCCAAGTTTTATAGTAAAAAAAAGAAATGCCGAGATGAACATTTTTGTTTATTTATTATTTTTTAATTTTGTTTATTGCTTATCTCTGCCTCTGTATCTATTTTTGTTCATCAGTGAGATGAACATTTTTGAAGAAGGGTGTCCAATTGCTTTCTAGAACAGCGGTTCTCAACCTGTGGGTCTCGATCCCTTTGGCGGTCGAATGACCCTTGCACAGGAGTCGCCTAAGACCATCCTGCATATCAGATATTTACATTACGATTCATAACAGTAGCAACATTACAGTTATGAAGTAGCAACAAAAATAATTTTATGGTTGGGTCACAACATGAGGAACTGTATTTAAAGGGCCAGAAGGTTGAGAACCATTGTTTTAGAAGGAGTGAGTTCATTTCAGGCACATGGTTGTGGTCTCATGTGATCTCATTTCCATGGATGTGAATTTGCTTTCTCTTTTAATGGTTATTCACTCATTTATTAATTTATTTGAAAAACATTTATCAAGCATCCAATATGTGTAGATACAGTTGTAGGTGTGGGTGGTTCAGTGAGCAAGGCATCAAAGCCCCTGCCTCATGGGCTCACACTCTAGTGAGCAGAGATGCAGCATTAGCAATGCAGTAAGGGACAGAAGTGGGCTGTGAAGGGTCAGTGCTTTATGGAAGATTGAGGCAAGTGTGAGTGTTTGAGCGTCTGGGGCAGGGGTCCCCTGCATGGTGGTCTTCAGTAAAGGCCTGACGGAGGGCAGAGAACAAGCATGAAGGCAGAGAGCCTTCCAGACAGAGGGCTTGTTCATGAGGTTCAGCATGTTTCTCAGTAGTGATTATACTGGCTCATTTCATAATGAAGTATGTGGCCAAGGGCTGTCCTCACTGCCCAGCTCATTCTGGTGACATCAAGTACCTCTGATAACCCCCTCACTCTCAACATGTTCATCTCTGAAATGAAAGCATACTGCCTGCTTTACTGTTCCGCCTGGTTATAGTAAAAAAGGACTGAGGAATCAGTGAAGAAAGCCCACTTAGTGACGGCAGGTCAGATGGCAGGGGGCCCCTCTGCAGCTTACCACTGAACTCTGATCCAAAGTGACACTTTTGTGGAGACCTCTGTCCTTCCCACAGTCCACCCGGCTGGAGGAACAGGCTCCTGGCTGAATGTGTGGCCCCAGGTTCCCTCCTCCAGTGGGGAGCAGATCAGCTTTATGTGTCAAAAGCAGTTTGGGAGAATAAGCCTCCAAAAAGTCGCCATATTGCTAGGGAGCCTCCCAATATCTGTTCCCTCCTTTGCATGCGGCACCACACGCTGGCTGCTCCAGTACCAGCCCACTCTGCCAGGCTTCACAAGCAAGCATGAAGGCAGAGAGCCTTCCCAGGCACAGGACCTCCAGCAGGCCTTATAGGAAGTCACCTTGAATTGTTCCCACTTAGGGCCACTCCAGAGCCCTGCTGAATGAAACCTCTTGGAGGGAAGTGATCAGTGTCCATGGTCAGAGGAAACCTAGTTCCTCCTGACCTGCACCTGCCCCCAGTGCTACAAGTTTGGGTTAGGCAAATAGAGAAGCCTGCTGTTAACCACAATATCCACCGTGTTTAGGACAGTTAACAAATCCTCTGCTACCTCCGTGTCTGCTTGTGCATCCTATATGTGCACACCCACCTATGCTGCTTCCACGTGAATTCCAAGTGCTTTTTACAGGACAATCAGACCAGATCTTCCTCTGGTAACTTAAGCCCAAGTTTCTGAGTCAGGTATATTGCCCTCCATCCTGTCTTCATTTCCTACTGTGGCTCTCTGCATGCCTGCTGTCCCTGCTTTGTCTTTCCACCTCCAACCCACAGTGCACCTATGGCAAAGTTCACCTTTCTGGAGCTCCAGTTGGGTTGTGTCACTGCCTACTCCCAAACTGGTAAAATGCCCCCCCACTGCCCCCCTTTATTCCATCAGTGTTGTTCAACATGTGTGGTCCTCAACCCCTGATTTAAAACCCCCCACTGTCTGATGGAAATGCAGATTTCTGGACCCACCCACTGAGTCTGAGTCTCTGGGATCACAATGTTGTTGAAGAACCAATGTCCAGCCAATAAAGTACAAGTCCCTTAGTTGGTTTTAAAACCCTCCATGGTCTTTCCTGATGGGCTTCAATCCTCCTTTCTGGCCCCTTTACCCTGAGTCCCCACCTCCATCCCAGACTGTGCTTTTCTACCAATAGCCCACTGCCACATCTCAGGACTTTGGCCACCCTGGTCTCAGACTAGGTGTTAAAACTTTGTGACTTCAAGGTTCAGGTCAAATGGTGTCTTCATGGCTTTCTCTGTAGCTCCCACAATCACACCTCACTCTTCCACTGGTCGGAATTATGCTTCATTCCACTTTGTGCTCCTCCCGTGGGTGGGTGGCAGGTACACAGTCCAGGCCCATGGACTGGTGGTGGGTTTCATGTCGTGCTCATCCTGTGTCTCCTGTGGTGTCTTGTGCTGTGCCTCACAGAAGAAAATCATGCTTTGCTGAGATCCAGGATGTAATTCCAGTTTGAAACTGATGCAAGAGAAATGTCGTGTGCTTGCTATCAAGTTAAAACCTTGCTTTAGCAAGTTCTGCTTCCCCAAAGGAGAGGGACCTGAAGCAGAATGTCCTACTACCCTAGGCCATTCACAGAGCCACTCTGGAGGGGGCCCCCAAAACCACAGTGAAGTGTCCATTGCCACGTGAACCTTAAAGAGAAAAGGACAGTGCAGTGGGGCGGCGGGGGGAGGGGGGCGTGTGCGAAGTGCATTGTGCCCTCAAATCACATAAGATAGGCCAACAGGTCCCATATGTGCTTATATCTGAGAGACTTGGTCACACAGTAGGGTTCACAGCCTCTGGAAAAGTCAGTGCCTCCTGTGGTTATAGTATTGCACATCGAGACATCTTCCTCAACCAGGCAATTGGAAAACTGAACAGAAATCTCTCAGACAGGAGAGCTGTGAGGGTGGGGGAAGGGTGGGGCAGTGGCCCATAGAGTTCCTCACAAGAGACCAGGGAGCGTGGATCTCCAAAGGCCAGGAGAATGCCCAAATAGCTAAGGTCTATGCCAGATAATCCAGTACTTCAAAAGTAGACTTTTTCAGAAAATTATTCACTTGCTTAATGCAAAGGAAACAGTGAATATACACTCATCAACTGGGAGTTTTAACATGGGAATCAAAATAACCCCTTAGAACTTAACTTTGCTGATAAACCATGAACTTGATTTTAAAAGGAAGAAAACTTGAAGGAATTAAGAAAATTCTATGGGGAGAAAAAGGAATATTGATTTCTAATTTATAAAGATGGAGGCACTGAAGAATGTGTTAGAGGAACTTTCATTTCAATCAATACACAAAGAAGCCAAAAAATAGTAAAATTTACCCAAAAGAAGGATAACATATTAATTCCTAAGACAAAAAGTTCACATAAATCACAAATTGGCAAAATGCAACATTTTCAGCCTCCCCAAATTCCATGTAAGTCATCGGGATGAGCATGTGCAGGTGCAACCTTCGAGAATTCATTTATGACTGTGACTCCATTGTTGGGGACTGTAGAGTGACACACTGATGGTTCAAGACAAAAGCAAAATATGTCTGCCCAAGATGCTCAATCAACATCGTCACAGTGCCGACCTCTGCGGCCTTGCTCTGTGTGAGCTGGTTCCTTCTACACCTGACAGACACCAGCTGAAGACAGACCCCATCCAGAAGGCATACGAGCAGGCCAGTCCACAGGCTGACTCACTGCCTACGGCTCCAAACGATGACTTTGCAAAAAGTTGAAAGAAGAGGCACACTTTAGAAGAGAAGGAGATTTCTGAAGGGAGTTTCAAAACAGACATTTCTGTATAAACTGGATAAAGGACATGGGTTATTAAAAAATTGCTGAAGGCCTCCTGTGAGCTGGGTTCCCAGGAGGTGACTCAGGAGTCCAACAGCCCCGATGGCCCTTCCCAGAAGAAGCCCTGGTAATGGGAGCTGCCCACACACGTGCCCAGAGAGTGGGGAGCACTCACATTTCGCTGGAGGCCTCAGACATTTCCAAGCAGAACTGTCCTCTTACAACCCCCTGCTGTTCACCTGAAATCTCTGATCTGCTGCTGTCCAAGGCCTTATGAAAAACAGCTTGGATACATACGCCTTTCCAGAGTGCCCACACATCTTGTGTGATACCGGGACTGTCCCTCTTAAGTGAACGCCACCAGCACAACCTGCCCACTCCCACAGCCATGAGTGCCTTCGCTGGTCTCATTACCCTGCTCATATGCCCTTTCAGAACTTGGAAGGGCTGGGATGAAATGGCCAGGCAAAGCCCAAAACATAAATCGTACCAACCACACAGGCCTGAGTGCAATGGGTGCCTGGAAGGAGACAGGACAAGCATCAGGTGGGTGCCTCCCGTTTTTCCCCTTTCATTCATTCTGCCACATCCACAAGTTGCAAACCCAGACAGAAACCTCCTCCAAAGCAGGACAGTCATGTCTCATGCCTTATCTTCTCAGTAAGGGAGGGCGGTGGAGTGAGAGGCAGGTGAGGCAAAGCCCTGGGACGTTGTGGACTGTGAAGAGTGCGTTAGGGAGCAAACACGACAGGGGCATAAACTGGATGTGCAAAAGCCAGACCAAATCTGTGAGGCTCTGCTTTCTTGAGACCACCTGAGTGAGGGGATCATCCTGGATGGGGACTGGCAGAAAGGCTGGGTGAAGTCAGAGGCTCAGGGGCTGCAGGCATCAACAAGGCCAGCGGCTGAGGGCTGTCCTCACTGTTCCCCCCATTCTGTTGACACTGGCACTCTAAGAACTCCCTCAGGATCAAGTTTGTCTCTAAAGTGGAGTCACAATGGCTGCTTCACTTCCCCATTGGGTGATAGTGGAAAATGACTGAGGAAACTAGCGTCAACTGGTCACAAAACCTCTCGGAAGCATCAGAAACAAGGCCCGCACCGCCAGCTGGCTGCTGTTGGTGGACAAGCTCAGGAAGGGCGACATTCTGAGCAGCAGTCAAAACGTGTGTGGGCAGCAGGCCTGGCTTCCGAACCAGACGGTGCAGGCTGAACCCCTGGACAGAATCAGAAGGTTCTTAGAAGACCAGCCCGTTTTCCAGTTCAAAGATCCAAAACGGAAATTAATTGTACATCAAACTCTTGGAGATGTCCATTTCCATGGCCTGGTGCTTTGCGAGGCAGGTGGCAAACGTGTATCTGAGCCCCTGCCCAAGCCCACACCAGGAGCCACCCCTGGTCCCATCCTGGCCTGTCTGCCTGTCTGCCATTGCCCGAGGTCCCCCAACCCAGAACACTCTCTCCCTGTCCCACCTGGGAAAGCCCTGCTCTCCCATCAAAGTTCTGCTCAAAATACACTTTTCCTATTAAACCCACTTGCAAATGCCCAGCAGCCTTGCCACAGTGCTTGGTTCTGTGAGTAATGCCTGCAGCCTTTATCCTTTATCTCGCAGACAGGGGCAATGGCCTTGAGTGTGTCCATCCTGTCCACCAGTCTGAGGGGAGCTGGCCTGACACATCACACTAAAAGGAACAAAATGGTGAATTGATTGGATCAAAACCTGAGACCCAGAGGAGGGTGCGCCACACTGGGTCCCTGGGGTCCATGCTGGGGGGCACCACCCAGATCGCACTGAGACAAGGACTGATTTCCTGGCTGCTCAAGTGCTGCAGGAAGGCCTGAGATTTTGGGTCCCCTGGACTCAGAGCTGGCAGACGGGGCCCTGTGGAGCATCAGCACTTTCCCCACTCAGAAACCCACAGAGGCTTCTCTTTTGCAGGATAGCATGTGCTCCTCAGGCTCTGCCCATCGCATTCCTGGATGGCCACAAAGCAGGGTCAAGTTATCATGTAGCCTGGCCACAGGTATGCAGAGCTCTATAAGACAACAAAGAAATAGGGCCCAGGAGGACCCACGGCACCTACCCACACTGGGGGGCTTGGCTTCTAAAAGTGCTGGGTTAGAGAGAAACAAGATGGCAATGTAGGTAAATGCCCGTACTTGCCGATTCCCACAACCACATCAAAATTACAACTAAAATGCAGAACAACCATCATTCAGAACTGCCTGAAAGCTCGCTAAATGGAAGTCCTAAAACTAGAGAAGTAAAGAAGAAAGTACATTGAGACTAGTAGGAGGGGCAGAGGGGCAAAGGAGAGGAACGGGTTGGTTCGACACCCACATGTGCCATTTTTTTAATCAGGAGAGATATCTCCAAGACCTCCCATGAGAAGCAAGGGAGTCCCAGCTCCATACCAGACCCCTAGCCCAGGGTACCAGAGATTGGAAGAGAAGTCCCTGTAACTTCAGGCTGTAAAAACCAGTGGGGATTATGGCTGAATGGCATGGAGGCTGCTGGAATCCCAGGTGTTCCTCTGAAAGGGCCCACACACAAACATACAAGGTCCCGCTTCCTCTGAGCTCCAGCACCTGGTGGTGGCTTTGGGGGAATCCAAGAATATATGGGAAGGAACTGGACTCTCTGGCATCAGGGCAAGAATTCAGGGGCAGCTTTCTCTAAGACAGGGGTGCTTACAGGGGTCATTGTTCCTGTGCTGGGATCTCCACTACCACAGAGCTAACTGGAAGCCATATCTGAGTTTCCATCAGCATGGCCCACACTATTTGCTCCACCCTGATGATTCCCTGAGACTCTGTCCCATTCAACTTGCAGCCCTACCCAAGCTGTTTGCAACTGTTTTTCCATATGAATGGCCTGTCCTGGTTCAGGTTTCAGACTTTGCTAAAAGTCTCTTAAACAAGCAGCAGCTGGAGTCAGTGTGCCCCAAACCTATCAATAAAAGGCCCAAGACCCAGCACTAGCACCAGCCTGCCTTACTCACAGCTGGTCTTCACCTGAGCACTTCCTAGCCATATACAAGTAGCAGCCATCTACAGATCTCTCTGTAGCTCCTGCCAGGTGGCCCCAGGCACTTGCTGACTTTGTACCTCCTGGGACACACCAGAGCCAGTGCACCTGGTGGACAGCTTCAGACCACACCATATTACAAATCTACACATCCACAAGTGACACACTCCAGGGGCAGACTCAGTGAGCACCAAAGCCCCACTGAAGCAAATCCTGCTCCATAAGGATGTTTCCTGTATATCAGCTCTTCCATTATAGTTGCAGCTGGTCCTCTCAGCCAGTTGGCCTGGAGGTCAAGTCCTCCCAGTGACACCAACAGCAATCAAGACTCAACTACAACAAAACTGTGCACACAGCTCACAAAGGGGTGCACCTAGAGTGCCCAGCTCAGATGACTGGAGAGGCTGAGCCACTGGGCCCTACAGGACACCTACTACACAAGACCACTCTACCAATTCCAGGAGACATAGCAGCTCTACTTAATATATAGAACAAATACAGGGAAGCAGACAAAATATGGAGACAAAGAAACATGTCACAAATGAAAGAACAGAAGAAATCTCCAGAAAAATAATTAAATGAACTGGAAGCAAACAAACTACTGGATACAGAGTTCAAAATAATGGTTATAAGAATGCTCAAAGATGTTAATGATAACTTCAAAGGACTTGTGAGAATTTCAATGATATTAGTGAGAATTTCAAGAAAATTAGTGAGAACATTGAAGATGTGAAAAGGGACCAGTCAGAAATAAAGGAAATGCTAACAGAAATGAAGAATAATTTGCAAGGAATCAACAGTAGAGTAGAGGATGCCAAGAATCAAATCAATGATTTGGAATATGAGGAAACAAAAACCACTCAACCAGAAGAGAAAAAATCCAAAAATATGCAGATAGTGTATGGAGCCTCTGGGACAACTTCAAATGTACCAGCACTCACATTATGGCGAAGGAGAAGGAGAGAGCAAGATATTGAAAATCTATTTGAAGAAATAATGACAGAAAACTTCCCTTACCTGATGAAAGAAATAGACTTAGAAGTCCAGGAAGTACAGAGAGTCTCAAACAAAATGAACCCAAAGAGGCCCACACCAAACACATCATAATTAAAATGCCAAGGGTCAAAGACAAAGAGAGAATCTTAAAAGCAGTAAGAGAAAAGCAATTAGTTACCTACAAGGGCGTGCCCATATAACTGTCAGCTGATTTCTCATTAGAAATTTTTTAGGCCAGAATGGGATGACAATAAATACTCAAAGTGATGAATATCAAGGACCTAGAACCAAAATTACTCTACCCAACAAAGCTATCATTTACAAAGTGGGGGGGGAGGAGATTAACCAAAGATCTTATATGCATATCCTATAGACATAGACAACAGGGTGGTGAAGGCCTGGGGTGGGGCAGGAACTGGGTGGATGGGGGCAAAGGGGGGATAAAGGAGGGCCACCTGAAATACTCTCAACAATAAAGATTTTAAAAAACAAAAATAAAAGTGCTGGGTTAAGGGGCTGTGGGTGACCTGCCGATAAAAGAGTCAGGATTGAACATCCAGCAAGACCCCAGGACAAGCTGGAAACATACAGGCCAGGGAGCCACAGGGTGGAATTAGAAGCAGCCCCATCATCCTCCCAGAGACCTCTGGTGAGCATGTGCTTCTTACTTCTGCAAAGCTGGGCTCTGCAAGGTAAGGGGTCCTGGTTCCAAAGGGACACAGTGGAAGTGCCCCTGAGGTCCAAACCATGGCAACCATCTGAGGGGATCCTGGGGCAGGGGTCAGCAGGTGAGAAGTCACCATCTTGACCTGCTCACCAGGAGATGTGGGGTAGGGTGGAGTGACTCAGTGGGCCCCTCTAATGCTTGCTTGTGCAGTTTTGATGGCAAATAGCAATGAAGAGTGCAGCATCCTGGGCCAGTAAGGGCATGGTGACCAGGGTTTTGAAGCCCTTGAGGATGAAGGTTTAGGTCTGGCCACCAAGTCAGCCACTGGCCCAGCAGAGCTGCTGGCCAAACGTGAAGGGTTTGGAGAGGAAAGAGAAGGAAGCACATTAATCCAATTCAGTTGGGGCCCTGAGACCAGCAACAGTGGTGGGGCTGTAATTTGCCCACTAACCTTCCTCTTCTAAGTTTCCTGCAGGACAGGGTTGCCAGGTAAAATATAGGATGCCCAGTAAAAATTAATTTCAAATAAACAATTATTAGTTTTTTTAGTGTAAGCGTGTCTGTAATATTACATGGAACATAGCCACGCTAAACATAATGTACTCATTGTTTATCTGTAATTCAAACCTAACTGGGAATTCTATATTTTTATTTTCTGAACCTGACAACCTTACTCCTGGAAGAGAAACCACTGGCAGTCTGGAGTGATCCCAAGACCTAAAAGAGGAAGTGGATCAAAATAGAGGAGTGGACTTGGGTGATGCTGTCATGCACTGTGTATGAGAGCACCCTCCCCCGCCCCCCAGCTCTGGGGCTGTCCTGGGAGATGGTGCTCAGCAGGCAGCCCTGTTGGGAGGTGGCTCAGCTGAAGGAAACACCTTGCCAATCCATGCCGCCTTCCGAGGGCTGCCTGCACATGTGACGGATGGCCCCATTTTTTCACCCCAGTGCGGAGCAGCTTCTTCCCACTCCAGAGCTCTATGCAGGCTGACTGCGGCCTTTCTGGTAGGACATTGCATCTCAGCTTCTCTTCCTGCCCAATCCTGCTTCCTTCCCCTGACTCCACCAGTATTCGACCTGAGAGTACTCCCTAACAAACACCCCACTTAGAGGCTGAGGGAGGAGAACATCACATCATAGCCCTGTACCCAAAAGCATGTCCTCAGAGGCAAGACACATTTGTTTTCAGAGCTCATTGCTTTGAGGCACTCAGCATTTTTAGATGCTACAGTTCAAAAATGATCAAGAAACAGTTTTGTGTTTCTGCATGTAAGGAAGCAAAGGAACGGTATCCCAAAGGAACCACATCACCTACCTACCATCAACCTGGATGTTGGGATGTCATCCTAAACATCCCTGTTTACTTCCCAATAACCTGTCCTCCTCCAGATTTTACCATTTAGAGTCTTGGTTATACCATGTCCCTAACCTCTGAGCTTAGAAACTCTCCAGTGATCTTTGACTCCCACTCAATGCACCCTATCCACCCTGCCCTTTGTACACTCTTCCTTCCATCCTCCAATTATTCCTCCATCCACCCCTTTCCCTGCCTTTTACCTGAGTCCTCCTAGGACTCTTGGCCTTTCATTTCTATTTTTTTTAATTTTTAGTTTTTAGTTGATTTTTAGAGGCAGGGGGCAGGAGAACAGCATCAATGTGGAAGCGAAACATGAATTGGCCGCCTCCTACACGCCCCCTACTGGGGATCAAGCGCACAACCTGGGCATTTGCCCTGACCAGGAATCAAATCAGCAACCTTTCTGTGCACAGGATGACGCCCAAGCACCTGAGCCACAGCAGCCAGGATCTTGGCCTTTCTTTTCTCTCCTACTTCCATACACTACAGCCAGGCAACTCTTCCTTTGGTACAATTCTTACCTTGTAAGAGGGGAATATGAGTCACAGTGATAGAAAGCTTAAAGAACCAGCACATGATTTGCCCTATATCCTTTCTCTGTGCCTTGGGACCAGGAACATTCTAGATAGATGCTGCTTTGCCAGCCTGCATGCTCAGAGTGGTGATGACCAGCAGTGAATGACTTGTGTAAACAAGAAGGAGCTCTGTGTGACTGGAAGCCCCTGAGGTTTGGAGAACCGTGAAAGTCAGCTGCTAGTAACTGTCCTGCTGGTAACCTTTCCTGAAGGTACACAGGACCACCCAGAGTGCCCCCGAGTCTCAGAAGTAATGCTCACATGCGACAAGTGATGCTGTGCTGTTTTACAGTGTTCAACTGGAAGGACAGTTCATGAACTTTGGAATAACCCAGCACTGTGCACTGCTACCCAGGGGCGGAGTCAGACAAAGCTATCTGCTTTTCACCTACTGCTTCAATTTTCAGAAAATTGCCCAAAGTTATTGCAAACTGTTTGCATTTTTGTTGGCTTGGCAAAGGGAGTTGGCAGTATCCAATAATCCCTTGTTTAAAGCCACGTCACTATTTATGCAGAGAACACAAATGTTACAAGGAGACTTCTTAGAATGCTGGCAAGAACAGGAGGCCAAACAGGAACAGTTGTTTGTAAACAAAGGGATAGGAGACCACATTGCCTCAGTGTCTGACTTTGGGACTTTTTATTACATAATTGATTAAAATGACAAGTCCCATGTCCTGTAAGCTTGGAGTGGGTTTTACTCTTTGCCTAGGAAGAAGCCATGCATTTAGCTCTGCACCCCAGACAGAGTTATTGAACTAGTCCTGAACAGTCTCACTGGGAGCGCCTCCTGCTGCAGCTCTGCAGTCTTTCACTGAAGAAACTCAGAACACGGTGAAAGTTAAGTCAGAAAAGTGTGTGCAGCTCTGCAAACAAAAAGGAAAAATCCAGGTTTATGTGCCCTGTTGCTAATACCAAAGAATTTGTCACTTTACAAAGAAAGTTGAACTCAATTCCTTTAAAGTTGGGGTGTAGTGTGAGCATTCAACATCAACTTCATTCCCAGAGTATTCCATCTTAACTCCTCACCTGTATAAGCAGCTTACAAGGTTAGATTTTTTAAAGAGGGTTAAATATTCAAGTGTAGTGGTGGGGAAGCAGCACCCATTTCCTCCAATTTCCTTGTAACCACAGCTTCGTGAGTTCAGTGGCTTTTAAAAAAACGCAGCGTTTCTTACTCTGAATTACCATAACCAAAAAGGCCACTGGGCAGCCACTGATGGTTCTAAGTCAGAGCAGAAAGAAGGAAACAATTATTTAGGGTCAGAAGAACGTTCAGTGATTACCTGGACCAACCTCACTTTGCAGACGAGAAGACGGAGGCCAGGAAGACACATCTCAGCAGAGTGAGGGGAATGAAATGCCACTTCCAGACCACAGGCCTGCACTCAGATGCTGATTCTGAAATACGAAAGAAACAGGCGGCCAAATGCCTGTGGACTGAGAGAAACACAGGTGGGCAAAATGTGTCCTTGGACAAGATATTGGGACCCCAGTAGATCTCTTTGACCTCTTTCCTTATCTGTATGGTCAGCTGAGTATTGCCTGCCCTGTCCACCAACAGTTTTGGTTGGGAGATCAGATGAGAAATGCCTATGAAGCTTCCCTAAATGTTGAATCACGTCATAATGATAATAAGCCTGGTTTATTGAACACTTAGCACATTTCAGTCATGTGCTAAGCATCATTTCATTAACACAGCACATTAGGAGGCAAAAAAGACATGACCTTCATTGTAAGGGGAAGGTAAGACTTTGGTAAAGTGGTTCATCCATGATCTTACAGCTGTGAACCAGGTCTAGCTGATCCTCATACTTGAGCATTTAATTATCAATAATACTATACCAATATTATCAATAATACTATGTAACTATTCTATTAATAATACTATATCAATAATACTATATCTATACTATACCAATAGTATCAATATAATAGTAATATATATACTAATAAAAAGGTAATATGCTAATCAAACTGGGTCAACTGGCCATCTTCCGGACATCCAACTTCCTTACGGACAAAGCCATAGTGTTGGGGGCTGAGGCAGAAGGAGTTAAGGGCAAGATCAAGCTGGCAGGGGGTTAGAGGTGAGATTAGGCTGGTAGGGGATTAGGGACAATCAGGCCAGCAGGGGAGGGCAGTTGGGGGTGGCCAAGACAGCAGGGGAGGACAGTTGGGGGTGACCAGGCCTGCAGGGGAGGGCAGTTGGGGGAAACCAGGCTGGCAGGGAAGGGCCATTAGGGGTGGCCAGGCCAGCAGGGGAGGGAAGTTGGGGTATTAGGCAGGCAGGGAGGTGAGTGGTTAGGAGCCAGTGATCCTGGATTGCGAGAGGGATGTCCAACTGCCGGTTTAGGCCCGATCCCTGTGGGACATCCCCTGAGGGGTCCCAGATTGGAGAGAGTGCAGGCTGGGCTGAGGGACACTCCCCCCCTGCACAAATTTCATGCACTGGGCCTCTGGGAATACTATAATACTATAATATTATATAATAATATAATACCATATAGTCTGTACTACTATAGCACACTAGTACTTATTATATAGGTACTATGTTACTATTGTATAATACATAGTACATGTTACAATCCACATAATAATATCCTATATAATAAAAGGCTAATATGCAAATCAACCAGTCACTATGACATGCACTGACCACCAGAGGGCAGACACTCAATGCAAGAGGTGCCCCCTGGTGGTCAGTGCACTCCCACAGGGGGAGTGCTGCTCAGCCAGAAGTCCAGAAGCCAGGCTCACAGCTAGCAAGTGCATCAGCAATGGCAGGGGGCCTCTCCCGCCTTTGCATCAGTGCTAAGGGTGTCTGACTGACAGCAGTTGGACATCCCCCAAGGGCTCCTGGACTACAAGAGGGCACAGGCCAGGCTGAGGGCCCTTCCCCGCTGATGGCACTCCCCCCCGCCCCCCGCGCCACCCCCCAAGTGCACGAATCTCGTGCACCAGGCTTCTAGTAATAATGTAAGAATGGTATAGTAATTCCACCACAGGAGATGCCAGGGTCAGTGGTAATAATTGACATTGCATAGATATTTAGCCAAAGAGCACTATGTTATGACCAGAATTTCCTTTGAACAAACCCTGTTGTTTATTTAAAGAGACATTTATATTATATGAACTACATCATAACAACAAAACATTTTTAGCATTTTCCTAATTTTTTTTACAAGTACTTGAAACAAGGATTAGCCTTTAATCTTTTTCAAGGATATAGTCACATTGATTTTTAACAAATTGTAGTCCCCCTGTCCTTTTAAAGAATGAATTAGTGAGAAAATAGTTTACCCCAAGTAAGGTTTTATAATTTATTTTTTGTATCTAGTATGGGTTTTTCTAAAATATTTTTCTTGCATGCTAATGTATAATTTTAAAAGATTAACTCTTAAAGTATGAATTAAGTAAATTCAGCTTACAGTCTCTATGGTAAACATGATTTGAAATTCAAATACTCCATAAATATTGGGCCCCATCTGCAACAACAGTTCAACATCTGGACAATTCACTGAAATAAGCACTCTCCTCACAGAATACGATCAGTCTGTTTCAGGTAGATATTCAGTTAACTGCCTTCCTATTTGTTTTCACTTTTTAACTAGTTGTGATATTTGAAGATAAATGTCTAGTCTTTTACTGAAGAAAACTTTGATTTTCTCAAGTGTATAGAGACGGGGTCAACTTTTACTGGTAAAAACTTTTGTCACTTTTGTTTTAATTATGAGTAGATAGAGAAGTCTTTGGTGAGCCCGGGCAGTGAGTCCCTATTTGCTCCATCCAGGTCCCCTGGGATAATAAGGACATCAGAAGCTTTAGTGATTGAAATATAATATTGTTTGTACTCACCTCACCATTAAAAAAAATCACCTACAGTAGGTCAATATGACAAAGAAGGAAACCAGAAGATGGCGTTGAAGATTAGCAATCACAAGAGATAGACTGGTAAGGTCTCAGAAAGTTTTATACAGTGTCTGTTGTTTTGAACTTGTAAAAGTGGATGGGTGGAAAAGTGCTGAAACTAACTGAACCCAAGCAGAGTGCACATGCATGAAAGTGTGAAAGCTCTAGTTTACCATTTTTGTTCTCAGCCATCTCCTTCTGTCTGTTGCTTGTGAGCACTTTGGGGGGAAAAAAAACAGTTCACTGACTACAGTGTAAGGCAGCATGATGGCAGCCTCCTTCGCCTTGTTTACTGAAATATCCCAAGTTCCTGGAATAGTTCCTCACAAGTAGTAGGTGCTCAAAACATATTTGTTGAATGAATGAATCTGTGACAGGATGAGAAAGGAAGAACATGTTATGACCAGAATTTCCTTTGAGCAAACCTTGTTTATTACAGAGACTCTGATCATGGAAAATTTACTTGGGTGAATAAAATATGTCATCCTGTTAATTTCTGAGAAAGTTCATTAGTGTTAGGAAAAGTGTACCTAATCTATGTCTGACTGCCTATTTTATTCTAGACTAGACTTAGTGTTTTCTTTGGGTAGGAGACATTGACCCATCATAGGAAATTAAAAGAAAAACTGAGAAGTAAGTGAAATCAAAAGCTTTCAAAAGTTGCCAGTTGACCTGGGGTGATAGTGGTCTAAAATCATATAGAAACTGGTGATCTGACGGTTTACCTGAAATTGTTAAGTAAATAAACATGCTCAGAGTATCAAAAATGCTGTGGTGAAAGTTTAGTGGACAGGTGTTCAGGCAATTAATTTTGATATTAAGAACATCTTGGAAAATTAAGTAAAATTATTCCTATTCTGGACATTTATACTCCACTACTAAGTTGCTTTCTACCAGGTTGAGGTTAAAACTGTCATTTTTCAAATTTATTTATTTATTTATTTGAGAGATTTATTGTTCCACCTATTTATGCATTCATTGTAGATTCTTGTATGTGCCAGGATGGGGGATGGAACCTGCAACCTTAGGGATGACACTGGAACCAACTGAGCAAAGACCTGAAGTTCAGAAGCAAGTAAGCACTTGGATACTTCAGGATCCCTCTCTCAACTCTCATGCAGCCATAATTAAATCCTTGGGGGCTACGCATTGTCTATCATTTCAAACATGCAGACTGTATTTGAACCACAGTTTATAGCTCAGGGGATCTGGGCCGGTTCCCTTTTTTCTTTTTAATGAGTACGCCTGTCTCTAAACACCGCAGAGGGGCAGAGTTCTCAAATACAGCGGCAGGGCCAAGGATGCCCCCACCCACCCACAGTTCTTCATCGCGGACAATTCCTCCGTCTTTGGTTACTCTGCAAGTGAAGTCCCCTTCGCACCAAAT
>NW_006282748.1:2701549-2716998 GCF_000327345.1 Myotis davidii | reverse complement strand
GGAGCAGTCGGCCTCGCCCCGCCCAGGCTCCGCCCCCAGCGCGGCTTTTAAGCTCTTAAAGTTCCTCTTTCGCACCTCCGAGTCTTAGTTTCACCACTTGAACTTGGAACCCACTGCTGCCCTCGGCTCCGAGTCCAGGGCAAGGTAAGACCTGGGGTCGGGCAGGAGCACAAATGTGAGGCTGGCGGGACAGAGAACCTGGAGGGAGAGGCCAGAGGTCCCGGGGACCGTCCCGAGGACAGCGCCGGGGACCCCAGCTTCTGCGCCGGGAGAAAGCACGCTCCCCTTGAGGGAGTCCGATGCCCACCCGTGTTCCGGGCCCAAGGTTTTGTGCGGGCTCTGCAGAGGGACCCCGGCCACTGCCCGAGCACCTCTGCTGGCTCTCCCTGCTCCCGTGTCCCCACTATTCTGCGGGTCCGCCCAGCGCGGGCCGGGGCGAGGTGCTGGCACACGCTGGACCAGATGGGAGACTCTCAGGGCCCCAGGGGCGGCCGAGACGGGGCCGTCGAAGGCACTCGCACAGGGGAGCGGGCTTTCCTGCGGGGGACAGCCCCTTCCTTCTGAGGCTCCTTCTGCTCGTTTGTTCGTAAGGGACCCGAACTCACCGCGACCTCCGGCGCGTGTTTCCCTGGCTGGTGGTGAAGGAGGAGGAGCTCCAAATTTGGGCACCGGGGACTGCGCTCGGCTGCCTCAACCCGGCCCTCCCCGGCCTCTCGCCCTCCCTTGCGCCCTCCCCACCTCCACCTCCGCCAGCCTCCAGGGCCGGGCTGACACTTCCCGCGCGCCCAGGGTGTCCCCCGCTACTTGGCTGCGCTCCTCGCCAAGGGCCGGGCCACTGCTGTGTGTTGCCCCCAGGGCCCATTTGATCCTTACTCTCCGGCGAGGGCTCAGGGGCATTTGGGACAAAGAGCACGGGCGCGGGAGAAGGAAGGCCAGGAGACGCTGCTGGGTGCTGAGCATCTGGGACGCCCGGCCGCAGGCTGGCCTTCGTGCGCCACCCAGGAAGTGTGAAACGGGGAATGGGCAGGAGTGGAAACTGACAGTGAGGGGGAATGGGCTGATACTAGCTTCGGGATGGGCAAAGAGGAGCGGGAACCGTTAGTGAGCGTGCCAACGGAGTTCCAAGAAGGGTGGTGGCTGGGTCTGGGAGTGTGAGCAAAGGCTGGAGTGTGTGTATGGGCTGTGGGGTGCGAAACAAGAATGGAGAGTCTAAAGGTGGGATAGGAAGACAGACTCCGCGGAGGGTGCGCTTGGGAGGAGGCAGGCTTCTGCCGGCCAAGGGGACCAGCCCCGGCAGCTGAGAAGGTGTCTTCTCTCTGGGAGCTGTGATGACACCGACCTCATAGCGCGCGCCTTGCTGCCCCGGAGTCCCTGGGCCTCGTGGTCACTGCCACGGTGGTTTGGGATCGGTGCCCTGAGCGCTGTGCCGCGGTGCTTTAGGGAGGCTCTCCTCTCACCTGCAGCGCGGAGAGTGCAGGAGGCAGATCCTGGGCGCGAGAGCAGGACCGTCGGCGCACTGGGCATGAACCTGGAGGGCGGTGGCAGCCGAGGCGGAGAGTTCGGCATGAGCTCTGTGAGCTGTGGCAACGGGAAACTCCGCCAGTGGCTGATCGACCAGATCGACAGCGGCAAGTACCCGGGGCTGGTGTGGGAGAACGAGGAGAAGAGCATCTTCCGCATCCCCTGGAAGCACGCGGGCAAGCAGGACTACAACCGCGAGGAGGACGCCGCCCTCTTCAAGGTTACACGCACGTGGGGAACCCGCGGTCGGGATGGGGGGAGGGCCCCAGAGAGCCGACGGGTCCCGAGCCCGGGCTCTTCGGTGAGCCCAGCCCCTGCGGGGTGCTCCCCGGCCCGAGGTTCAAAGAGGGAAGGGTAACCCACCGGGACCCACGAGATGGGGTGGTCGCAGCAGGGCGGGCGGCCCGGGAGCAACAGGTGTGGATGGGCCAAAGCCCTGGAGAAGAGAAGTTTCAACTTCTCTAGTGTTTTCACAAACGGGAGGGCCGGTCCGATTCTGAGCGTGTGGCTTGAGCAGCAAGCACTCAGGGAGTCAGAAGGCTCCAGCGGCAGGGAAGTACCGGAGGCTCAGTCAGGGGACGCCTGCCTTCCCAGGACAGTAGCTGGAGTGTTCTTGGCTGCATTTTTGTGGGTTTCTCTGTTTCCATCGGAGCCGCTTCCTGTACTCCTGGGTCTTTCCTTGCCTCCTCTAATCACCTTGTGCTTCTCTCTGTCTCTCTGTCTTTGTGAGCGCTCGTGGGTGTGCTGGTCACTCCCCCACCCCGCAACTGTTTACATGTTTCACTGTTTTTGCTATTTGTCTCTCTCCGATTTTTTTTTCTTTGATTCAATCCCTCTCTGGCACAGACACTCTCTGGTTCCGTCTCTCTTTGGGCCCCTCCATCCCTATCTCTCCCTCTATTTCTCTGCCTGTTTGCCAGACTCCCTCTTTCCAAGTCTCTCTGTCTCTCTCTCTCTCTCTCTCTCTCTCTCTCTCTCTCTCTCTCTCCCTCTCTCTTTCCTCAGTTGTTCTCTAGGTTTCTGTCTTTCTTCCTCTGCCTCTTCTCTTCCCACCCTCTTGGGTTCTCTCTTTCTCTTTCTCCTCTAAATATTTCTCTTCTTTCAGGATCTTTGTTTTGGGCCCCTCTCTGGGTCTCCCTCTTGCTGCCTATGTGCATGTGCGTCCCTGTCAGGATTGTTTTCTCCTGGAGCAGTTACCCAGTGAGCTTTGCCTTAGGGCCCAGCCCCACCACCTGTAGGGTGCACAGGTAAAGGGGACTTCCTCAGGGAATTTGCTCTCAGAATACCTCAAACTGGCTGACAGCTCACCACACAGCTCTGTCCCTAGTTCCAATCAAACCCACTGTGGAACTGGGTGAACAGGTCCTTTTCCAGGGATCCTCCACATCTTACCCACCTGTCACAAATACTTAGAGAATGTTCCCACCACTTGTCTTCAAATTCCTTTGGAATTGCAATTTCCAGATTCTTTTTAAAAAGACCTTGTATTTTAACTTTTCCCCTCTTCTTTCCCACCAGGCTTGGGCGCTATTTAAAGGAAAATTCCGAGAAGGCATTGACAAGCCAGACCCTCCCACGTGGAAGACACGTTTACGGTGTGCTTTGAACAAGAGCAATGACTTTGAGGAACTGGTTGAGAGGAGCCAGCTGGACATCTCAGACCCCTACAAAGTATACAGGATTGTTCCTGAGGGAGCCAAAAAAGGTGGGACTTCCTCGATCTGCGTCACGGGATATTGGCAGTCTGACACTTGTAGCATCTTAAGTTCATTCTGAAGCTCACTTTTCTATTTTTGTTTTCAATAGCTTGCCGGCCATCTGCCCCATGGTCAAGCCCAGCAGGTTCATTCTCTGAGTTCTCTGGGTCACTAATTGCAAGTCCTGCAGTTTTAGTGCAGGATACGCTCTCACACTCCACGTCTACAACTGCGTGTGTGCATGTGTGTATTTTTTAGTTAGGTCTATTAAGTTATGGGCTAAATTTCCAAACCAGAAAATGGAGAACTTGTTCAAAGCTGTACTTATTAGTTTTTCATAATTAACCTTTCACAGAAGGAAGCATTCATACATTCATATATTGCTACTATTTATATTAATAAAAATGTCAACTTTTAGGATACACTATGGTCAGCTGGGCTGCTTATTCAAATTCAGACTCCCTCTTTCCAACCTTCTGACAGTGTGTCAGAGTAGAGCCCAGGAGTCTGCATTGTAACACACCATACAAGTGACCTTTTTGCAGCACGTTTTGCTGGTGGGGCCATTTCTGTCACCAGGTGCCTTCACACACAGCAGGACCTTGTAGAAATCAGTTTAATGGAATGGTCAAACAATGGCCCAAGGGAATTGCTGGAAAATGTCTAATTTGTCAACAGTCTAATTAGTCAAATGTCTAATTTGTCTAATTTGCGCATTCTAGGAATTAAATCCTCAGATATCTTTTCTAAGATTTGATGTTTAGTTATGTCAGTTCCCTTTTTTTTACGTTGTGCCATTTCCCTTTTGCAAAAACATACAGGAGCAAAGCAGCTCACCCTAGAGGATCCACAGATGACCATGAGCCACCCCTATACCATGCCGACTCCTTACACCTCACTCCCAGCGCAGGTACCGTGGAGGTGCAGGGCTCTGGAAGGGAAGGCTGGGGAGAACACACAGAAAAAGCATCATAAGCTTGTTTCTGTTATCAATCAAACAGCTAAACAAAATCCCTGGGCATTGAATGAATGCCTCACTTTCCACAGTGAGCTCTCGGGGTTGGTTGGAAGGAGGGGAGGACTGCATGTGTCTGCCTATTGGTGTAGACTTCCACTACCGATTCTGAAACCTTCTGGGAAACAGACCTATTGTGGAAGTTGATGGTTTTGGTACTACTTTATATCATGTGAAACCACGGGGCAGCTGATCTCTTTAGACATTTCTGATGTGAATTACAGCTTTGTGGTCTTCACTTTGGTGGGGAAGAGAAGGCAAATTTCCTTACGGGACTTTTGGCACCAGGTTTAACCATATTATAGAGCTTTACATATGTCATTACTTTATATCACTGTCTCCATTATGCTTTCTTGATTCTTTATGGATAGTTTTCACCTAGTGCAGCGATTCTCAACCTGTGGGTCGCGACCCCTTTGGTGGTCGAATGATCCTTTCACAGGGGTCACCTAAGACCATCCTGCATATCAGATATTTACATTACGATTCATAACAGTAGCAACATTACAGTTATGAAGTAGCAACAAAAATAATTTTATGGTTGGGTCACAACATGAGGAACTGTATTTAAAGGGCCAGAAGGCCGAGAACCACTGACCTAGTGTGATGAGCCATTCACTCTAAGGTCTTTCAGATGATAAAACGATTTGGCTGCCCACCAAATAAAAGATTGCCTGAGGAGTTGGGGAGGATATGAAAGAATCTGCTTCTCTTTCCAATGCCTACGAACTGTTCTTTGCTGATCTGGGTGCTTTCATCTCTTTAGCAGGTCCATAACTACATGATGCCACCTCACGACCGAAGCTGGAGGGAGTACGTCCCTGACCAGCCCCACCCTGACATCCCTTATCAATGTCCTGTGACCTTTGGACCTCGAAGCCACCACTGGCAAGGCCCAGCTTGTGAAAATGGTGAGGACCGTGCTGGGGCAGGTTGCTGTGGCTGCCACTGACCCAGCAGAGTGCACCTTGGCGAACGGGCCCTGGTCTCTCCTGCTCTGTCCTTCTGGGTGGACCACAACTCTCTCCCTTTATCAGAACTGCTGGGGAAGACATCACACATTGAATGAGGGTGTTCCCTCTCCTGTGGGGTGGTAAGGTCCTAGGAGGAAGGATGCCAAATGTTATAGATGCCTGGCCTACTGTGTGCCAGGACTTATGCTTACAACTACCTTATGAGAGATCTTATTTGAACATCAGGGAGATGATGTCAGATAGCTAAAAACTGCTCCGTTTTTTATAGAGGCAAGCTCACAGAATGTACTCTATAAAAGTGAAGGGCTGGGATTCAGTTTCAGATGTCAAACTGACTAGCTATGTTTTTTAAATTACCTGTTCAAAAGGTTGATATTTTTTATCCTTGCCAAATAATCTTAAGCTTTATTTTTAACCCTCAGGGAGAAAAAAAAAAAAAGAGTAGATTTTAGCAGCCTTTCCTCCTGGATTTTCCCTTAATATTGACTGAAGGCCACAAAATTTTACTAATCTGTTTCTGTCTACACATCTGTAAAATGGGTTTATTCCAGTTCTGCGCAGTCCCTCTCTCCACAGGGGCACCAGTAGATTATTGAGCTAGTATATTTCACTTAAACAATGTTGTACCATTGTAGTTGCTCTTGGGATTAGAGGTGATAGTAAGGGAATAAAGAAATAAGTAACATAACAGTCTCCACAGGGTGTGTAGTGCTGGTTTTGGATCCCAAAAGACTTTACTCATTCTAGATGAGCTATAATTCCATGCCTGTAAGGTCCCCAGACATCAAGATGAGCTCTCTCAGCAGAAGCACTAGTTAAGTGAAGAGAAAATTTCATATGATGTATTCAATACAGCAAACACAAGCTTTTAGAATTTTAAAAAAGTTATTGGTTGATTTGAGAGAGAGAGGAAGTGGGGGAGACAAAGAGAGAGTGAGAGAGAGAAACATTGATTTTGTTGATCCATTTATATATGCATTCATTGCCTGATTCTTGTATGTGCTCTGACCAGAAACGGAACCCACAACGTTGGTGTATTGAGATGACACTCTAACCAACTGAGCTATCTGGCCAGGACCAGGCTTTTAGAATTTTGAGTTAGCTATTTAAATAGAAATCTTGAAATGGATCAGCACACAGATTCTTTTGTATGTTCTGGAACTACTTGGTCAGTCCCTATTTTTCTAGTCTGTTCAGACCTCTCAGCGAATGGCATTGAAGAAGTTTAAGATCTGTATTGAGTAACATATTTACAGAAGAACTCAGAATTCCATTTTATTAGCTTTTAAGAATTACTTCGGCAAGGGTTGGTTTTCTAGATCACAGTGGAAGATTAGCTAACATGAAACTGTCTCTGGAATTCAGACCTATGTCCAGTGTATCAGGCTCTGTTGAATTAATAACTTCAATAAGGAGACAATGCCCAGAGCTACGCAGAAAGGCAGGTAGGCAAGCATAAATTGAAGCATTCGTTGACATTAAATAAAGTGCAGCTTCTAACTGGGCTCTTTGACGTGAGAACTCGTGTAGACCTGAGCTCACAGTTCTGCTGTGAACGTGCTGTGTGAACAGGGCTAAATCAGTTCATCTCTCTGAGTCTCAGTTTCCCTGTTTATCAGTTATGGAGGGATGTGGTCAAAGGGTACAAACTCCCAATTATAAGATGAGTAAGTTCTGGGGATCTAATGTATAGCGTGGTGACTATTTAGCAATGCTGTATGATACTGAAAGTTGCTAAAAGAGCAGATCTTAAGTGTTCTCACCACACACACACACACACACACACACACATAATGGTAATTATGTGTGGTGATGAAGGTGATAACTAACAGAAAGAAAGAAAGGAAGGAAGAAGGAAAGAAGGAATGAAGAAAAAGGAAGGGAAGGGAAGGAAAGGGAGGGGAGGGGTGGAAAGGAAAGGAAAGGAAAGGAAAGGAAAGGAAAGGAAAGGAAAGGAAAGGAAAGGAAAGGGAAGGAAAGGAAAGGAAAGGAAAGGAAAGGAAAGGAAAGGAAAGGAGACAGAAGAAAATTACTGCAGGAGAGTTCCAAGTTCCTTCCAAAGCTGTGAAAGGCTCCTTCCTCCTTCGACTTTAGTTTTTCCCATTGGACTTGAGCTTGTCTTGGCCTTTTGGGAGAGCCAGAGGTCAGCTCCAAAGGGCCCTGAAGCCCTTCCCTCCCAGGATTGGTGCACCCCCACCAGGGGCTAATAGTCACACCTCAGGAGAGGAGGCCTTCCTATTTGTGTACAAACTCTGACTTTTATTTACAAATACAGGTTGCCAGGTGACAGGAACCTTTTATGCTTGTGCCCCACCTGAGTCCCAGGCCCCTGGAATCCCCATTGAGCCAAGCATAAGGTCTGCCGAAGCCTTGGCCCTCTCAGGTGAGTGTGGCTTACGGTCTGGAGGCACCCAAGGGAAGCTGGTGCCTACAGTGCTCACCTCACTTTTGGGTAGATTTGATGGGGAGGTTGGTGAGCACAGCCCACGGGCCCTCGTTTTCCTCCAGCTGGTGCCCGCATGTGTGTGGACACTCCTGACTCCCCACCTTGTGGGTGAGGAACATTAGAAAAGTTAGCACCAAAAAGACAGTGTAGGATTCTGATGCAATTCTACATGCTGGATGAGTCATTTTATGTTCTTCATTGGCATCTATCTGAATTTCCTAGAATATGCAAACACCCCGGTTTCATTTACCTGGCCCCTCTTCAGCTAACAGCCTCACAATGTAGTATACCTTCTTAGAAAAAAGCATCAGGGCTTCTCATCTTGAAAAGCTGATCATCCTTCCAGGTTTAGCCACAAACAGTGTTCTCATCAGCTTCCCGGGGACGCTAGTTCTGGCTGCTTGCCTTCATCACAGTTGCATGCATATTGAGGCCTTCCTCTGAACTGAGATATGTTTTGCAGAAAATACGGCTTAGATTTGATTTTCAAGGTTTCATTTCTAAAAGAGTCCTGGCACCTTGGAGATGCCACCTGTTTAAGGGAGGGACCTCAAAGTGTACTAACTATGCGGTGTGTGCATGTTTATTTTTTAGGTAATGTGTTGCATTGTTTTAAAATGAGATTTGTTTTTACATTAAAAAATGTAAAGCTTAAGTTTCCAGGTTCTCCTCTGCTCCCCTCGCGCTCTAAAAATCAGTGACAGAATCAGTCAAATTCTCAAGGTTTCAGGGAGACGAATTATGGGCACCTTTCTCTCTGCAAGGGGAGCTGGAGTTTTTGTGATTTCACCCTTTTTGGTTCCAAAGTTCTGAATGAGGCTGCTGCCTTCTTCCTAGATGTTCCTAAATGATGGAGGAAGGAGATTTTCCAAGTAGAAGGGCTTGTGTTTGTTTTTAGAAACTTTCAAATGCTTTCTTAAGCACCTACAACTTGTGTGGGTACCTGAAGAGTAGGAAATAACAGCTATTTGTATCGCTGTGACCTTGTGATTTTTGATGACATATAATGAAATGAAACCTACCCTGCAAGTCACCTCTAATGGCCAACGCCCACTCTCCTCAGGGTATGCTCTCCCAGCTCACTCTCCGCCAACGTTTACAACAGCAGAAATTGAAGTGGAGAATTGAGACATTACGTGGGTTAAGTCTCAAAACCTGACATTGAGGAATAGGAGGGTTTTGTGGGTTTCTGTTTTTGGAATGCATAAGACAGATTTATTACTTGAATGCATTTATTAGACAACTGCAATTATCATTCCTTTTAAACCCATACATTTGCACAAGGGTAGCCGATGCCTATCCACAAAGTCCTTGTGCTTCATTAAGGGGCCCTTTGCCATCCTAGGTTGGTCCTTTCAGTCTGTGGGTCATAAGTCAAAGAAAGTTCTGGAATCAGCAAAATTTTATAACTGAGTTCATCTTGTTTAATGTTTTAGAAAGCACCCTTTTGGAATTATTTTCAAACTTAAATATGTAGCCTAGTGGGATTTCAGCAGACTTTACTCTGAGAACATTTGTCTTATTGAGTCCTTTCTTTCCACATCAATTAATTTTATTTTACAAGTAGTACATATGCTGTGAAAAAAACTAATTTAAAAATCAGAAAAGCAAAAATGAAAAAGAAACATCACATTCTCAGTACCCAGAGATCACCATTGTTAACTTAGTGTTTAGCCTTCCTGAAACTTCAGAGTGTGTGTGTGTGTGTGTATGTGTTAACCTAATGGCATCACATTGATCCCCCCCCATCCCCCGGCCCCGAAACGTCATTATACTCTCTTTGCCAGTAGAAATTAAACTTGGATTTTATTTTATCCAAAATCAAAACTGATTGTTATGCCTAAAGATTAATTTTTATTCAGTGGTACATGACTTAGTGTTTTAGACATCACCATTAGAGAGAGGGAGAGAGAGAGAGAGAGAGAGGGAGAGAGAGAGAGAGAGAGCTCTTTACTGTGGTGCTCTCTAAAAATAGTCAAACCTACTTTTTTGAAAATTAATGAAAGTTATGCTCCCTCAATCCCCCCAAAATGCCCCCTCACATAAATGGGGGAAATGCAGAGTTAGACAACATCCAATTGACTTGTGGGCCTTTTCTATCATCTCACTGTCTGTGAATCTCCAGAAGTGAGAGAAAGGCACGCAGATCTCAGACTAGACACTGGAACTTTTTACTTTCTATGGAGCATCTTGGGCAGCAGTGTCCCACCAAATACTGTACTTTGGATGGTAGTTTGGCATCATGAGGGGTGTGCAATGCTCTTGGTCCCTTAGCACTGTCCCCAAATGCTCTGTGTTTGCAGACTGCCGACTCCACATCTGCTTGTATTACCGGGAAGTCCTGGTGAAAGAGTTGACCACGGCCAGTCCCGAAGGCTGTCGGATCTCCCACGGGCACACCTATGATGCCAGTAACCTGGACCAAGTCCTCTTCCCCTACCCAGAAGACAATGGTCAGAGGAAAAACATCGAGAAACTGCTGAGTCACTTGGAAAGGGGTGTGGTCCTCTGGATGGCCCCTGATGGGCTCTATGCCAAAAGACTGTGCCAGAGCAGGATCTACTGGGACGGGCCCTTGGCATTGTGCAGTGACCGGCCCAACAAACTGGAGAGAGATCAGACCTGCAAGCTGTTTGACACACAGCAGTTCTTATCAGGTAATGCACCTCATTATCGGTTAGAACGCAGCGCCTCAGCCTGTGAGCCACAGAGGGAGAATAAGGTGGTGCTGGCCTGTCTGCCGCAGTGGTCAAAAACAGCAGGCCACTCGCCCAGACAGAGGTCTCCTTCTGTTAATCCTGATCCCAGAAGAGGTTTCTTGTTTAGTTCACATCTCACCTCTCCTTTTACCACCAGCTCCTTTCCATCAGCAGAAGGGTATGAAGAGGAGGGTGATTGCTCAGGGGGATGTGGCACCAGCTGGTGCCCGTATGTGGCACATCTGTGGATATTTCAGCTATTGAAAGTTCGTAGGAAAAATGTAACTGTGAGAAGTATATTGGTGACATTCTTGGTTATGAGATGTGCAGATGGGACCAAGGATAGTGTGTTGAACTGATTTTGAAGGGAAATTATAAGAAGGCTTTGAGCTTCTTCTATATATGTATGTCTCAAATCATATTTTCCAGAACCAGGAAGTTTTGTTTTCCTAGTTTTGATTTCATGACAATTAAGTTAGCTCTGGGCTGGCTTTTGTGAAACTGCTGGCCAAGTTATTTCCGAAGTTTCAACTGAAGTGTTCATGTGGCCATCTATATGGACGCTGCCTCTTTGGGAGGGAGAAAGCTATTGTAACCTGCACTAACTACCAATTCTTTTTCTACCTTGCCCTAACCAACTTTTTTAAAAGTACCCCCTTTGGAAACACCTGTGTCTTCGGGTTTTCTTGTGCCCCTCCTTTCCCTGACCGTTCCTCTTAAGTCAGTCCATTTGCAATAAAAATGTTCTGGCCCATTAACCGTTGCTCAACTTTTTAGGTTTAACTTGCCCAAATTCGCTTAGGCTCATTCAAATTCTCTTTGGGTGCTGAAACTAGTATTTCCCTAGATGACTAACCCTGCCACAGAGGTGTGACAGGAAGAGGGAGCACTGTGTCAGGTTCCCTAAGGCAGCACCTTGGGTGACAAACCACCGGCATCTGAACAACCCTTCCTAACCGAGCTGCAGAATTGTGAGGATTCTCTCTGTCCAGAGCCCAGCATGGTGATCATGGTGGAGTCCTGAGAGTGGGGTCTGAATGTACCCACTGAGTTTGGATCTCCTCCAACACTGTGGATCCTGGTCTCTTTGGATCCAAAAGCTACCATAGGGCTAGGCTTTCATTAAGGCACCCAGGGAAATGGCTCTTCTCTGAGTTTCTCTCATGAGGCACCTTGTAGGAATGTAGAGGCCTCTCATTCTAACGAGGCAGTAAGTTCCTCTTTGAGTCACAGTGAACTGAGAGGTGGATGCAGGCAACAAGTAGCAGGTATGACGTTCCAGCTGTCAGCATCCTCGGCTGCAAATTCACTTGCCTAGAATTTAGTGTTTATCTGTGAGCAAGGATTATTCTGTTTTTTTTCCCTTCTTCCAGAGCTGTGCTTTCTGTCCACAGCAAGCTCTTATCTGGAAGTGTTCACTGAGGTGCAGGGAGGAGCCTATAGTCACAAGCCAAGTAGACCAGCTTCTGCACAATCACAGAGCACCTTCAGGCCAAGGAGGCAGGACTATACCAATGTGCCATCCTAATGAGCTTGTGGAGGCGTAATCTTAGGCCTCTGTGATGTAAATGCCTTTTATACATCCTAAGTTGGTGAGGGTTCATTTGAATTCTGGAAGAAAACAACAAGCAGGAAGTCAGTCCAGTGAGTTAGCTAGAATCTGCTCTTCCGTTGAAGAGAGCAGTGGAAATCTTTGCTATCTACCCATTCAGGATTTGCAGGCTGCCAGGGACAGCCCCAGAGGCACTGCCAGGGTGTGGATCTGATAAAGATGCAAAGGTGCTGTTCTACAGAAGTCTCGGCAGAGACTGTCAGCGCCCTTCTTTGACAGAAGTGACATTTGAGTCTAGCGGAAAGAACAGGAGCAACTAGAGGCATGAGCGTTACCTTGAATGTGGGTGACATGCTCAATGCCAGAGGCTGAACACATCTTTCCAACAGTGTTCTGTTCTCCATTTTGCATCCTTAGGGTAGGCAGAAGGCCCTAGTCTTCATGGCTACCCTTCCCATCTCAGACCATCATCTGTCCCAGAAAGCAGGCAAAAAATCTGCTGTAGTCACACAGTTTGGACCTTGTGCCAAGTGGGATGCCACTGCCCAGAACTGGGCTCAGTCTCCAGGATGGTGACAGACCTTGTCTGTGGTACCCAAGTCACACAGAGTCCCGGGTGACAGACAATGGATTGTATCAGCAGCTTTGAGAGGAGGTTTTTAAGTAATCCTGAAAGTAGTCAGAAAATTCTGATTATTTTAAAAGAAAACTTATTCTTTGTATAAATTATTCTTTTGGCTCCACATGGCTATATTTCTCATCCTTTTTCTTCTCCTTCACTCCTTCTGCTACCTTTTGCATCCCCATGGGTTCAGTACTACAAAGCAAGGTTCTTAACCTCCAAGCCTTATTTCCATGAAGAATCAAGTGAGACCTGCATCCTCTCAGGAAAGCACAAATAGGAACAGGTACATGCAATTTTGCATCTGGGCTAAAAGCCCCTCTTAGAGAAGTGGAGTACTCATTCCTGTTTTAGTCTTAAGAATCAACATGGAGCGTTTGCTGCCTATTTTAACCTGGTGTGCTCAATGATGAGGGTTTCTAAGCATTTTTTTTTTCTTATGGGGTTTCTTCAGAACTGCAAGCATTTGCTCACCATGGCCGTCCGCTGCCAAGATTCCAGGTAACTCTGTGCTTTGGGGAAGAGTTTCCGGATCCCCAAAGACAAAGGAAACTCATTACTGCTCACGTGAGTATTTAGTCACATTTAAATGATTGTTTCCCTACTTTTCACCAAGGACAGGGGTCTATTTAGAGAAGTCTCAAATGAAAAGTAAACAGGGAAGGAGGGCTGTAACCCAGTGAACGTGCAGGAGAGCAGCCTCGAGACTGCATCCTGTTCCCAGTCTTGGAAATCCACTCCTCAAAAAGGAAGCTAACTTCCAACCATTTCATTTGTCTCCTCTTTTTTATTTTTCAAGGAAATTGTCATAGTTCCATTTTATAAGGATTTAAAAGGATTGATGCTAAAAGTTGTCCTTTAAAATTCTTCAGTTTAATATTGCAATCAAAATGCTGTCTGATATTTATTTGATGGAGTTTTCCCCAAATGTGTATTTTGTAGCTCCTTCAAATATTTCCCAAATCCTTTTATTTCTGGATTTTTGTTTTTTAAAAATTATAATTATTAGAAACAAGAGCCAAATGATATTTGGAGGAATACAGGGAGATCAGACCATTGCAATTCCTGAGACTGAATTTAAGATGGGTTCAACTGTGGCAAGTAAACACCTGTTTCATAAAAAAAAAAAAAGAAAAAGAAAAATAGGTTTATATTGATAACATTTAGCATTAATTTGCCACAGAAAAGAGTTTTGAATACCTAGGACTTTTGAATTTGAAAATTTTGCATTGCATTGCTATATACCTTCAAGAGTTATTAATGGGCCCAAATAATTAACAGCGAAGGTAAAAATGATACCAAATAATATAAAAATGCAGGTCATATTTTAGTTCTGATAATGTTTCTCATTAAAAACTGAAATAAAACACTATCCTAATCTTAAACATGCAGACCCCCTTCTTGATTGTAAAATGAAAAACAAAACAACCAATAAACAAAATATAATCCTATGGACTTCAGATGCTTCTCAAGAATCCTCGCCAATGATTGATATAATTACTGATATAATCTTGTAAACAACTGGAATTGTTAAATGATGAACTAAACTGGGATTGATAAATAACATTTAAGAAGTTGGTAACGAACTCCCACATCAACCTGACTCTAAGGGTTTTGGATGCACTAGCTTTCCTATAATTAGGCAAGGAAGGGCTCTCCATGCGAAGACCCCTGAAGTCACCTTGTACCCCGTGGTGCCACCAAGGACTAAGGGGGGCGGGGGGAGGGTGCCCAGGAGTTCCTATTCCTTTTATTATGGATTTAATTTATTTTCGGTTCTTCATATGAGTATGCTTAATTTCTGTATATCAAATAACATAAAGGCTCAATTTAATAGCACCATTGACTGAAAGCACTTGGTGTTTTTAGATGCTGTAAATTTAGGAAAAGCTGAAAATTAAATTTTAATATTGAATGCAATCACACTAATAGACAAATTAGATTAATTTGGGAACAAGTAAATGTTCCCACAATAGCAATTTTGTTGATGATGTTGCTTCTTTTTCTTTTCTCTTTAGTTAAGAAACACAGATGGTCTAGGTCAGTGGTTGGCAAACTGCGGCTTGCGAGGCACATGTGGTTCTTTGGTCCCTTGAGTGTGGCTCTTCCACAAAATACCACGTGCAGGCGCGCATGTGCAGTGCGATTGAAACATCGTGACCCATACGCAGAAGTCTGTATTTTGTGGAAGAGCCACACTTAAGGGGCCAAAGAGCCGCATATGGCTCACGAGCTGCAGTTTGCCAACCTCTGGTCTAGGTCATCCTGGAATTGTAAGACTGTTCAGGATGATCCCCTTCATCCTTGTCATAGTGGCCTAAATTCACTAAATATGACCTCAAATTTCCTTTTAATTTGGTCATTTTACCTGATTTGTTGAAGTTTCAGTTAAATGTAAATTTCTAATGACAGATTATTTAAAAGTATCATCTTTACCTTCAATTGAAACCCATAATTAAGTAGATTCTGTTTGCAGCTTGATGTATGCAAGATGAACAAAAATTGGTTCTTCAGAAGGCCCCAAGTATAAAATTTTTTATGTTATAACACCTAATTTAGACTTAACTTTATTACACTCTTACATATATTGAGTTATTTAATGGTGAGCCAACTACAGGATGTTAAAAAGAATATCTTAGTAATGTCTTCTTCAAACCTTTTTAAAGGTTGAACCTCTACTGGCCAGACAGCTCTATTATTTCGCTCAGCAAAACAGTGGACACTTCCTAAGGGGCTATGATTTACCTGAACACATGAGCAGTCCAGAGGATTATCACAGATCCATTCGCCACTCCTCCATTCAAGAATGAGAAACGTCCAGTGATTCTGCTTCATTATAAATACCTGACTTTGACCGCACAGCTGATTGAACCCCCCTCGTTTTGTTTTGTTTTTGTTTTTTGACGACACTTGAAGAACCTCA
>NW_006282748.1:2664780-2701521 GCF_000327345.1 Myotis davidii | reverse complement strand
CTCATCTGATTGACAGACAAGCTTATTTCAAAATAACGGGTGGTGGTCTTGAGGGTCTCCCGTAGATTGCCAACATTGGTGATAACTGTGAAATTAACCAAAGGGTGTGTTTACATTCACTGAAATGCTATATTTTATTTTATGGGGATTATTTCTTGAAGACTGAGAAAACATGTGTTTCAGTGTTGGCCACTAATAGAGTGATGAAAGCACTTAAGTGTTGTATTATTTCTCAGGGAAGTAAAATCTAAATTTGAGGCTACTCTGCTCACAAAAGAAACAAATTAATACATGTAGGAGATAGTCCTGCTGTAGAAAATGCTTGCTTATAGAAAGAAAGGAGTCTTTGACTGAGGTTGGGCCACAGTGCCTCCAGCTTTTGGGTGGCCCGTCTCCCCAATTGGCCTGGGTCTCACTCCAGGTAGCCCCGATGCCCTGCCATTCTTTCTGCCCTGTTTGCTTCCCTCTCAGGGGCCCCTGGAAGCCAGTTGGTAGACTCAGTTACTATCTTCTTGAGCCAAAAAGCATTAGGACTACCCTGAGTAGTACTTTTTTTTATCCTTATAAAACCGCTACATAACATTATATATGTTTTAGGTGTACAGCATTGTAATTTGACATCTGTATGCACTACAAAGTGAGTGATCACCCCGAAAATTTAGTTATCATGTTTCACCACACAATTGAAACCCTTCATCCAACTCAAGCCCCCCAACACCTTTCCTCTCTGGTAACCACCAATCTATTCTCTGAATCTGTGAGTTTATTTTTGTTTGGTTTTGTTTATTTGGTTGTTTTTGTTTTTAGATTCCACATATGAATGAAATGATATGGTATTTGTTATTCCCCATCTGACTTATTTCACTTAGCATAATACCCTCAAGGTCCATTCATGTTATAGTGCATGGCAAAATTTTAGCTTTTATCTTTTTTATGGCTAAACAATATACCACATCTTCTTTTTCCATTTGTCCACTGATGGATACTTAGGCTGTCTCCATTTCTTGGCTGTCGTAAATGCTGCAGTGAACATAGGGACCACGTGTTTTTCAAATTAGTGTTTTTTTGTATTTTTCAGATAAATACCCAGAAGTGGAATTGCTGGGTTATATGGTAGTTCTATTCTTAATTTTTTGAGGAATCTCCATACTACTTTCCATAGTGGCAGCACGAACTTACATTCCCACCAAAAGTGTACAAGGCTTCCCTTTTCTCTAAATTCTCTGCGGCATTTTTTATGTTCTTTTTGATAATAGCCATTCTAACACAAGTGAGGTGATATCTCATTGTGATTTTGTTTTGTATTTCCCTAATAATTAATGATGAACATCTTTTCATGTGCCTGTTGGTCATCTGTATGCCTCCTTTGGAAAAAATGTCTATTCAGATTATCTGCCCATTTTTAAAATCTGGTTGCTTGTTTTTATGTTTTTGTAGTGTATGAGTTCTTTATATATTTTGGTTATTAACCCCTTGTCAGATATATGATTTGCAAACATCTTCTCCCGTTTAGTAAGTTGCCTTTTCGTTTTAATGGTGGTTTTCTTTCACTGTGCAGAAGCTTTGTAGTTAGATGTAATTAATTTGTTTTCCTTTTGTTTCCCTTGCCTTTAGAGTCAGATCCACTTGGGTACTACATTTTTATCTGTCCTACAATCTAGTAGTGATTGATTATGATTCTTTTGTCCTTAGTCGTATTCTGTAGAAATTATTGCTTAAATTGTTTTTTCTTAAAGAAGAAAAAAAATCCACAATCCAAGTACTAAAGCTATATTTTGGAAACTCAGTGACATTTCCCCTCTTATCCTCTTTGTTTTGTTTGGCTATCAGAGAGTTATCCATGACAACACTAAGAGAAGGAGCCAGTGCTTTTTGATTTGGTGAACTCTGTTAGGAAAGATGATGACGGAATTTCACGGGTTGCATAACTGCAGACTCAGTGGGCTGTTTTTGCTTATTTTGTATATTATATGCTTCCTCATGCCAATAATGGTTTGACATGTTCATCATTAATTATTAGGGAAATACAAAACTGGGCTTTTCCAAAATACATCTTTTTATAGAATCACTAAGATATCCACTTGCTTACATAAGCCTGACTACTTGTTTGTTTTTGAAAAAGTACAGATATTTAAACATCCAATATTTTGATCAAACTATAAAACAATTGCTGTTACTTTCAGGCTCAACAAAAGAGTTGGTAGTTTTCAAATACATGCCACTCTTGCTCTAATCTATACTTTTTATCATTCAACAAACAATGCACCTACTTTGCGCACTCACTGTGTGCTCCTTTAATGCAGCCATACAGGTTTACCTCATTCCCTGCAAAAGCTCTGCTGTAGACTCCACTGCAACACAGTTAGTAAGCCCCAGGTATTTTGCAAGCCAGTCCCGATGAATTCCTGTGGGCAGCAGATTGCATTTCTAGTGAACTGTGGTGATTTATACATCTTATAGATGCTAAGTGTTTGGGGTATATTATCCTCTGCGGTAAATGAAGATTTTACAAACACCACTGTGACCCAGGTCTGAGTGGGGCCCTCCTCCCCGTGAGCAGTGAACCCCACACTTTGAGAGGCTCGGTGGGATCTGCCCGGGGGCTGTAGCTTCTTAATTTTCCAAGTAGATCTTTAGTTTCAATCACCTGTGAGAATTATTTCCTTCTTCTTTTTCTCTCCTTTAAAAAATACCAATCTGCTTTAACACAGGAGTTACGTTTTCTGGAAAATGCTGTTGGTTTAGGCCATTTCTCTCCTCTCCCATTAATAAACTCAACTACACTGAGTGTATTTTCAAGGTTCCAGAGTATAGCTAGTGAATGAACCAGTTACAAAATATTCAGGGTGGAGACTCCTAACAGTTGGCTGAGGACTTTGGAAAGGAATGCCTCCTTCCCTGACTTGATAAAATGGGATTAGCAAACCAGAACAAACTAGTTTGTTGTCAATGAAAGATGCTGTAAAAGAGTTTAGGCACTTGGACTGCATCCCTGGCTAGTGTTGCGCAGTGATTAGAGCATTGGTATGCATACCGAAGGATCTCAGGTTTGATTCCTGACCAAGGGTACTTACCTGGGTTGCAGGTACATCCCTGGCCTGGTCAGGATGTGTATAGGAGGAAACCAATCAATGTTCCTCTCTCACATAGATGTTTCTCTCCCCACTTTCTTTCTTTCTCTTTCCCCCACTCCTCCTCCCTTCCACTCTCTAAAAATTAATGGAAAAATATGCTCAGGTGAGGATTAACAAAACAACAACAAAATTTTAGCTTGCAGCAAAAATATTTGTTTCACAGGTGTATTTTCTTGGTCTACTTCTTGTTCTTAGAATTTAGTTAAACTGTAGGCAGTAGTTGATGTTTTCTGGAAAGCTTTAGAGAACAGGGTGACCAACTCATTTCAAATGAAAAACTTGAGTTTGAGACAAAACAGGACAGTTAGTCACCCTCTGGAGAACCCAGCAAGACCATTGTGTTTGAGTCAGGAAGAGACTCCTCCACTGGGAGAGAACATTTAAAATCCTAAGTGGGGCGAGCGAGCAGCATGATCATGTGGTTATCACCTGAGCATAGGGCTGTCAGGTTTGTGTTCAGAGAAAGGTGTGCACTGGGCTGAGGCATGAATAGGTTTTCTTCCCAGTCACTACATAGAGGCCCCAGAGCAGGACCAGCTCTGGGAATCTTAGGCGGGGTCTGGTACGGGGCTCTGTCTGAGAGGCTGAGCTGTGGGTAGGTAGGCATTGAGAGGCAAGGATCAGTCCCGCATCAGGGAAGGTCAAAAATTATTTTAGGGCATCAGCTAATTTTTAGTAAAATGCAGACACAGTTCAAATCCCCTTTCATTCCTCTTTGATCACATTTCTTTCCTTTCTCCACTGGTGAGCATTTTTCTGAAAGCTGTGAGCTTCCCTAGGGCTATATTTTTATTATATATCTCCCTAAGTTGTTTTTAGCTGACATGTATGGCACACCTAATGCAACATTTAAATAGATGAGTAAATGTTGCATTGGGGCTGTTCTGCCACCTAGACTGTTCTGCAGCTTGCTTTTCTCACACCCCTGTCTTTGAGATCGATCAGTGTTGATGCAGGAGGATCTCATTCATTGTTTAACTGTTGTTGAATAGCTTGTCCACATGAATGTAGTGAAGGTCAAATTTCCTGGCCTTTATTTTCATTGCTTTAAGGAAAGCAAATATATGAAGGGTGGCTGAAGTGGAGGAGAAGAGAGGAAATGTGGAAGAGAGAAGAAAGGCCAGCAGGCCAATCCACCTCCATATAAATTCATATTTTGCTTTAGACTATTTGGGATAGAAGGGACCTCATAGGTAGAGGGGTTCACTCTTCTGCACCCCTGATTTAAGGCTGGATAAGACTAGGCTGTTCCATAAATTCAGCCCAGTGCTGTGCCGGTTCGGTCTTGTCACTAAGCATCGTAGGCAGGGGTGTCTTGAGAACAAGGCTGATCATTCCGTGGACAATGGTTGTACATAATCGTGCCATAAATGTTAATGTAAATTGCTTTTTAACACAGATTTATATTTGTGATAATCTGATGTTTTAAGTAGTTGATAAATAAAGACATTTTAAAAAATAATGTTATGGGCCATGTATGTTATTAAACACTCATCTTGATAGCTATTTATTTATTTATTTATTCTTTATTTAGTTTTATTAATTTCAGAGAGGAAGGGAGAGGGGGAGAGAGAGATGGAAACATCAATAATGAGAAAGAATCATTGATCGACTGTCTTCTGCATGTCCCCTACTGGGGATCAAACCCGCAACCTGGGCATGTGCCCTTGACCAGAATGGAACCAGGGATCTTTTAGTCTACAGGCTGGCGCTCTATCCATTGAACCAAACTGGCTAGTGCTTGATAGCTTTTTAAATACTTCCTCCTTCTGGTGCATTTTTTTTTTTTTTTAGCAAGGTTGCTTTAGCAGCCTGCTTCCTTCCTGGTTGTCATTTGTGTCCTTAAAATCAGATTTTTAAAAATTGCTTAAAAAAATACAAAACTTGTCCTAGTGTTGGGCAGCTCCTCTAGCCCAGGAAATACATCTGAGGAGAGTGTGACCATCCTTCCTTTCCTCTCCCTCTTCTCCTTTAGCAGGTCTAGTGGACCCAAGGAAATCTATACCACAGCTCTTTGATTTTGTCCTTATTGTTAAAGGAGAGAATAAAGGGGAGAGGACATAGGTTAACTGGTACCCTGAATGTGAAATGTAATATAGAACTGTGTGTGGAAAAAGGCACACTCATGAGATGGAGCCCCTTGTGGCCTCTGGTGTCCCTCTGTCTGCTGGTAACTCTCTCTGTGCAGCCAGCAAGGGGTCTACCTTTCTCAGTCTATGTATTGCTGTGTCTCATAGGAGACCCAGCCCTTCAGCCCTATCAAGTGCTGAATAGTTTGTGGGAACACCAGAGAGAGGCTGCAGCTAAAGATTGCTCTGGCTGTCAGAAATGTTTGTAATTTGCAACTAGGAGCCCCAGGATATTAGATTAGAATACTTTTGAATTTGCTAAGTGCTAACTAAATAGAAATAATGGGGAAATAAAGGATCATAGTGCTTTAGGGGCTCTATCTGCTCAGCAAGTATGGATGGACTTGAGTCAGTATACATAAGCAAGTCTTTTCAAGTAATACAGAAACTTTGCATACTAAAGAGTTTCAAAGCGATTTTTAGCTCTTTGACATGTCCTTAAGTAATTTTACACCTCCCTCAGGTATCAATGTTTACAAACTTTTCTTCATACAGAGTTAAAGTTTGACAGTATTGGGTTCAATTTCCTTAAAACACGTATTACCTTGATGAAAAAAATACTTTTCTTTTTTTTTTTGGTTAATCCTCACCTGAGGATATTTTTCCATTGCTTTTTAGAGAGAGTGGAAATGAGGAAGAGAGACAGAGAGAGGAGCATCAATGTGAGAGAGACACATCAATTGGTTGCCTCCCACATGTACCCCCAACCAGGGCCAGCAACTGAGGTAAGTGCCCTTGAATGGAATCAAACCTGGGACCCTTCAGTCTGAGGGCCAACACTCTATTTACTGAGCCAAACCAACTAGGGCAAGAAATAGTTTTCTATAAAGTGCACTGGCAATGCTACCTATGCCACAAACATGATCTCTCTGGAAAGAAATTCCAGGAGTCATACTATCTCATCTTAGGACAAGCTATACCTAAATTAACCCAGCTAGCTAGCTATCTTCTGAGTCAGTGGAGAATTGTAAATCCCAGGGTGTGATAGGTACTTGGAAAACCAGGTAATTCTTTGGGAAAGCCCTACCCCCGCCAGGCTGACCACACCTGGGCAGATGGCTGTCCTTAGATACATCCTCGAAAGGCAAGAGCCCCAGAATATTAGATTAGAATACTTTTGAATTTGCTAAATGGTGACTAAATAGAACGATCATACTGCTTTGGGGGCTCTATCTGCTCAGCAAGTATGGATGGACTTGAGTCAGTATATGTAGCAAGGCTTTTCAAGTAATATATCTTCCTCTCTTCCTTCTCCCTTCACCACCCTCCTGTCATGCTGCTGTCAGCAGGGTGGCCTCCACCATCGTACTTAGACCATCTGTCGGCATGATCTACTATAAAGTTAATTTTATCCTAGCACTTGAGTGAATGGTCAAAAGTTTGGAATCTGAGGTTCCAATTATAGACACTTTATTATCCTTAAAACCCATTGTTTCTCTGCTATGGGTAACTTACAACTCATTTTTTCTCCTTTGCCCACAGGTTGTGGCATAACAGTGGCTTTAAAGAGAAACACCTCAGTAAACGTAATATCTTTGCCTCTTACTTCCTCTCTTCCTGGGTCAGGTTTCCATAATACTTTATCTGGAGGAAGATCCAGGCATCTGAGACCTCTCCCTTCATTCTTACTGCCCCGTCGCTGATTTCCCTCTCAAGGCCCTCTGAGCTGTTGCAGTGCCCAGTGGCCCTCTTCTCTCTCTGAGGACTTCTGCCGCTCTCCGACCACCTGGCGAACACCCTCTCCTCCTCCAGGTCTTAGCTATGCCTTCTTCCTGGAAGCATTTCTTCACCACCCACGCTAGGTCAGGGAGCTTTCTCATTTGTACCTTCTGTGAAGGATAATATTGAAAAGATGTCCCCCACTGTGGGCACCCTCTTTGCTACTTCCAAGCAGCCAGTACACTGGTGTTTTTTGGGTGAGGGCAGAAAGAGCACAGCCTGCTCTCTGCTCCTGTTGATCATCGTCCAAAGACACTGGTTCTCAAGGGAAAATAGAGGACTCGTGGATCCAGGAATTTAAGGAAGGTAAACCCTTCCACTCCTCTGGCCGCCCAGCTCAGACTGGGGACAGATGCGCAGAGCTCAGGAAAGAGAAGAAATGAGTGTGTAGACTTCAGCTGCCCCCTGGTAAAGGAGAGCTATGCTCTGCCTCCCGGAAAGAGCCTGTGTGTTACCAGGGATGGAAAACTTGTGGAAAGAACAGTGAGGAAACAGAGGTTATGGAGGGCAGCCAGGATAGCTGAAGGATAGCTCCATGGTAACCTGCATTGACCAGTGACTATGAGGCGGAGTGGAAGGCCTCCTGGGTTGAATGTGAGTGGACACCACCTTGAGGACCAGACTTTTCCTCCCTTCCTTCTCCCTTCACCACCCTCCTGGGCACTGCAGAAGCAGCACCATACTTAGTACCAACTCAAGGAAAGGGGAGAGACCCAAAGTTTATTGAGATTTAGTTCCATCACCCTAGTGCAGTGATGGTGAACCTTTTGAGCTCGGCGTGTCAGCATTTTGAAAACCCTAATTTAACTCTGGTGCGGTGTCACATATAGAAATTTTTTGATATTTGCAACCATAGTAAAACAAAGACTTATATTTTTGATATTATTTTATATATTTACATGCCATTTAACAAAGAAAAATCAACCAAAAAGATGAGTTTGTGTGTCCCCTCTGACACGCGTGTCATAGGTTCACCATCACTGCCCTAGTGGAATAAGAGCTAAAATGAAAATTATGTTGTTAAAGAAAACATGAATTGTATTTCTTAAAACTTTAGCTATGGACTTAGGTTTGTACTTGCTTTGTCTACAGTACAGCACTGCCTACTCTTTATTTAAGTTACCTAAATATTCATTTTTCTCCCCTAATACGAACTCTTAGAAGATGAGATCTGAGCTTGTAGCTGTATACCAGTACCTGGAGCAGTGCCTGGCCCTTAGTGGGCACCACATACATTAACTCAGGTGGACCTGTCTGATACACCCAGCAGTGTCCAGTGGGGCTTTAGTTAAATGATGGCCACCTATCGAATGAAATGCTATGTAACCATTTAAAATTTTGTATGGTATATAAGCATTTTGTGACATGGAGAAATGTTTGTTACTTTAAGTAAAAAGAAAGCAAGCTTCAAAACAATGATCAATTTTTTGAAATTTTTATGAAATTCTTGCATTAATTTTTAAAAAATGTTTTTATTTCAGAGAGAGGAAGGAAGAAAGGGAAAGAGATAGAAACATCTATGATGAGAGAGAATCATTGATCGGCTGCCTCCTGCACTCCCCCGACTGGGGATTGATCCCACAACCCAGGCATGTGCCTTGACCGAGAATTGAACTGTGACCTCCTGGTTCATGGGTTGATAACACTCAACCACTGAACCACACCAGCCACGCCATGCATACATTTTTAAAAGAATAGTCAAAAGTGCAAATTGTATCTCCAATAATGCAGTGATGGAGTTTTACATTTCCTTCTTGTTTTGGTTTAAGGAACAAAATGTAATCCTATATTGGTATGCCCCTTTAAGTGTCTGTGTGTGTGTGCGTGGTTTTCCTCTCTTAGATTGCTGTGTGGGGTCTTTAATTGCCAAGTCCCACTCAGAGACATACAGACAGTGGCCTTTGCCCACTGTGGGAAGTGCTGGCCAGGGAAAACTCCTTTTCTTCCCCGCCCCCTCTGGGCTTCAGTTGTTTTCCCTGCCACTTCCCCTTGGATGCCCTTGTCCTCTGACTCATCTTTTCTCCGAGTGTATGCTCTGTCCTTGGAGCTCTACTCTCTTGGCTTCCGGGCTGTGGCTAACGCCCTCTCTCTGTCATCTCCACTCCCTGGGGGACCTCCACTCACCCCTGTCACCTTCCATTCCCTTTACTCCTCCAGGCTCACTCCTTGCCTCTGGCCCACTGTTCAACCTCAAGTGAATGGTAATACTTGGGGTTGCTTGAAAACAGAAAGGAAAAGAACATTGATATATAGTTTTTTAAAAAATATATACTTTATTGATTTCTTATAGAGAGGAAGGGAGAGGGATAGAGAGTTAGAAACATCAATGAGAGAGAAACATCGATCACCTGCCTCCTGCACACTCCCTACTGAGTATGTGCCTGCAACCAAGGTACATGCCCTTGACTGGAATCGAACCTGGGACCCTTGAGTCTGCAGGCCGATGCTCTATCCATTGAGCCAAACCGGTTAGGGCGATATATAGTTTTAACTGCAGTGAAATACACAAAAATATAAAATGCACATTTTGAAGTCTGCAGTTCAGTGATATACATTCACTGATGCTGTGCAACCATCACCACCATCCATCTCCAGAATTCTTTTCATCCTGCAACACTGAAACTCTTGAACAATTACTTCCCATTGAACAATTGCTTCCCCTCCCCTCCCCTGACCCCTGGCCCCTGGCAACCATCTCTGTACCTTCTGCCTCTCTGAATCTGACTACTCTAGGGACCTTATATAAGTGGAAACCTACAGTATTGTTCTTTTGTGACTGGCTTAGTTCATCCATATTGTAGCATGTGTCAGAATGTCCTTCCTTTTTAAGGCTAAATAATATTCCATTGTATGTATGTAGCACATTATATTAACCCATTCATTCTTCTTTGAATAGACATTTGGGTTGATTTACCTTCTGGCTGTTGCAAATAGTCCTCTCTGTTCGAGACCCTGCTTTTGATTTTTTAGGGTATATGTGGAGTTGCTGGATCATATGTAGCTCTACATTTAATTTTTTGAGGGTCCTCATGCTGTTTTCCATAGTGGCTGTACCATTTTATATTTCTACTGACAGTGTACAAAGTTTGGAATTTCCCCACATTCTCTCCAACACTTGTTACTTCTGAAGAACACTTACTTTTTAAAAAATTACTTGTTCAAAAAACATCTCCTGTGATCCACCATGTTCCCACCCCTCTTCTGGTTTCCAGAGATACACTCTTCAGCAGCAAAACATCCTGGCCTTAGGGGGCTCATGGGATGGTGTGGGAGGTACCACAAACTAAGCAGGTGTCTCCATCAGCCAGGAAGGGTGATCAGGGAGGGCTTCCAAAAAGAAATTATTTTCATCCCCCGTTTTTAAGATGAAGAAACTGAGGCTCAGATTTCAAAGCCTCTCCCCTCAATTCTGATGCCAGGCTGTAGTTGAGGGACTAAGCCCAGACTTTGTAGGACATTTGGGTTTTTTTCACCGAGAGGAGCCATCCAGGTGGGAGCCCATCACTTCTGATGGGGAAAGAGACCAGAAGCAGAGAGAACGGAAAGACTTCTAGAAAGAGGATCACCATGGACTTGGGGCTGTGCATCAAGATCTGGCTAACCTTCTTTTAGAATCTCATTAAATTCCCGGGTATGAGGGGATGACTGCAGCAGCTCTTGTGACCCTTAAAGTAATCCCAAGGGACAGGCCTGTATTTCTCACCTCATAGATGGGGAAATGGAGGGCCATGGAAGTAAGTACCTTGCTAAAGCTGCATGGCTAGCAAGTGTCAGGGAAAAGAAATACCCCAGTTCATCCTACGCCTGGTGCTCCAGCTCTTGCTGAAACTGTCCTTCAGTTTCTTCTGTAAAATGGGTCACTTACTTTATAGGCTGTTGTCAGGATTACAGGCTAGGGAAGGTATCTTATTTCCATGTTTCCTAAATTTTAGTCACATATATAATACTGTCTTCAACATTTTGTTTATTATTTAAATATCTGATTAAAATTTATGACAAATCTTATTTATTCAAATGCTATTATCTATTTAAAATGTGACTTCTCAAAATAATTTACAAGTATTGATATTTTCTTAGAATCTTTAGGTGGACTCACTTCTCAAATTTAAATGTCACTGTAGCATCACTGTAAACAATAACAATTGTACAGAACACAAAGTTGATATATCTATTTCCCAATATCCATTTAAAATAAATAATACTGATTGAAATAAAAATGCGCATCACTACACCTTCTACAATACTCCTCGCACTACCTGCGCACAGGTCCTAAAATAGCTTCCACCCGGTCCTGAGGTGACCTTGCCTCTCTGCCCACCGGAACCTGGGATGACTGATAACCCCAACACCCACCTCTGGTGCTCTCTAAGTGATCTATAGACTAAAAGGTGGTATTTACTCTTTAGAAACTTCTTCTCTGATCAAGCATGTGTCACAAACTGAAAGCTGTTGACTAATCCCTTCCTGAAATTCTACGAGGAGAAATGTGCAGATGTGTCCAGGTGGGCTTCTTAGGTGGAAAGGGGAGCCCTTGGCCGGTTTCCTACGCTGACTTGGTTTTTCTCGTGTTGCTATACGTTGCTCTTCTCTAAATGATTTTATGCTAGAGCCTTTGCCTGGGAAAAAAAAAAAAAACACAAAAAAAAGCAAAACCACACAACCGAGAGATTCAAACGCTGAAGTTGGCGCATGAAGTCTGGAGGCGCTCAAACGGTTCAGTCATTGCTGTCCCCCTGCTGGGCTTACTCACCACTGCGTGGTTTTATCACGTTGCTGCCCCCTCAGGGATTCCTGTAACAGCTGAATGGCTGCTTGCCGTCACATTAATTAATAACCGCAAGGCAGAGTTCTAAGTTTTTTGACAATTAGGACCCCAGTAATCACATGCAACATTCAATTTAAAAAATGTTCAGTTGTAGATAAAGATATCTTTTATTCTCTACTTTTGAAGAAAGGGAATGGGGAGGAGGCAGAATGTGTGTGCTGCATGGTCAGCTGTGGGGTCCCTGAGCTGGGCCTTCCAGTCCTGCTTCTCTTCAGTCTTATTTGAGTTTGGGGACCTCTGCATCCCTTCAAGCTAGAACAAGTTCTAGTTCATGACTTCCAGCCCACCCTGACCACAATGGGTTACAGGGAGCAGATCTCTTAGGAGAGCTCTTTGCAAGTGAGGAACTTGGAGGAGTGGAGGGAAGGGCATGAGCAGCAGGGAAGGGCACTGGCTTGAGGGCCCCCAGGCTGCAGCTGTCCTCACCAGCAGGCCTGGGCAGGGGTGGTGAGGATCGGGGGAGTCTTCGTGCCCTCCACGCCTCCTAGTTCCAGATCCTTTCTGCAGGCCTGTGAGACGTTTGGGGCCTCAGGATGCCACCTGCTCTTCAGGGGGAAGATGGAGAGCCTTCCAAACGTCCCTTTGGAACTGCAGGAGAAAAATATGCCTATAGCTCTTTAGCATAGCTCTTTAGAAAATGGAGAGAGATTTGTGGGGCCAGAAAGGCTGAATTGGCATCAGTTGGGTCCCAAGCATTCTGGACACAAGTGTTGGGGGAGGAACAGTGAAAAAGGGAGCAGAGCACAGAATGAAGGGGGCTTTGAGGGCAAGCTTCGGGGTGAGAAACTTGGCCCTGCCCATGACGTTGTGTAGTAAGTTCTAAGGAGCTTCCAGCATTTCCCACTGGCAGGAGGTTAGAGAGACTGGGCAGTGGGCAGGTGACTGTTGAGGCCCTGGCGGCGCAGGCCCGCACGGCAGCCTGTCTGCATGACGTGGGATCCGGAGGAGTCACGGAGTGTTTAATCATGTTTGTAAAGGCCAGAGCTCACTGTCAGTGTGACATTCTGTGAGGTTTGCTTCCCATTCCCGGGCGTGCGACCAGGCAAGCTCTCCAGGCCCCTCTCACTCAGGCCTGGCAGGGCAAGCACCTGACCAGCCTGTTCCTGGGAAGCCCAGCAAAAGTCCCCGCCAGTCCAGATGATGAATAACTTCTTCGCAACTAGAACGCAACGCCAGCAACAAAAGCAAAACCTCTGGTCAGGGGAAAAACAAACCTTTACTCATCTGACACCCAAGTTCCTGGGGCTCTCCTGGGGCCAGCAGTGTGGGCTTCCACGGGCTCCCCACCCTGAGGTCTGCTCTCAGGCTGCAAGCTGCCCCCTGACCTAGCCAGTTGCTTAAAGTGTCCTCCAATTCCAGGGACTCTTCAGTCCTCCTGCTGCTGTCACTCTCAGCTATGAGTCTCTGCAGGGAGAGTTTGTCCACGTGTCAGTCTGCCCCCGAGGGAGAGAGGCTGGAGGTCAGTTGAGCCCACTGTCTTTCTCAAGCTATGTGGCTTCTTGTAGCATCTGGCATCTGTTACCTGCATATAAACCCCTCTGGCCGAAGGTTGGGCACTCCTGCGGGCAGCAGGGAGAGGGGTTGCAGGCTGTGGGGGGCGGGCCTCATGGGACATTCACGAGGCCTGGGGAGAGGGCATTTGGAGGCAAGCCCCAGGCAGCCTTGGCTGAGGTTGGCATGTCAGGCTGTTCAGAGACCAGAGAACTCGCAGGTCTGCGTGCTCAGGTGCGCCTTTGCAAGTCTCCGAGTGAGCATCCCTGGAGGCGAATGAGATGACTGCTCAGCGGGGTTTCCTGTGAGTCAGAAGTCTGTTCTCTGTGCCATGAGAAGAGCCCTGTGTCTTCAGTGTGTGTGTGTGTGTGTGTGTGTGTGTGTGTGTGTGTCACAGGAGGAGAAATGTGGCCCCATGGGGGACCCTGTGTTGCCATGTGGCACCACTCAGACCCCTCTTCTTCCTCTGTCTCCGGCCAGGATGCTGTTGTGCCAGAGCAGGCTCATGTTGGCTTTGAACAGCCAGCAGCCACCCTCCAGGGGTCAAAACAAAGCCAAATATTGAAAATTAAGTTATATAAATGTATGAGAAATTATGTTGAAAGCAAAGGTAACATGTCCTCAAATGCTCTTACTTCCTAATTATTTGACTAGAGTTCCCTAGTCAAATCAGGGGCTCCCCGCCCCTCCCCAGCAGCTGTAAGACACTTATCAGCGCATCGCTGGGTGGAGTTTGGTTTGCTCTTTCACTCCCTGTTCCTCCTATTTGGGATTTAGCTGCTTTGGGGGGTATAAGCAGGTAGAGGAAGGATAGCAGAGATGCAAGGGAACTAGGAATGTGGCAAACTCTGGCTGGCTGGAGGTGTCTCAAGCTGGCTTTTCTGAGTCCAAGGAGAGGGCAGGGGACTCACCAAGGACCCTGGTTTATAGGGACGAGTGGGAAGCTCTTGGAATTCCCAGACCTCATCCTGGCTCCTGGCCTGGTTCGTTCTGTTGCGTCCAGTCTTTCCCCACACCCAGATGTCTCACTGGCCCTTTCTCCCAGGCCCCTTCCACCACCCCCCTACTTCTCAGTGACAAGGAGATGAGCGGTGCAGCTTGCTCTCACACAGGTGTCTTTAGTCTCAGTGTGTTTCTTGGGCACCTTTCATTTGGCTGTGATGAAGGACTGTCACACTGTCACAGGCCATTCCCTGCTGTGAGGGCTCAGGCCCTCCCCTCCCCTCCCCACAGACCTCCCTCTAAAACTGGGACGGGGGGTGCAGACCCAATGCAGAGGAACCATTTTCTCTGAGAAGGGCTCTGACCCCCAGATTGTTTTCAGATTTCTTTCCACTGTGGGCTTACAGGTGCCTCTTTGTCATGGCCGGATCAATGTCCATTTCAGCATCCTGACACCCACAGTGAGAAACAGGCCCAGGGAGGAGGGGTGAGATAGAGTGTGCATTCCCAAAGGGCTAGTGTGCTGGCTCTATGCCCCTGAAAGGGCAGAGCCAGCTGACCGTCACCTGTGGACTACCTGTGATACCTCCAACCTCCAGGTGAGGTCAGCCAGCAGGAGAGACGCACCATGGTGAGCCAGACTCGAACCTTTTACCTGCTAAAACACCTGCTTGCTTGGTTAGAGGTGAGCAATTGGTGTCCAACTGAGCAGGTCAAGTATCTTCTCTTCACAGAGCCTTCAGATACTTGGCCCCTGTGCTCCTGTTCCAACTGAGACTTCTCTTCTCCAAACCTGACTTTTGTTTTGCTTCTATACTCATAATTTATTTACTTACTTACTTATTTATCTATTTAAAATTGAATTTATTGGGAAAATACTGGTTAATAAAATTATACAGGTTGGAGGTATAAAATTCAGCAACACATCATCTGTATATTGTTTTGTGTGTTTACCAGCCAAGTCAAGTTTCCTTCCATCACCATTTATCCCCCCTTGCCATCATTCTACCTCTCCCTAATCCTAGCCATAGCTCTAGACCTACGCCTAGCCCTACCCTGACCCTAAACCATAACCCTAACCTAATCCCTAGCCCTAACCTAACCCTAGCCCTAATCCTAACCCTGGCCCTACCCTGACCCTAAACCATAACCCTAACCCAATCCCTAGCCCTAACCTACCCCAGCCCTAGCCCTAACCCTAGCCCTAGCCCTACCCTAACCCTAACCCTAGCCCTAGCCCTACCCCAACCCTAACCCTAGCCCTAGTCCTAACCCTAACCGAGAGCAGCAGCAGCAGCTTGGGGGCTTTGTGTAGATGGCATGGATGAGCTAAGTCCTGCCCTCTCTCCCATGTTGTCTTCCTGAAATGTTGAACATCAAACACAATTCTCCAGGTGTTCATCAAGCTCAGGACAAGGAAAAACTATTACTTTGCTGGTTCTAGACCAGATTTCTCCTAAAGTGGCTAAAACAATGTGCAAAATGCTGTGTAAATGGAGGGTGTCCATTTCAGAAGATATGTGTCTAGAATCAAATGGAAAGTGTTGTAATGGGTATGAGTTGTTTTCTACATTTTTATTCCAATGCTGTTGGTCTCTTAATTCAGATGTCTTAAATTCAACTCATATCCTCACCACTTTTATGTCATCATCAGTAATTCCAATTTCTTGTTTAATTTCCATCCAAGATAGGGTTTGCCTGTAAAATGCACTGACAGAGGCAGTATTCTATATTTAGTGAGAGAGATGTTATCTATAAATTACAGGGAAATGATTACATCAAGGTCCTCTGTTGAAGAAATAAACCACAAGAAAGAAATAAAGTATATGAGAGAAATAACATCCTAAAAGTCGCTAAGAACCAGTGCTAGTTGACTCACTGGCATCTAAGATTTCTTTTGCCCACCTGTCCCTCCACTGAGCAGCATGGCCTTTTGCCCTTTGGAGGGGTTAAAGGCATAGCAACAGTGTTATAACAATTTCAGCTGCAGCCTGAGGAAATGATCTTCTCTGTGCAATAGTTGTGTATCTAAACCACAAACCACCAGAGTAATTGTATGCATTTAAGGAATGATGAGAAGCATGGCACATGTCCCTTTAGCTGCAGAAAATCTGGAGTTGGGAGAAAGCTCACAGCCACCTGTCCTCGCCAACCCATCCACTTTATAAATAGGAAAACGGAGGCACAGAGAGGCGAACTGCCCTGCCCCAGGTCAGACGGCTGACCGAGCTGGGACCATACCAAGTCTTCAGCTTTCCTGTCCTGTCTTCCCATCAAATAAAATGAACTCTCTCAGCTTCTCATAGCAATCCGAGCTTTTCAATAGAAGCACAGTGCAAGCAACATTGAGCTGTCCAGTAAAAATTAACCCACAAATATGAATCACTTCTGTAATTTTAAATTTCACAGTAGCCACATTAAGAATTAGTGTTCATAATCTTCTACATAAACATTATTCTTTCAACATGCGCTCACTCTGTAACAGCCACTGAGATAGTCACACTCCTTGTGCTAATCTGGGTGTGCGTGTCACACCTGCTGCGCAGAGCAGAGTAGACGAGCCACATTTCCAGATCTGGACCGAGTTGCAGACCAGGAGCTGCGGCCACTTCTCATAGGTGCGACTTTCTAGTCTCCTAGTCTCCCAGAGTCCAGGTTTCCTCCCATGTAAATCGGGGCGGGGGTGGACTGCACTGGCGTGAGGCCTGCATGACCCCCCATGCCCAAGATGTCCAGGAAGTGTCTCCTGAAGCTTCAGGCACAGAGCTGCCTACGTCTGGCACTCTCACTAGGGCTGGTCTGCTCATGAGGAAAAGTTCCTTCTGGAGATTCTGGGAAGTAAATACACATGTTCCTCAGAGCATCACTCAGGTAATTCCAAACTGCACTCTGGTAGAGAGCGCCATTGGTAAAAAACTTGATTCAGTTTTTAAAGAATATACTGGAAACTTCCTATGGTTCAGACATTGGGCTTGGATACAGGAGCTTGCGGTTTAAAAAGACACAGTTCCCGTGTGGGGTGGAGTGGGGAGTGGGCAACATTTGAGAACTTGCTGAACTAATAAATACACATTAATTCATTATGTACATATTTATAAACACAGATGCAGTGATTATGAGAACAGTGCCCCCAGAGAAGCGCAATGTAAACCTGCCCTGCAGTGCACAGCCACCCATTGGGGGAAGCAATTATGCAAATTAGTTACTAGACTAAAAGGAAGAATGAAACAAGTTCAATAACAGGGGGAAGATAAAACCATGGGAAGGCAGAGAATGAAGAAGGACCTGGTCCTAGGAAGACCGGTAAATGGAAAAGAAGTAGGTGAATGGGAGAAGGAGGTGAATGAGGGGAAAAGGCATCATCTACTCGTACATTAGCCCCAGCTATACCTGCCCTGGCTCACCATGACTCGTCCGTGGTTCCGTTGCCTCTGTTTCATGGGAGGTGGGTCCTGGGCTTGTCTATAAAGACTGAGAATGTCCCAGCTCCACCACAAGGCCATGTTACACAGGGGACACTGAGTTAAGCCTCATAACTCTCCCAGGGCAATGCTTGCTTGTACTGAGAAATGATTTTTCTCTCCATTGAGGGTGTTGCCACCCCTGCAACAGTCTGCAGACACACTGTGCTCCCACAGAGGCTGAGCCTGACCTACTGCCCCGGGTGTGGGAGTTGTCCTCCAGTGGTGAGGGTATCTCTGGGCTCCTTCATCAATGTGTTTTTTCCCAGGTGTCCATGGAAGCTAATATTTTGGGGGTGGCGGCTCCTGGTTGGTACCCACTGGTTTCAATGTCCTGGCATTAGCCTTCTTACCCTTGTTCACCAGACAAATAAACTAAAACAGGCTTTGCTCCATAGAGAGCTGCCATCACAGTGCATTTCCATGTGAGTCCCAATGAATTGCAAAGTTCATGCTTGAGGCACAGACCTTGACCATGGCCAGAAGGAAAGTGTCGGCGCGGAACCCTGACATTTCCATCTTGCCGCAGTGCCGAGAAGGGTGGTTCCAGAGAAATCTGCCTCTAGAATTCATGCAGTCAGGGTCAAATCCAGCAGCCGCCTCATCCACACCCTCACAGGGACAGTCATGGCTTTGCAGAGAACTGAGGGAGACCATGTGGTGTGACCACATCCACCAGAGGTCACCCTCTCACCCCAGCCACCCTAAGATAGAGAGACTGTAGAACAAAGGTCAGAGTAGCCAAATGGCAGAACCACACAGCCTCGTCAACCTCACAGAGGCTGTTAGAGACCTGGGTTTGAAGAGGTTGATCTTTAAAATTGGTGATCATCTCCATTTCCAGAAATGTATTTTCCCAGAAATACTCCCTATCATTTTACCTCTCCAGCTATAGTGTTTGTGGATATCTACATTGGTAGTAAATGGACAAAAACATTCATAAAAATTATACAGTCAACTTCAGAACACTAGCTAAATCTTTTAGACATTCATGGTAAGTATATGAGTGTAGGTTATATCACTATCTGTATGTTTGAACTATTTTATTACCAATTAAACCTCCACCAAAGAAGATATATAGATGGCAAGTGAGCATATGAAAAATGTTCCATATCATTAGTCATTAAGGAAATTCAAAAGACAACACATTCTACATGCCTATTAGAACGACTAACGTAAGAAAGAAACCCTGATAATAACAAGTTTTAGCAAAGATGCAGAGCAGCCAGACTCACATGTTGTTGGTAAGAGGCAAAATGCTAAACTGGTTTGGAAAACAGTTCGGTGGTTTCTTATAAAGTTACCTCATGACCAAAATATCCAACTACTCGGTATTTAACAGAGAAAAATAAAAACTTATCTTCACATAAACATGAATTAATCTTAAATGCTTTTTTTTTTTTTTAAGCAAAAGAAGCCAGTCTCAAAAGCTACCTTTTGTAAGTTTCCACTTTTGTGACATTCCGGAGACGGCGAAGCACTCTTGAGAACATCAGTGGTGCTGGCGGTGAGGCTGGAGGACTTTGGAGAAGGATGGGAGTCTCCAGAGTCCTGACTCTGGTGGTGGATACCTAACGTTACGCAGTGTCAAATGTGTAGGACTATACACCAAAAAAGTTGTACTGTGTGTAAATTTTTATTAATCTACATCAAACGTAGGCGTTCTTGTCTGTTCAGATCTCAGAAAATCATTTCCCTTTTGAAAAATGTCATAGAATTCTATATTTCTAATATATAATATTTCTAGAGGAGTCAAACCTAAATTTTAGGTTTGAAACTTTTAGAGTCGCAACGTTTCAGGGTTAAGAAATGATCAGAAAAGAGAAGCAAGCTTCTAGGTAGCCATGACAGAGACCCTTGAACACCTCAGAAGGTTCGGGTGGAAGGTGCCTCCAAGACCAAGCAGTGGTTGGTTTGTTTCTTCATAAGAGTGAATGCCCGTGTCACAGTTGGTCCTCACAGAGCTGGGCCTGCACGTCAGCTCTTTGGGTCCAGGTGGCGCGCTGTGGGATTTCATGAGGAAGAGGAAAGAGGGAAGGGAGTGAGTGGCAGGGGCAGGTGCCCAGGGTGTGTACCTGGTGCCGTCCCTGCGTCTGTCACCAAATCAGCATGGCCCTTTCTCTTCCAGGCATTTCTGTCTTGCTGGACAAGGTTTCAAAATGCCAGGATCCAAGAAATCTGCAGCAGCCCCAGCCAGGCACCCTCAGCACAGAAAAGTCAAAGGCCATAGCCACGCCTTTCCTTGGCCGGCCTGACTGCTAGCTTCCTCGAGAGCCTGTGAGAACTCAGGGCTGTGGTTTGAGGGCACAGTGGGGTCCCCGGGCACTCAGCCTCTTCTCTCCACTCTCTCACTGGGAGCTACTGGTGGGATGGGCTGTGTTCTGCACCCATAGAGCAACAAACAGCTGGGGATGTCACTGATGATTCATAAGCAGGGGCTTGAAAATATTCAGAGCAGGGTGATCGGACTTGGACTGCTGTCCCTGGCTCTGCCACTCAAACGAAGGGGAGAACATTCCAGAGACATAAAAGATGACATCTTTGGGAGGAAAGGCAACTGATATTAGACAGATTATTTGCACAGCACCTCAGACCACACACACATCAGAATGGATATTTTATAATTGGAATGAGAAACGCCTTAATTGCAGAACCAGCAAGATGATTTCTAAAGGGAGCCGGTTAATTCCCTTCGGCTCAGTAAGCACACACAGGGCCCTTTGTGTGCTGCGCTGACTTTATGCCAGTGGGTTGCCCGTGAGACCCTCTGCAGAGCGGCAAGGCCAGAGCGATGAAGCAGCAACCCTGGCCGCCAAGATGAGTGGTCAGAGAGCGTGACTCATTTCTCCGTTGCTGCTCATCTTTCATTCTCCACAGGCTTCATCAACTGTCACTGTTCAGGGGGAAACGCCCAGGTCAAACACAGTTCTTCAGTTAGTAGAAACTCGGTGGTTTCCCCTAATCCTTGGCCTGAGTCGCTGGCATAAGCTGAAATACAAAAGGTGATTTGCCCACAAGCAGGCCTCATTTATTTTTTTATCAGGATTAATTTTGTGTTAGGAAAGGAAAGAGACATGTCTTTGCCGATACCAGACACTGTGGCCCACGGTCAGGCTTGCAAAGCTGCAGAGGCCGAGTTTGCAGGCCCAGAGCCTGGGGCTTGTGATTGGCACACGCTGCCATGGCTGCAGCCTCCCTGACATCTGTGGGGAGAGAATGTCAGGTGAGTGCGAGTGTTGTCCCTCAGAGTCGTCACCTTGAAAGACACCTCCAGGGAAGGGAAGGGCCGTGCCCTTTAACCTCTGGGCCCCAGTCAGGGTCTGGTTAGGCTCCTGGCCCAGGTGAGCCTTGTTGCATGAGCGCTGCTGCTGACACTGTGGTGGTCACATACCTGGGCATCTGCTCTGGGCTCAGTCCCATCAGTCCATTGCCACGTGCACATCTGCGCAAAAGCTCTGCTCCCTGACTAACATCTGGCTGTTTTCCCAAACCAGCTTCATCAGCATCTACTGTGAATATTTCGAAGAACATGTCATATTCTTCCCTGGAAAGAACTCCAGGAGAGGAGACCAGGCCATGTGACCAGGCCATGAGTGAGGTGCAGGGAATAGAAAGGAGAAGAAAACTTGGACTTGAACCTTCTATTTTATACACAGAATATAAAATTTATCAACTCAACCAGTTTTAAGGTCAGTGGCATTAAGCACATTCACATTGTTGGGTCACTATCACCATAGAACTCTTTTCATCTTACAAAACTCTTTTCATCTCCCCATTGAATAGTGACTCTCCATTTTCCTCCCCCAGGCTCGGGCTACCACCGTCTACTCTCTGTCTCAATGAGTCTGACTCCTCCAGGAGCCACGTATAAGTGGGATCCTAGAGTGTTTGTCCTGTTGTGCCTGGTTTATTTCACTTAGCATGAAGTCCTCGAGCCTCACCCATGCAGTAGCATGTGTCAGCATGCCCTTCCTTTTTAAAGCTGGGTAATATCCCACTGTATGTATAGACCACGTTTTGTTTATCCAGTCATCCTTCTTTGGATGGACTCGGGTCATTGCCACCGTTTAGCTATTGTAAGTAATGCTGCTATAAACATGAGGGACAGATATTTCTTTGAAACCCTTCTCTCATGTCATCTGAGTGTATGCTCAGATGCGGAATTGCAGGGTCACATGGTAATTTTGTTTAAGTTTTTGAGGAAACTTCATACCATTTTCCCCAGTGGCTGCACAATTTTACATTCCACCCTTTAGGCTGCTGTAACAAAATATATAGATGGGTGGCTTATAAACAACAGTCACTTATTTCTCGCAGTTCTGGGGGCTGGAAGTCCGAAAGTATGACACGCATACTTGGTGTCTCGCGAGGATTTCCTGGCCATGTCCTCACCAGGGGGACACTTTCTGGGGAATGTTCTGGGTCTCTTTTCTCAGGCATTTACATGAGAGCAAGGCCTTCAGACCTGACCACCTCCCATAGGCCCTGCCTTCCCCTGCCTTCCCCTCGGGGTTAGAATTGCAGCAGGTGAATTTGGGGGTGACACACATTCAGCCTATAGCACACCAGGATTTTACTTTCTTAAAGCTAGACAGACAGATGTAGAAATGCGATTCTAATGAAACAGAGCCTGTGGCACGCAGAGGTGGGAGGCGTGTGCGGAGCAGCAGGAGCCCGCAGAGCAGCAGCCCTCGGGCATGTTCAGGGCAGGCTCCATCAGAGAGGTGTGCTTAGTCAGATAAGGAGGCGAGCACTTTGGCAGAGGCAGTGGTGGAAACAAGCACGCTCCACAGACCTCCCAGGGTGTGCACAACGAGGAGCCCTGCTCTGCGGTCCAGGGCCTGAGTAGCCAGCTGTCACCCAGTCCTGGACGGGAAGGGAAGGCCCATGACATGAAAGCTGCTGCAGTTTTAACCTGGCAAGAGTTGGAAAGTTTAATGTGCCCTTAGGACAGCTTGGCTTTTCTGCTGCTGCTAAGAAGGGTAGATCCAGGAAATCAGTGAAAGCACTGAGTTTTCCACCTGCTGACATGGATTCAGACTGGTTTAGATGAGAGTCAAAGTAATGTATCAATAGCTACTATTCACAGGTATTAACTTACTGATTCATGGAAACAGCTTTATGAGGGAGGCACTATAACCATTCCATTTCACAGATGTGGCACAGAGGGGCCAAGTAATTCCCTGAGGGCACACAGCTTAAAAGGAGAAACACAGGTTCAACAACTGGCACTCGCATTCCCAAACTCATAGTCACACACTTTTCTGTTCCCACTCAGGCACCTGCCCTCGAGATGTTTGCAGCCTAGTTGGGGATACAAATAATAACTAACAAAATAAATACATAAATATGACATATATCACAATATACAATATATGCATATACGATATACAGCACAGGGGTGGCAGCAAAGCTTTCCTGTAAAGCACCAGGTGGTTAATACTCTAGGCTTTGTAGGCCAAAATGAAAAATTGGGGATTTTATGTGGTCCTTGTTTCAACTGCTCACCTGCCCCATCAGTGTGTGAAATCAGCCACCGATAATAGAGTGGGCATGACTCCAACTAAACTGTACTTACAGTCATTGAAACTTTACATGTTTGAGGAGACAGGGCCACCACTATGGGTCTGCTTTGCTGTCTGGAGGTGACACGTGTCTTCAGTTTTATCTTAGCCTCATCCCTACCTGAAATTTTAGGAGGGGTCTGTGAACTACAGTCCATGGGTCAATCTAGCTCGCTGGATTTGTTGAGGGTTTTTTTAACCATTAAAAAAAAATGTGTGCCCGGTCAATGTGGCTCGGGGCATGCAGGAGGCAGCAGACCAATGATTCTCTCTTATCATTGATGTTTCTATCTCTCCCTCTCACTTCTCTAAAGTCAATAAAAAATATATATTTTTTTAAAAAGTGAAAACTATTCTTAGGTCATGGTATTTCACCTCATTAAACATGTTCATCATCAACAACACACCAGGAATGGCTCTGATGCATGAAATGATCTTGTCTGCTCAAAGTGAAAATAAAGTGACTTTAAACCACTTATTATGTTTCAAGTGAAAACTAACCCAAAGAGGAAGCATGGTGACCCCCATACTCTCATCGCCAGCACCAATAATTCTTAGCTTCTGGCCAGTCTCATTTCATCTGGGACCCAACACCCCACACCCCCAAGATTATTTTGAAATAAATTTCAGGCATTACACCAAGAAATAAATTAATTTTAAAGTGCATATGCCTTAGAAAACTTTTTACATTTAACATAAATATATCATGCAAATCAATTAAAGATTATATTAAATCTCAATTTGTATTGTTTGGGTTTATCTGTAAAACAAAACAAAACACAAAAACCCTCAACATTTCTTGGTATTAATGCACTCATTACATTTTACTGATCCAGTTGTACTGACACTCAGATTCCAGTGCATATTCATTTCCCAAAAATGGCTAAAAAGAGCATCACGCAATATTAGAAAACACAAGAAAGTTTAATTTCCCAAGAGAGCTCTATTGATCTGCTGATAAGGGTGGAACAAAACCAGTTTCTGCCAAAGTCGCTGTGGAAGTTGAAGGAAACCCGAGGAAAGGCTGTTCGCAGCAGGTCTCAGAAAGACAGTTCTGACAAGATGATGTAGCTGACACACGGTGTAGCTGGGATCAAAGTCTGCAGCAATTAGCATTTTGTAACCTGCAATGTGATCTGGGTAATAATGAAACATTTAACATTTGTCAGCACATCTCAGCCAGAGGAACCTTGAACCAAAACGCAGGCTCACATTAGTTCTTTCTGGCCGCCCTGTCTGGGAACATCCATTCCCTCTGCTGGGAGTGTGCTTTCGTGTCACATTTTCTTGGCGAACTACATTTATTCTAAACAGCCTGCCAGCCAGGAAGAGCCCATTCTCCTCAGGGGCTTGATGCTGGGGCGGGGCAGGCACCAGGGTCTTGGAGAGGAGCAGACAGGTCCAGCCCAGCAGTGTCACTCCTGGCTGGGAGCTCGATGGGGCTGGCCCCATGGCACAGCTGCCTGGAGAACCTGGGCCACATGTGGGGCCTACAGACACCCTGTTGTTCATGATTTGGAGGCACTGTCTTTACTCTTTGGCAAGTCCGTCCCATCACTAGGATAAAATCCATTTCCCTCAGTGGAAACTATTCAAGCTGTTTGCAAACACTGTGATCCTTCACTCTGCCGGCCCAGGTAAGGCTGTCCTTGTGTTCTCTGCAGGTAAGCACAGCCATGTGCCCTACTCTGACAGGTATGATGTGGGAAGAAGTGACACACGTCATGGCGGGTGGACATGTTAAGAGTGAGTATGCGGTCTGCCGCATTCTCTTGCCCTGGCTATGGGAAGGAACTTCGGAAGCCTGTGTGTGGATGGAGCTTTCTCTGCCCGCTGCCAGCCCCCTGAGGTTCCAACCTCTCTCCTCTTCCTGCAGCCACCAAGCCGTCCCTGCTCTTGTCCTTGCACACGCACAGAGCTCTCTGGCTTAACTCCCAACACGCTTTCCCACCTCACACACATTTAGGGTTGAGAGTAAATGTTCAGGGTGCTGTGAGAGGGAAAGACAGGCTTAAATGGAAGCCAGAGCAGAGCTGCCTTTGGGCTCCAGGTGTGGGATGCATCCCTGCAATCCTTACCATGTGTCCCTTGGGCTGATCTGCCCTCCCTGGCAACACTATGTCTCTACCAGTACATGCCACCACTAGGATTTCCCAAATGAGCAGGATGACCAACCAACCCCCATTGCCTTAGGGGTTCCAGCCCCTCAGAAATTGTTTCTGCAACCCCAGTCTCAAGAGTGGCCTCTTCATCACAGGCATCTGTTGCTTGGTGACAGAGCTGGCCCATCAGTCAGCTATTTGTGGATGCTTGGGGTGCAGGCAGGATGCAGGTTCCAAGTACACTAAGGAGGCACGGACTCTGAGTGCTTGGCTGCCTTTGGGGCGGGGGGAGCGAGTGTTTAGCTGGCAGGAGCAGGTGTTGTTAATTCTCCCTTTAGTGACTCACTTGGAGCAGGTTTTCACAGCTCCTTCCAGATGCCTCCAAAGAGGCAACCTGATGAGGTCCTTTCATGGAGAGCGGTGGGAATTACACAGAGAAACTGCCACCACCAGCTGGAAAATACCAGAGTAGAAATCTTGCCTGTGGCCCAGTGTGCATCTGCCCCAGGCAGGACTCCCAGCTCAGGACTCCATATGGCAAAGGTAAAGAGAAATTCCCAAAGATGCAGGACTATCCCCTGTTCTGTCACCTTCCAAGCTCAGAGACATCCACCTGAGTCAACTCTTCCCATAGCTGATGCTGTGGGGTCCACCCCACATCCTCCCAGTGCTCTCCAGGGGCTCCTCACCTCAGGTCAGGTGACAGAAAGGGAAGCCCCAGGCAGAACCCTCAGGCAACAGCATGTAGGAGTGGAGGGCAAATGCCCTAGCTTCCTTGTCTTCATGGTGGGGTGCATTCAGAGACCACCAACTTTTTCTAGTGTATCAGGTGCCCCACAGTAACCCCCACTTTCCCTTGCCTCACTCTCCACTCCCCAGCCTGTGTCCCCTACCAGACACTAGCTCATAACTCCTGTTTCAGCATCAATTGGCATCTGGGGACAACTACAAACTCTTCCTAAGTCATCATTGATGAATCTACTACCAGTCAAAGTATTTAAAGCTTTGGGAACCTATTTGTATATTCATATTTAAAACTCTTGGAGCAAATAAGGTTCATGACTTCACTATATGGTCTGTAAAATACTCCTTTCTAAATTAGCCTCTTCCAGCCTTCATCTCTTCAACCACCTCCATGGCTTCCTCATCACAGGAATGGTCATTTTCAGTCTAGTTTATTGATCAAAGACTTAGTCAGTTGGGTTGCTCCAATAGGTTCCTGCAAACTGAGTGGCTGAAACAACAAACATTTATTTCTCTAGAGGCTGGAAGTTCAAGATCAAGGTACCCACAGATCTGGTGTGTGTGTGTTTTTATTTCTGGTTAGACAGCTACCTTCTCACTGTGTTCTTACATGTGTCCTTTTAATAGCCTCTTATAAGGGCACTAATTCCATTTATGAGTGCTTGATCCTCATGACCTGGTCATCTCCGAAAGGATTCAGCTCTTAATACTATCACATTTGGGGGTTAGACTTCAATATACAAATTTTTGGGAAGACACACTTGTTCTATAGCAGAGAATATTCCTCTTTTAAAAATTTACTATGGGGAGAAGGTCCAAGAAAGATGAGTAGGCAAAAGTTGCCCTCGCCACCTTTCATGACCACATAAAAATTACAACTAAATTTCACAACAGTCAACCTGGAGAGCCAACAGAAGGCTAGCTAAATAGAATACAGAAGAAAACATATTGAAACTGGTAGGAAAGGTGGAGACACAAAAAGTGCTGGCCCTGTACCCACATGCAATGATTAAGAATTGAGAGGCATATTTCAGCTGCAAAGGTTCCCCTGAGTAGCAATGGGTCTCAACCCCATGCTGAGCTCCCTGGTCCAGAACATCAAAGTCAGGTAGAGGAGCCCATATAACATCTGGCAGTGAAAACCAGCAGGGATTCCATCCATCTGAGTGAGACTGGAAGCTGCTGAGCTGCATGCATCCCCTCAAAGAGCCAGTACACACACTCTTGCTCACAGGCACTCATCGTGGGCTCTGGCACAGAGGCGGTGACTCAGGGATGCCAGAGTCGTTCGAAGAGAGACTGAGTTGTGTGGCTTCAAGGTGAGGGCTGGAGGGACAGCCTCCAATGACTCTGTGTTGGGTCCTCCTACTTCATGGCCCATGGATGCTATCTTTTCTGGGTGAAGAACTATCCCACAGGGCATTAGCCTGACTCACTCCACCCAGCAACCCTCTGAGGCCCTGTCCTACCCAACTCATGCAAGGCCCAAATGCTCTGGCAGGGATGGCCAGCCTGAGCCTGTGTTGCAGTCTTTCTTGAGGAACTTTTGAGAAATTATAATAGGGCTCAGGTGGTTCCAGAGATATACAGGGAGAGACTGAATTGTGTGGCCATAGCAAGGGTTGTCTTTCCATCGGGTCAAAAGGAGTCACCTCTCCTCCCTCCACACAACCAAATCTTAATCTGCTTTAGCCTGGTGAACTCTACTAGCTCCACCCTGATGACTCCCCAAGACTCTACCCCACCAAAAAGTCTGCAGGCTCCAGGCAGGTGGCAGCTGATCTCTGCTGTCCACTGAGACTTACTGAGTGGCCTCAAACCTAGCACTGACACTGAGTTTAAACTGTGTTAACCTGGTGAACATCACTTACCCTAGGCGGTGGCCCCTGAAAAAGTGTCTCCACAACTCCTGTACCTCTCGGGGCTCTTTCAATGGCTGAGCTTTGTAGGCAGTCAGCAGGTGACAGAGGATCTCAGAGTGCCTCAGGCCTTTTGCCAGACTACCCCAGGTATAGTACTCATGGCTGCTGGCCTCGATTCTCAGCATGGCTCTTGTCACATGCACACAGGTCCAACACGGGCTCCTACCAATCGTGGATCACTTTGTAGCTCCTAGGAGGTAGCTCAAGGCTGGTCACAGGCAGTATCTGATACTGACCTGCACCAGAGTCCCCCCCTAAGAGGCCTCAGTACTAACACACGAGATGGCTGGCTTCAGACCATAGCAGAGAATCACCTGATTAGGTCACAAGCAGCATACCCAAAAGGAGGTCTCAACAGGGACCAGACCCTCCTGGAGCAAATCCTACTTTGTGGAATCAACCTGCCCCTGCACAGCAGTTTATACACTGTGGATGTGGTCAATCCTAACAGACAGCCAGTTTGAGGGTCAACCTCACCCATGAATGTGCCAACAACAATCAAGGCTCAACTACAATAGGAGGGGACACATAACCTGCACTAGAAAGACTGAAGCACCCAGCACAGGTGATAAGGGAGGCTGTCCTCTTGGGCCCCACAGGACATCTACTACATAAGGCCACCCTGTCAAGATTAGGAGACACAGCATATCTACCTAATACACAGAAACAAACACAGAGAGCAGTCAAAATAGGGAGATTAAAGAAACATGCCCAAAATGAAAGAACAGAAAAAATTTCCCAAAACAGAACTAAATGAAATGAAGACAAGCAATCTACCTCATAGAGTTCAAAACAATATTTATAAGGATACTCTCAAGGAATTTAGTGAGGATTTCAACAATATAAAAAAGAACATATAAACCATAAACAGAAATTGAGAATATAATAACTGAAATAAAGAAAACACTAGAAGGAAGCAATAGCAGATGAAATGAAGCAGAGGATCAAATCAACTATTTTAAAGACAAGCAAACTACAAGATACAGCGTTCAAAGCAATGGTTATAAGGTTGCTCAAGGAACTTAGTGGGAACTTTAACTACATAAAAAAAGACATGGAAATCATAAAAATTAACCAGTTAGAAATTAAGCATACACTAACTGAAATGAAAAATAAACTGCAGGAAATCAACAGTAGAGTAGGTGAAGCAGAGAATCAAATCAGCAATTTGGAATATAAGAAAGTAGAAAAGACCCAAAAAGTTTTAAAAGGTTTGTAAATGAGAATTCTGTAAGGAGCTTCTGGGATAGCTTCAAGCGTACCAACATTAGAATCATGGGGGTGCTGGAAGAAGAAGAGAGAGAGAGCAAGAAATTGAACACCTATTTTTAAAAAGAATGAAAAATACATTTTTAACCTGGCGAAGGAGACATACAAGTCCAGGAAGCACAAAGAGCCCCAAACAAGATAAACCCAAAGATTGCCACACAAGAACACATCATAATTAAAATGCCAAAGGTTAAAGACAAAGAGAAAATCTTAAAAGCAACAAGAGACCACTTAGTTGCCTACAAGGAAGCCCCCATAAGACTATCAGCTGATTTCTCAAGGAAAATTTGCAGGCCAGAAGGGATAGACATGAAATATTCAAAGTAATGAAAATCAAGGACCTACAACCAAGATTACTCTACCCAGAAAAGCTCTCATTCAGAAAAGATAAATGAAGAGCTTCCCAGACAAGACAAAACTAAAGGAGTTCATCACCACCAAACCAGTACTACAAGAAATATTAAAGGGTTTTCCTTTAAGAAAAAAAAAAAGATAAAAAATGTGAATACAAATGACAATAAAGACATATCTATTAACGATTACTTTAAATGCAAATAGATTAAATGCTTCCATCAAAAGACATATGGTGACTGAATGGATAACAAAACAAGACTCTTACATATGCCGTCTACAAGATACTCACTTGAGATAGAAAGACACACACAGACTAAAAGTAAAAGGATGGAAAAAGATATTTCATGAAAATCAAACAAAACAAAAAATTGGGGTAGCAATTCTTCTCTCAAACAAAATAGACTTTAAAACAAAGTCTTTAAAACAAAGCCTACAAAGAAGGACTCAGCAATTCAATTTTTGGTTATTTATCCAAAGAAACCTAAAATACTAAATCAAAAAGACATATACATCATATGTTTATTGCAGCTTTATTTACAATAGCCAATATATGGGAGTAACCTAAGTGCCCATCGACAGATAAAGAAGATGTGGTACATATATACAATGGAATGTGATTCAGCCATAAAAAAAAAATGAAATCTTGCTATCTGCTGCAACATGAATGGACTTAGAGGGTATTACACTAAGTACAATAAGTCAGACAGAGAAAGACAAATGTAGGATGATTTTGTTTATATGTAGAACATAGAAAACAAAATAGATAAACAAGCAGAAAAGAGGCAAGCTCATAGATGTTGGACAGCATATTGAAAGTTGCAGGTGGCAGAAGAGTGGGAGGATGGGTGAAAGAGGTGATGGGATTCAGAAGTACAAATTGGTGGTTGCAGAATGGTCATGAGGATGTAGTGGTCAGTATAGGGAATGTACTAAATAATATTGTCATGACTATGCATGGTGTCTAATAGGTGCTAAACTTATATGGGTAATCATTTTGTAGGAATATAAATGTCTATTCACAGGTTGTACACCTAAAACTACACTTGATCTTAGCCAAAAGGCTGAGAAGTGATGAAAAAACTAATATAATATTATACATCAACTGTAGTTTTTTTAAAAAAAACAAATGTGTATACATAATGTGGGTTTGCTTTCCCCAAGGGTAGGTTACTCCTCACTGAGACAGCAGCTTTGCAGATACACACTTCCCCTTCTCTTTGGGGGCCTCAATTTTTTCTTATAAATTTTTCCCCTCCATTTAAATGGTATTGCATAGCTCTCATTATTTATTTATTTATTTGTTTGTTTGTTTGTTTGTTTGTTTGTTTGTTTATATTTTTGGATGGTTTTCCACGTGCTTGTCCTCCCTTCTCCTATAATGATGATAATGCAGTAATACTACTATTGCTACTACTTGTAATACATAGCTTATAAAATACCTAAATGCACATTATCTACTTTGACCCTCACAAAACTCTGAGAAGGTAAGTGAGGTAGGTATTTATTATCCATGAGGCAGCAGACTATTGCCTCAATAACGACAGATTGCTGGTGACTGGTGAAAACAAAACAAGAATCCAGTTCCTCTGGTTCTTAGTTCACTAGTCTTTAAAAACAATTATCAAGATAACTTATACATGTGGTAAAATAGGAACATATATAGCAAGGCTTATAATGGAAAGGAGCCTCCACAGTGGCACCTGCTTCCCAGGCCTGCCCCTCAGAAGCTGGCTTTTGGCATTCTTTTACCTTTTCTCCTGGCAGATACTTCACAGCCCTGCATATCATTCATGCACACTGTTCTCTGGGTTCTTAAAGATGTTCTACGAACTTTTGCACCATATTAGATAATTTGCTTTTTTGTACCCTTGTATTCTTATATATTTCACTTCCAGAAGCAAGAATGCCTTCCTCCCTCCTTCACAGAATGCACAGGGCATCTTCCCTTCTCTCCCACAGCCCCCCTCCAATTCCATTGTGAACCGCACTATTACCTTTACTTGGTTAAATCAAATACTTTACATTCCCTCTACAACCACATTCTAGCTGGTAACATTGACATCCTGCTTGGTCACCATTCTCAATCTTCCACACCGGGTCCCAGGTTGATTCTAGAAATTGACAAAGCAATGGAGAGCTGGTGTACAATGAATGCTCCTGCACAGTCGGGCTGTGGGTGCTTTTCTGTACAGCTTTGGACTTCCTCAGAGTTGGTAATTGACTAATTCGGAGCCGTAACTAAAGCAGACAAAGTGGAGAAAATAAGAGAAGGGTAGGAAAAAAGGCTTTTAAGACTCCAGTCTTATATTATATCCTGCCCTCCCCCACCCCAGTGTCATCAAGGATGAACAGTAACCTCCTCTGAGTATAGATGTATGTGGGGTTGGTTGTGTTCTGAGAGGAGGGCAGACCTTGCCCTTGGCATCCTCTGTGGTTTCAAGACTTGAGTGGTGAGAGAAGCCACATCTCAGATCCACACATCTACATCCACAAAATGCAAAACCACCACCACAACAACAAAAACGAACAAACAAAACCAAACAGTTGAGAAGCCCACTTTCCTTTAGTGTTGAGGGATCCCCAAGAAAAGCACATCTCACTGAGAGAAACATTGCAAGTGAAGTGACATGGCTTCTCAGATTCCCAGCGACTTAGAAAAGGAAGGGGAAGGAGGGGGACCAGGAGGAGGAGGAGGAGGAGAAAGAGAGGGAGAAGGAGAAGGAGCAGGAGGAGAAAGAAAAAGGAAGAGGATGAGGGGAAAGAGAAGGAAGAAGAGGAGGAGGAAAAGGAGGGGGAGAAGGAGGACGAGGATGAGGAGGAGGAGGAAGAGAGGGGAGAGAGATTCCACAAAAATATCAAGGTCATGAAAGGAAGGACAGAGTGCAGAGCTGTCCCATCTGAAGAGACTGAAGAGGAATGACAGCTAAATGCCTGGTGAGATCTTTGTACCGGGACCAGAAAAACACAATTTTTTTTCTTTTCCATAAAAAAATTAGTGAGATAATTGATAAAATTGGAATATTATAGGGAAAATAGGTTATAGGATCCTATCGATGTTGATTCTTAATGTGAATAATTATGTACAGAATGCCTTTGTCTTTAATATCAGGTAAAACACACTGAAGAATTTAGCAGTGAAAGGGTACAATGTATGCAACTTACTCTCAAATGGTTCCAAAAAAAATTTATAGATGGAAAAAAATGCTAAAGCAAATGGTAAAGTATCCACATTTCAGAAATAGGGTGGAGGGCATACAAGAATTCTTACTATTTTAGAAACTTTCTTGCAAGTCTAAATTGTTTCAAAAAATGGTAAAGAACAATAACACAAAAGAATTGGATCCATTGCTACATAGCTATTACAAGAGGTCTATGAATCAATATGAACATCAAGCACAGAGGAGTTGAACAAATAGTATCCTGACATAGAGGACACAGCTATTTTTCTAATCTATTTGATTCTGTTGAGATAAAACAAATGCAAATTTATTTGTGATTGTTACTGAATTTATTTTCAGCTCCTTGCATTTGATAAATCAATGCATATTTAAAAATACATTTAAAAAGGGATAGGTAACTGAAATACAGAAAGGCTTCCTGAATTATCAACAGAAAACTCACAGGTGAGAACCCTGATACAGTGGGGCCTTGACTTACGAGTTTAATTCATTCCGTGATGGAGCTCATAACTCAAATTACTCATATGTCAAATCAAAAAGTGAAAAGTGAGACACGTGATGCTGGGCTGATGTTGTGGCGTTCACTGTGACGTTCGCTGCGCCAACTAGCGGTGGGGTATCTGAAGCTGGCTTGTAACCCGAATTTTAGCTCGCAACTCAAAGCAAAAAATCGGCCGAGAGATGGCTCATATCTCGAAAAACTCGTTAGTCGGGACACTCGTAAGTCAAGGCCCCACTGTACTCTAGGACCAAAGGTGGAGACCACATAGAGCAGTGGTTCTCAACTTTGGCTGCACATTAGAGTCACCTGGGAATTTTTTTAAAATCCTGATTTCTGGGCCTCATCCTCTGGAAATTCTGTTTCTTTGTTACTAATGTTGTAGCCCCACCCCATAACAAAGAAACAGAATTTCCGGAGGATGAGACCCAGAAATCAGGATTTTAAAAAGAGTCCCAGGTGATTTTAATGTGCAGACAAGGTTGAGAACCACTGACATAGAGACTGGTAAGAGGGGCAGAGGTGCAAAAGGGCTGGCGGGGCACCCACAGATAGCAACTGAAGTCCCGGACACTCGTAAGTCAAGGCCCCACTGTACTCTAGGACCAAAGGTGGAGACCACATAGAGCAGTGGTTCTCAACTTTGGCTGCACATTAGAGTCACCTGGGAATTTTTTTAAAATCCTGATTTCTGGGCCTCATCCTCTGGAAATTCTGTTTCTTTGTTACTAATGTTGTAGCCCCACCCCATAACAAAGAAACAGAATTTCCGGAGGATGGGACCCAGAAATCAGGATTTTAAAAAGAGTCCCAGGTGATTTTAATGTGCAGACAAGGTTGAGAACCACTGACATAGAGACTGGTAAGAGGGGCAGAGGTGCAAAAGGGCTGGCGGGGCACCCACAGATAGCAACTGAAGTCCCAGAGAGATATCTCAGCTGTTGTGGGGTGCCACTGAGAACTCTGGGATCTAATCCCCAAGCTGGGCTCCCCAGCAGAGAGCACCAAATCTGAGGAGGACACTTACATAACATCTAGCTATGAAAAGCAGCAGGGTGCTATCTGCTAGGGCAGCAGTTCTCACCTGTGGGTCACGACTACTTTGAGGGTCAAACAACCCTTTCACAGGGGTCATTTAAGACCATCGGAATACACATATAATTACATATTGTTTTTATGATTAATCACTATGCTTTAATTATGTTCAATTTGTAACAATGAAAATACATCCTGCATATCAGATATTTACATTACGATTCATAACAGTAGCAAAATTACAGTTATGAAGTAGCAACGAAAATAATTTTATTGTTGGGGGTCACCACAACATGAGGAACTGTATTAAAGGGTCGAGGCATTAGGAAGGTTGAGAACCACTGTGCTAGGGGGTGGCAACTGAAAGTTCGGGCACCCTCTTAAAGGGTCAATGCACAAAATTCCCTGTGGAGCCAACCACCTTGTGCTCCAGCAGAGGGAGGGTGAAGTGGATTGGAGCTGTGAGAGCAAACACCAGGACTAGGAACTCGGGGGATAGAGCTCAGAAGGCAGACACCCCAAGTTTCCTGGGCTGAGTCATTCCTTCATGCAGCAGAGGACATCTTTCCCACATAGACATTTGCCTTGTCTGGGGGGAAGACAATTGACACACCCCATAGGAAAACACCTTGCCCTGAAGCCATTAAAAGATTAAAAGTAACAATTAGCCTCCAGGCAAAAGCTACTACCCCACCCTGTTGAAAATAACACTCACTACACCTGAGGATGATTGCCTTGGAGCAACAAAAAATAGCAAATCACATCCAGCAATATATTAGAAAGATCATACACCATAATCAAGTGGGATTTATTCCAGGGATGCAAGGCTGGTACAATATTTGCAAATCAATAAATGTGATATATCACATAAACAAACTGAAAGACAAAAATCATACGATCATATCAATAGATGCAGAAAGAACAAAGGAAATCCATCACCCATTTTTGATAAAAATTATCAGCAAAGTTGGAATAGAGGGAGCATATCTCAACATGATAAAAGCCATATATGACAAACCTACAGCCAACATCATACTCAATGTGCAAAAACTAAAACCATATCCCCCAAGAACAGGAACAAGACAGGGATGCCCACTCTCACCACTCCTGTTTGACATAGTACTGGAAGTGCTAGCCATAGTGACCAGACAAGAAGAAGAAATAAAAGGCATCCAAATTGGAAAAGAAGAAGTAAAACTGTCATTATTTGCAGATCACATAATATTGTACATAAAAAAACCCCAAAGACTCCATATAAAAACTACTATACTTAATAAATCAATTCGGCAATGTAGCGGGTTACAAAATTAACACTCAGAAATCTATGGCTTTTTTATACATCAATAATAAACTCACAGAGAGAAAAAAAATAAAACAATGCCTGGTATTGGCACAAGAACAGATATATAGACTAATGGAACCAAACAGAGAACCCAGAAATGAACCCAAGCCATTATGCTCAATTAATGCTTGACAGAAGAGGCAAGAGCATAGAATGGAGTCAAGATAGTCTCTTCAATAAATGGAATTGGGAAAATTGGACAGATACATGCAAAAAATAAAAATGAAACTAGATCACCAACTTATACCGTACACAAAAATAAACTCAAAATAGATAAAGGACTTAAGTGTAAGATGGTAAACCATATAAATCTTAGAAGAATCCATAGGCAGCAAAATCTCAGACATATGTTGAAGCAATATCTTCACCAATACAACTCCTAGGGCTATATATAGATTCAATGCAATCTCCATTAAAATACTAACCATATATTTCACAGACCTATAACAAACTCTCCAAAAAGTCATCTGGAAAGAAAAAAAAGACCCCAAATAGCCACAGCAATCTGGAGAACAAAGAACAAAGTTGGAGGGATCACAATACCAGATAGCAAGCTATATTACAAAGTGCCTATAATCAAAACAGCCTGGTACTCGCACAAGAACAGACACATAGATCAATGGATCAGAGAAGAGAACCCAGAAATCAAACTGAGTCATCATGCTCAATTAATATTCGATAAGGAGGCAAGAGAATACAATGGAGTAAAGACAATCGCTTCAATAAATGGTGTTGGAAAAATTGGACAGATACATGCAAAAAAATGAAACTAGGCCACCAACTTATACCATATACAAAAATAAACCCAAAGTGGATAAAGGACTTAAACGTAAGATGGGAAATAGTAAAAATCCTAAGAGAAACTATAGGCAGCAAAGTATCAGACATATGTCATAGTGAGATCTTTACCAATACAGCTCCTAGGGCAATGGAAACTAAGAAGAAAATAAACAAATGGGACTACATCAAAATACAAAGCTTCTGCCCAGCAAAAGAAACCATCAACAAAACAACAAGAAATGAGAGCATG
>NW_006282748.1:2662848-2664615 GCF_000327345.1 Myotis davidii | reverse complement strand
TTGAAAAAAAAAAAAAAAAGGCTTGTGCACAGCAAAAGAAACCATCAACAAAACAACAAGAAAGCCCACTGCATGGGAGAACATATTTGACAATGTTATCTCTGATAAACGTTTAATCTCTAAAATTAACAGGGAACTCATGCAACTTAACAAAAGGCTAATAAACAATCCAATCAAAAAATGGGCAAAGGACCTAAATAGACTCTTTTCAAAAGAGGACATAAAGAACACCATGAGACATATGAAAACATGCTCAAAGTCACTAATCATCTGAGAGATGCAAATCAAAACAACAATGAGGTACCATCTCACACCTGTCAGAATGGCTATCATGAACAAATCAACAAATGACAAGTGCTGGTGAAGGTGCAGAGAAAAAGGAACCCTCTTGCACTGCTGGTGGGAATGCAGACTGGTGCAGCTACTGTGGAGAAGAGTATGGAAATTTCCTCAAAAAATTAAAAATGGAATTCCCATTTGACCCAGTAATTCCACTTCTAGGAATATATCTCCAGAAATCAGAAACACCAATCAGAAAGGATATATGCACCCCTATGTTCATAGCAGCACAATTTACAATAGCTAAGATTTGGAAACAGCCTAAGTGCCCATCAGCAGATGAGTGGATTGGAAAACTGTGGTACATCTACACAATGGAATACTATGCTGCTGTAAAAAAGAAAGAACTCTTACCATTTGCTACAGCATGGATGGACTTGGAGAGCATCATGCTAAGTGAAATAAGCCAGTCAGAGAAAGATAAATATCACGTAACCTCCCTCATTTGTAGAATATAATGAACAACATAAACTGATGAACAAAAATAGAGAAACTCAACCACAAGAGTGGGAGCACTGAGGAGCACACTATGGTCAGTCCTGGAAGGCAGTGAGTGCTCAGGCCTTGCGCAGAGTGGTGGCTGAGAGCCAGGGGCATGGCCCCAGGAGAACCCTGGCAGCAGTAATGGTGGTGCAGAAGGTGACAGGGAAGGGGGCAGGAGCTGTGAGGCGGGTGACCCTAAACACTTGTGCTAGCATGGAAGGCAGAGGGAATGGGCATGCAGATTGTAGGGCTGGCAGTGGCACCAGCACCTTGCAGCACACACTCTCCCTGGACACGGTGCCTTTCATTTGGTGATTCTGACCGTCAGAGAGGGTGTCCTTTTCTGGATTGGAAACTGTTCTCCCAGTGCTTTTAATGCCCAGGACCAGAGTCATTTCCCTCCAGTAGAGACGCTCCCTGATTGCTTACTCCAGGGCACAGCAGAAACCAAAACCAAACACTCCCCTTGGCACTCAGAGCCCCACCAGGACTGGTGGCCTGTGTCCTTCACTCATGGCAATGTCTGTGTTGTTCGAGGTCTACCCTGACCAGCAGAGTGCTGGGGTGAGTGGGTTACCTCAAAGTGGTTCAGTGTCACCCTCTATAAAAGGGTTAGAGACAGCCCATGGGCTGCTGTAGCACCAAAGGCCTAGAGCCAGGGTGGGCAACCCCTGGCACATGTGCCAAACATGGCATGCCAGTAACTTTTGCTAGCACGCGAAACCCTCTCTTATAATCTTCCATTTACAATTTTTTTCTTAATATCGACTTTTTTATTTTTCAGATAAATTCAGTGTAGGTGCATCTTAGATAAATAAATAATTTTACATAACAAGTTATCTTAAAGACCATAATATAGATTGGACGAGAGAGGTGAAGAGCAATTTCTATGCCTATGCCTTAACTCTCCCTGCCTTCCTAGATCCGACCAGTGTTTTGGTTTCA
>NW_006282748.1:2654232-2662417 GCF_000327345.1 Myotis davidii | reverse complement strand
GACCCCTGTGAAAGGGTCGTTTGACCGCCAAAGGGGTCGCGACCCACAGGTTGAGAACCGCTGCCTTCAGAGATATCAAGTAGGCGTAACATGTTCTCAAAAAATTAGGGTTGGCATGAAGAAGAATTTTGAGTCAGAGATTTTGCTGGTTTGGGCACACACTCACAAAAAGGTTGCCCACCTCTGGCCTAGAAGGACCCCAGCCTGTGACAGATGCTTACAAAGGCCTCATCCCAGCAGTAGTAATGGCAGCAGCTTTATTTGTTGGGTCTTTCATGCCTTCATCCACTGAACACTCACTCAAGCCCACATGTGACATGGCCAGTCCTGTCCCTCTGGGCCTTGTCAGGGGCACGCTGGGCTGCAGGCTGGCTAGAGGCACAAGGGCCATGAGAGCTCAGGTAGACATGCACAGCGGGTTTTCAGGAGGGATTTGGTGAATTGACTTGATACATGTTCATCAAATTTTGCTGAATGAATGTTGAATGATTTTGAAATCAAAGACCAAACCACAACACCCGTGAGGAGGAAATGAGAGGATGGTTCTAGAGAGAGTGAGGGTTACAAAGCAGAGAAGCAATGGAAAACGAGCCTCACTCGGCAGGGCTCAGAAACCCCAGACTGCAGTGCGCTTAGAGCTGGTCTTGCTTTTCCTTTTCAGATGACAGCGAGGACTGTTTTTCTCTGATTTTTTCAGTTTGAAGTAATAAGTTAGGGGATTCATAAGAATCACTGTAAATAAACAAAATGGAGCACATCTTCCTGTCCCGGTGGTGGTAACTTTGGTTTCTGTGGTTTTTAACTTTGATGTTATAAAATAGTCTCTGGAACAAAAACAGGTATGAGGGTTAAAGAGCTATGCTTAGGAGCCCAGGTTTGGGCCTTTCCCGAAGCCATTGTAGGAACTGTTCAAAGAAATGGTTTAAAGTGCAATGGCAAAAAAAAAAAAAAAAAAAAAAAGGATTGACAATGACAAACCTATCTTACTCTCATGTAAATCTAAGCACCTATTCAAATTGCAGTTTGTCCCTCAGGAGGGTGTGAAACCTGGAGGAAGGACAAGCACATGGAGAAGCCTCCTGGAGAGCCAGGGGCAGTGCCAGGATCCTGCTTCAGGCTCGCAGTGGGAATAGCTGGTCCCCCCAGCTCTTGGTCCCCTGACTCTGGGTTACAAGCATTACGGAAAGCCGTGGCAGAGGTAGGGAGCCAGGGTAATGCCTTCAGCATGTCTGCCCCTCAGAGAGTGAATAATAAGGATTTAGGAAGGAAACAGTAAGAGCAAGGGCTTGAGGGTGAAGTTCATTCATGTGTTGGTGGCATGAAAACACTGGGTCATGTGGGCTTTCAGAAAGGGCTGCAGTCAGAGGGACGGAGGCTGGGGTGGAAGAAGAGCAGGTGGGGTGAGGGGTGGGGTGGCTGGATTGGAGGCCTGCTGGGAGAGGGGAGAGAGGCGGCTGGCCCAGGGCACCCTTGGAGCTGCTGCCCTATGAGGGCCCCCTTCCTGGCCCCAGAGCCCCTGCCTGCCTGTTGGGGGGCCTGGCTCAGGGCCACGCCACATTTTTTTTTATGGAAATATTTGGAACCTACCCCTTAGACTCCTATCCCAGTTTCCAACTCTTGTTTCTCCAGACACCTGAGTATATGGCTTCACGTTTGCCATCTGGGCTTGGCATGATTTTCTGGACCTGGCCACCTGCCTGTTCTCTCCTAGCCCAGCCAGCCCTGGCTAAGGGCCACGCACACCCAGGGGTAGATGCCATTGGGAGAGATGGAGCACGTCAACGCCCTCTGCCCGGGTGGAGAGGAGAACCAGGATGGAGAGAGAACTAGGCACTATCACCTACTCACAGGCAGGGCTGAGGGAGAGCGCTGAAGGGCTGAGTGGGGGCCAACACGGGGGAAATTGTTCTAGAAGATATAAGGAGTTCCATCCTCCCCAAGCTCCAGCTGCTCCTGCCTCCATGTTTCCGGACGCCCTGGGCTCGTGCTGAAGTTCCTGACTGGGATGGAGACCTCCGCACCCGGGCGTCCCCAGCAGCGGGCGAGGGTGGACATTTACTGAATCAGGAGTGGGGGCAGCGGTCGGCACAACCATCTCGCCTCCTTTAACCTATTTAGTGACTTACGCAATCTTTAAAAACACACGCACACAAACAACACGACCTCAATGGCTGGGTCCCTGGAGAGTGAAAGGTTTTGGTGGAAACAGTGATGCCGCACTCCTGTGTGGCTGGCATGCAGCTGCTGCAGCCGCCGGAGAGCCAGTGGCGCCTGACTCAGTGGAAGGAAGTGGTGTGTTTCCATCGCAGACTCAAAAACAAGGTGGTTTGAGGAACGGCTTGCGTGTCATTGGCATTTCCCTGTTATGTTTATGAATTAAGGTGGGAATAAATCTTCAGAGTTACTCTAATCTCTTCTTTTACAAGAAACCAAGAAGCCCCCAGTGGAACACAGGCAGGGGGTGTGGCAGCCCCCAGAGGTGCTGGGGAAACCCAGGGGCCGCTGTCAGGCAGGGAGGATGCACGCCCAGCTCTGTGATGCTGCATCCTGGGAATGAAAGCCTGGGACTGTCCTTGCCGGGCCAGCCGCTCCTTCTCCAGATGGGCAGGTGCCCAGATGGGTGGGTATCAAGGCCGGGGAGAGGTGTGGGGCTTCACGGGGGCAACCTGAGAGATGGCTCTGCAGACAGAGCTGTGAGATCCCAGGGTGAGCGCCCAGAGCTCACCACCCCTCTGCACTGGCGTCATGGGGGGATCTTTCTGAAATTGCAAGTTTTGTTTTTGTTTTTGTTTGCTGTTGTTTGTTAATCCTCACTGGAGGATATTTTTTTCATTTTTTTAAGAGAGAGTGGAAGGAAGTGAGGGAGGGAGAAACATCGATGTGAGAGAGAGAAATATTGATTGGTTGCCTCCCACATGTGCCCAGACCAGGGCTGGAAGGTACATGCCCTTGACTGGGAATTGAACATGAGATCCTTCGATCCTCAGGCTGACGCTCTAGTCACTGAGCCCCACCAGCCAGTTCCACATTCCCGAGTTGAGTTCCAATTTCTCCTTCAGGGAGAGAGGGCTGCATGGAGGAGAGCAGCCCAGCGTGCAGCGAGGAGCGCTGACTGTGCCGCAATGAGCTAATGGTTTCCGCACCGGTGGGAGACGAGCAGCTTTCCCAAATAAAGTTTGGTGAAGGCCCAGACACGAAGGCCAAGGCCCCTGGGTGGTGAGGTGTCCTCTCCCTGGACGACAGCCTTCCCCCAGGTCTCCCGGCCCAGGCACCCCCAAGAGCAGCTGCCTAGGGAGTCGCACACCGGGGGTTCTTTCTGTAGGAAACTGCATGAACCGCAGTGAGCCGCTCAAAGGAGCGCACTGAAAGCAGCAAGCCCGGAGGAAGCGCATCTGCCGATGCTGTCAGGGCCAAGTGTTCCACTCACCTGTTTGGGTTGTGATCAGGCAGCAAAACAATGGGAGAAAAAAATCCCCACATTTTCACAAGGAGGGTTACTGGAAATTTTTCTAATAAACAGAGTCGGAAGTATAAACTCAGCAATCTTGAAACCACCTTCTTATCATTCAATGTTGTTTCCAGAATCCTCTCTCCTGGGCACAGCATCCCCTCTAGAGGCCCTGGAGCTGGACCTCAGCTTGTGACAGTATCACCTGTTAGGGGCTCAACTGTGCCCCCCCCCCCCCCCCCCGAGTGTACATGTTGAAACCCTAACCCAGCACTTCAGTGTGGCCTCTGAGGAACTCACCCTGCAGGCACCTTACCTTGGATTCCGGCCTCCAGTCCTGGGAGAGAATAAACTTCTGTGGGTTAAGCCCCTGGGCTGTGCAACTTTATTTAGGTGGTTCTAACAAACCAATACATCATCTTTCTGAAGACGCTTTTCTTTTTTAAAAAGAAGCTTGAAGTCAGTGAGTCCCCTCACTTCATAGATGAGGAAACAGAGGTCCCCCAAATCAAAAGTGACTCATCTGAGGTCACATAGTTCAGTAGCAGCCAACAAATACTGAGCATCCGGGGACCAGGCACTGTGTTAGCTCTGACAGGGTTCTTTCCCTCACAAAGGGTATATTCTCCTGCAGGAACCAGACAATAAATACACAGGAATATGTCTTGTCAGGTGGTGCAAGTGTCCTGAGAAATGAAGCTGGGTGAGTGTGGCTCTGTCCGTTGAGTCCTCAGAGAGCCCTGAGGAGGCTGTGCCGCTGGAAGGGGAGGAGTGAGGGGAGAACGCTGGGAGGTCAAGTCAGAGCTGAAGGGGTGACCTGGTCACACGGGGAGGTCTGGGCTCTGCTGTGGGTGGTGAGGAGACTGGGGGTCTGTGAGGCCTGACACTCTGTCTCCACCACAAAGGGGTCAGCAGGGCTGCACATGGGGGGCTTTTCAGGGGACAGACAGAGGAAGGCCACTGAGTCCAGAGGAGGATGAGGGTGCTGGCAGTGGGCAAATTCTGAATATATTTTTAAGGTAGAATGAATAACATTTTCTGATAGATCGAATGTGGGGTGCAATATAGGAAGAGTCCAGAAAGATTCTGGGAGTTTGGGTTGAGTGGTGGATGGAATAGGGGGAGTGGTGTGAACAATCCTTTTTCATTCTGGGCACCTGAAGCCCTTGCAGAGCCTCGACTAGATGTGCCAGGAGAGCAGCTGCGGCCCGCCAGCCTGGAGCTGAGGCAAGTGGAGGCTGGGATATCAAAACTTGGAGTGGAGAGCAGGGGGAGGCATTTAAGATCCTCAGCTTGGACAGGTGACCATGTTGACCATGTGAGCAATGAGAGCCTCGCGGGAGAGGATCAGGGAGGTGAGAGGCCATGCAGAGCCCAGAGGGAGCGAGGGCTGGGAGAGGAGAGCGAAGAGCGTGGTGGGGCAGCATCTCAGGAAGCCGTGAGTGTGGACTGAGCCTTGGCTGCATAGACACTGACACTGGGACAGAGAGTGGCCATTGGTTGTGACAGGTAGGGTTGTGGTGGCTTTGACACTGTTCTGGTGGAGATGGGGAGCTGAGAGGCGGAGGTAAACAGTGTGTGAGTGAAAAGGATCGTAAGGATCGGCAGTTCAAGGGCTTGGGATCTCAAGAAAGCCAAGAAAAGGTGCAGCAGCTGGAAGTACGCATGGGATTCAGGAGGGTCTGTAAGATAGCAGGGAGTCCGCATGCGCTGCCAGTGAGGTCCTTCAGGAGACAGCGGAGAGTGGGAGCCGGAGGGTGGGAGCCGGTGCACAGCTGGAGTGGGGAGAATGGCACCCGGCACTGACACCCCCAAGTCAGGGCCAAGGCGCGGGCGGCTGCCCCCAGGAAATCCCATGTCTTCATTGCTAAGGGAACCCAGATAATGTTGTTCACCTCTGAGAGGCCACTTCCCTCAGCGGAGGTTGTGACCTGGAGGTGAACATTGTTTGGGTCTCAGTCCTCTTGCCAGGACATAGCCTGGAGCAGGCGAATGAAGACCTGTGGGGGGCCTTCCTCACTCACCTAATGGCACATGAGACCCAGTGTTCCTTGCTTTTTTTTTTGACTCTGGACTTCCCTCTGTTGTAGCAGGTGTTTGGGGACCTGGAGGAAGCATGTTAAGATGACAAGCTCCATGTTGAAGGTGGCAGTGCCTGGGCCCCTGGTGATGTCACTGGGTCCCTCAGTCATCACCAGCCTAGAGCCTCCTCTCCCAGGCTCCCACTGAGGGGAATTAACATGTCACTGCTTGTCCCGATGTCCAGGATTTGCTTTTGTCCATCAGGCACAGAGGTCAAGCTCAGCCGGGAGAAAACTGTGCTTGTTCTGTGGTCACTTGTTGTGGAGTGACCCCCTCACAGGAGTGTGAACGAGACCAAGACGTGGCCATGCCCTCAAGTGACACAAGCTGCAGGCATCAGCCAGCCTGAACCACAGGACCAGAACAGGTCTCAGTGTTTTACATCATCCTCTGGGTGCCCTCCACAGGACTTGGACAAGTCACTGACATTCTCCTGCCTCAGTTTCCTCAAATGTAAATGGAGGTTGTAGTAGTGCCTGCCTCACAGTATCCTTCCGAGGATTAAATTCTTACGTGTACAGCAGTTGACACAGTGCCCGGTCCATACTAAGTGCAATAATGTTACCTATTATCATAATTAGCCCTTGGCCTGTGCCATTTTTTTTCTATAAGAAATAAAGATGAAAATAGCTAAAATTTATTTAAACATGTTTTAAGTGCCAGACATCGCACAGCATGCTCTATAAATATCTGATTAACCCAACCTGGTCATTGGTCCTTGAGGCCTGCTGTTTACCTTGAATCACTCGGGGTCTTTGTCTGTGGGTCAGTTTCCGCGGACTCCCAGCACCTCTCAGAGAAAACATCAGTGTGGCCCAGCTCAGCTTTGACAACACAAACCTGCAGGCCTATCACAGGGGCTGCTCTCAGGCCATCTGCACACCTGGGGGGCTAACCAACACCTCCCCCTGCCCTCTAACCCCATCACCTCGAAGAAAGGGCTGGGACAACCACCTCTGAGGGAAACAGGCCCAGGGCAGCAACGTCACCCACCATCTCTGAGGTGCCCCCTCCTCCCTCCGCATGTACCCACACTCCTCCCCGTCCTCAGGTGGCCCAGAGGGAAGGATCCAGAACTGCTTCTCTACACACCCACCCCACCGTGACTAAGGGGAGGCCCTCTCCTGGGACAAACAAGCCTCTCAGGAAGTGCTGAGCAGGATGCCTTCGCCTGCTGAGGTCGGCAGCCATCGGTGGTTTTGGATGATGCCAGGACCTGGGACTGTCCCGAATGCAAGGATGCTCTTCCTGGAGCAGCCTTGTGAAGGCAGGGCCCTGGCGCCCAGCCTCTCCTCAGAGTCACACTGACACTGAACAATTCACATTTCAACAATTCCAAATGACTCCCTGGCCAAGTCTCTGTCCTGCTCAGTGACCTCCCGGGGTCCACGGCTCATTGATTTACGGCCCCCTCTGGACAGGAGTTTGAACTGGTTGAGGCAGCGCCTTGCGAGGGCTAAAGACACACCATGTGCGCCCTCTGTGCCCAGAGCCAGGAGCGCAGGCTCAGCCCTGTGATGCTGCCTCAACACCCCAACAAGGCAGCCCCTCCTCCCAGGAGCCTGGCTGGGTTAGGGGTGGGGCACTGCTGAGCACCTAGCCTGCTTCCTTCTATGGCTTAGGGCTCACTTAGTAATCCTGCCACCAGTCCTTCAGTCCCATGAGAATGTGGCCAAATTGGACTTTCAGAACTTTAGGGACATCCTCACAATCATGCCGCAGCAGCCTCAGGCTGACAGCACTGTGCCCAGTCTATAGCTAAGGACAGGGCTTCTCAAAGATGGCTGACATTTGGTAAAGGCCATGACTGGCAAGCAGTAAAGATGCATTTGAATGGAGGGTCCAAATCCAGGGTACTTTCCCTGCATCAATTGAAATGATCATACCCTTTCCTTTTTTGTCTTTTGATAAGATGAATGCCTGATTATTTTGTAAAGGTTGAGCCAACCTTTCATTTCTGGTCTAAAGTCTGCTTTGTCATATTTCATACTTTTTATTGATGGATTTGGAATGCCAATACTCTGTTAAAGATTTTAGGGTCAATGTTTATGAAGGATACGGGTCAGCAGGTTTCTTTTCTTGTAATGTTTTTGTCTGGTTTTGGTATCAGGATAATGCAGGAATTATAAAATGAATTGGGAAGTGTTCTTGTCTATATTCTGAAAGAGTTGGCTATTTTATAAGAATTTAATTCTTCTTTAAATGTTTAGTAGAATTTACCAGTAAACTCATTGAGACCTAAAGGTTTCTTTTCTTTTCTTTTTTTTTTTTTTTTTGCAGTTTCTAACAGATAGTTTCTGATTAAATGCTGTGAACCAGCTCCAGTTTTAGGTGCTTGGGGGAGACCTGAAAGAGAAATAGTTCTTGCTTTCAAGCATCCAACTATTGCATGTGAAGACATCTGTGTTGTACTTGTGTTTGTACTTAAGTTCTTCAAATGAAGTGTGAATGATAAATATAAGAATCATTAGGAGCATAGAGAAAGCAGCATCTAGATCCCCTGGGGTTTCCTAAAAAGGCCAAAACAGATAATGACACCAAGAAGAATCAAATGAGGTACAGAAATTTACCAGAAGTATGGGAGCATTCCAAGCAAAGGAAACTAAACATTCAAACATTCAGAGGTAAGAGAGAACATGCCATATTCATTCATTC
>NW_006282748.1:2638648-2653224 GCF_000327345.1 Myotis davidii | reverse complement strand
TTTCACTTCAGCACTGCGCCTCCTCTGAGTCTGGGTATGATATTCTCTTTCCTCCTAGTTGTAGAATTTCCACTCAGCCAGCCTTCCTGTGGTTCTGGATGATGTCCGTTCTGTCTTTTAGTTTTATTTTTGAAGTGGTTGTTCGAGGCAGCAATCTCTGGCGTTACCCTATGCCACCATCTTGGTTTCTCCTAAAGGTTTCTTTATATGGAAATATTTTAAACTGTGAACTCAATTTCTGTGCATGTGTGGGGGAGGGGCATTCTTTCTTTTTATTGAATTTATTGGGGTGACTCTGTTACCAAATTATACACAGGTTTCAGGTGCACAATTACACAACACATTACCTGTACATTGTATTGTATGTTCAGCTCTCTATGTCAAGTTTCCTTCTATCACCATTTGAACTCAATTTCTTTAATAGATATAGAACTATTTAGGTTACCCAATTCTTCTTGAGTGAATTTTAGTAGTTTGTCTTTCAAGGAATTTGTCCATTTCACCCATGATATCAAATTTATTGGCATAAAGTTGTTCATAATATTCCTTATTACCTTTATGTCCATAAAATCAGGAGTAATGGTCCCTCTTTCATCCCTGACATTGGTAATTTGTGTCTTCTCTCTTTTTCCTATATCAATCACTCTGGCTATAGATTTATCAATTTTATTGATTTTTTTCAAAGAACTAGATTTTGGTTGTGTTGATTTTTTTCTATTGCTTTTCTTGTTTTAAATTTCATCCACTTCTGCTCTCATATTGATTATTTTTTCCCTGGTGTTTGCTCTGTATTAAGGTGGAAGCTTAGAGGACCGACCTGAGACCTTTCCTGTTTTTCTCACCAGCACGTAATGCTCTCCACTTCCCTTCCCACTCTGCTTTATCGTGTCCCACAGATTCTGATCTACTGGATTGTATTTTTAGTCACTTCCAAGTATTTTCTAAGTTACCTTTGGATTTCCTTTTTACCCACAGTATACTGAGAAGTATGTTGTTTCATTTCCAAGTATTTGAGGATTTCCAGATATCTTTCTGTTTGGGATTTTTTGTTTAGTTCCACTTTGGCCAGAGAACATTTTGGATGTCACAGTGAGTGGAGGCTATTGCTGGTTTTCAGCGAGTGTGCTGGACCAGGAACACTGAATCTCCAGTGGGTCCTATGATGCACAGGATAGTGCTATATGGCAAAGGAGTGTCAAGCCTATGGTGTGAATAGCACTCCTTTTTAAAAATCCTCACTCGAGGATATCCCCCACCCCTTTTTTTAGAAAGAGAGAGAGAGAATGGAGGAGGGGGAGAGAAACATTGATGTGAGAGAGACACATTGATTGATTATCTCCCCTTCACACCCTGACTGGGGCTGGGGATTGAACCTACAACTGAGGTATGTGCCCTTAACTGGGAATTCAACACAGGGCCCTCAGTCCATGGGTCAACACTCTAACCACTGAGCAAAACTGACCAGGGCAACAGCACCCCTTTGAAAGCTCCCAGAGTAAAGTCTGGGAGATGGCAGGAGAAGTTGGAATCAAGGGCACAGTGAAAAGGTAGACCTAAGACAGAAAAGGAGATAGGTTTTCGGATGTCAGTAAACAAGAAGTAAAAAAGGGATGAAGGTAATTTTTAGGTAAAGGTTAAAGGTTCCAGACAAATCATGCCTGGAGACCAATAAAGGGGAGAGAAGGTTGTCTAGAAATAAAGAAGAAAGTTGAGCAGATGGCCTGAAGACAGAGGTGAAGTTGGTTACCTAGTTTCATCTTTTTGCATGGGTCTGTCCAGTTTTCCCAACACCATTTGTTGACAAGGCTGTCTTTGCTCCGTTGTATGTTCTTGCCTCCTTTGTCAAATATTAATTGATTATAATGGTGTGGGTCAATTTCTGGGGTTTCTGTTCTGATTCACTGGTCTGTATGCCTGTTCTTGTGCCAATACCAGGGTGTTTTATTATAATGGCTTTGTAGTATAGTTTGACATCTGGTATTGTGATCCCTCCAACTTCATTTTTCTTTCTCAAGATTGCTGCAACTATTAGGAGTCCTTTATGGTTCCATATAAGTTTTTGGAGTATTTGTTCTAGTTATGCAAAGTATGCCATTGGTATTTTAATAGGAATTGTATTGACTCTATAGATCACTTCGGGTAGCATAGACATTTTAATGATGTTAACTCTTCCAATCCATGAACATGATATATGTTTCCATTTGTTTGTATCTTCCTCTATTTCTTTTTTCAATGTCTTATAGTTTTCCAAGTACAGGTCTTTTCCCTCCTTGGTTAAGTTTATTCCTAAGTATCGTTTTTTTTATTGTTGCAATGGCAAAAGGGATTGTTTATTTGTTTTTTTAGTTTCTCTTAGTTTTGTTAGAGTTCATTATTAGTTTGTAAAAATGCCATTTATTTCTAGATGTTGATTTTGTATCCTGCTACCTTGCCAAATTAATTTATTAGTCTAGTAGTTTCCTGGTGGAGTCTTTAGGGTTTTCTATGTACAATATCATGACATCTGCGAATAATGACAATTTTACTTCCCTGTTTCCAGTTTGGATGCCTTTATCTCTTCTTATTGTCTGATACATGGAGGCTAAATAGTATGTTATTAAACAATGACTGGATTACCAATGAGATCAAGCAAGAAATTAAAAACTTCCTGGAAACAAATGAAAATGAACATATGTCCACACAAAACCTATGGGATGTGGTGAAGGTGAAAGCAGTCCCGAGAGGAAGTTCATGGCATTACAGGCCCATCTCAAGAAATAAGAAAAAGCACTAATAAACTATCTAACCCTACAACTAAATGAATTAGAAAAAGAACAGCAAGAAAAGCCCAGAGGGAGTAAAAGGAAGGAAATTATAGAAATCAGAGTGGAAATAAATGATACTATAAAGCAATATAAAAGATCAATGAATCCAAGAGCTGGTTCTTTGAAAAGATAAACAAGATTGATGAACCCCTAGCCAGGCTCATTAAGAAACAAAGAGAGATGATACAAATAAATAAAATCAGAAATGAACTTGATGATATCACAACAGACACCCCAGAAATACAAAAGTTCATAAGTAGATATGATGAACAACTAGATGCCAACAAACTGGAAAACCTGTGATAAATGGACAAATTTCGAGAAACATACAATCTTCCAAAACTCAATCAGGAAGAATCAGAAAACCTGAGTAGGCCAATAACAACTGATGAAAGTGAAACAGTAATTAAAAAAACTCCCAGCAGACAGAAGTCCTGAACTGGATGAATTTACAGGAGAATTTTACCAAACATTCAAAAAAGAACTAACACCTATCCTCCTCAAATTATTCCAAAAATTTTAAGAGGAAGGAGCACTTCCAAAATCTTTTTTTTTTTTTTGAAGCCAGTATTATCCTAATTCAAAAATCAGGTAAAGACACTACAAAGAAAGAAAACTACAGGCCAATATCCTTGATGAACACAGTTGCTAAAACCCTCAACAAAATACTAGCAAATCAGATCCAACTATATATTAAAAAGATCATATACCATGATCAAGTGGGATATATTCTGGGTATGCAAGACTGGTACAATATTTGCAAATCAATAAATGTGATACATCACATAAACAAATTGAAAGATAAAAACCACATGATCATATCAAGAGATGCAGAAAAAGCATTGACAAAATCCAGCACCCTTTTTTGATAAAAACTCTCAGGAAAGTGGGAATAGAAGGATCATACCTCAACATAATAAAGGCCATATATGACAAATCTGCAGTCAACATAATAGTTAGTGGTCAATTTAACTAAAAGAATTTCCCTTAAAAACAGGAACAGGACAGATGTCCACTTTCACCACTCTTATTCAACATAGTACTAGAAGAAGTGCTAGCGACAGCAATCAGACAAGAAGTAGATTTTCCTTTAGAATGCCATTCCCCTCACATCAGGGTATGGAGATAGTGATGAGTAGGCAGAATCCAAGAAGCCCTGTGTAGCAAAAATGGGCCGACAGGTGACTGACCAGGGAAGGGGAGGAAAGTGAAAGTGACAAATTCAAAACTCTTTCAAGATAAGTCGGTGGGGGGCGAGGGGGGGGGGCGATCTTTGAAGGGCAAGCACATAGACCACAAAAGGAAAATGAAGGAGAGAAGCAAACCGATCTGGTGTGAAAAGTCTGGCTTTGAAATTCAAAAATGTTAAATTTGGTCAGCAGTGTAGATATCCCAAAGCAGTTGGAGAGAGAAGAAAGAGGATCCTTTGTTGTAGGGAGCATTCACACAGTGAGTTCACCCAGGGCCACGCCACCCTGAGTCAGGAGAAGTGCCTGTGGGAAAGAAATCAGGAGCACGCAGATGTGCCAGCAGTGAGGGCCTGTGACATGGAGCTTCCAACTCCATCACTCTGCATTCATCCTTACCTCTGACCAGCATGACACTTTGCATAGTGTAGATACTGAAGAAAAGTTGTCGAAAGCAGTGACTGAAGGAACGAGAATAAATCTTCTGGTAAAATTCTGGCTTAGACACAATAGGTGTGTAAGCAGAAGAGGGTGTGCTTGTTACAGCATCTTGGGAATCTGCCCCGACCCAGTCCCATCTGGAGACCAGAAATCCAGTGACAAGAAAGCAGAGTGAGGACTCTGAGGTGGTTTAGTCAGTTAACAGTGTGAACTTGAGCAGGGCACAGTTTTAGTGAAGTTCCTAGAGCTAATTGGAGAGAGTATGAGCAAATGTTCAGTTCTGAGTGCCTTTCCAAACCACTTCCCCTGCTCCTAGGCCTGTTTTAGACAGAAGCCACTCCCTCTCAGTCCTCTGGTGGCAATAGGAAGAGCTGCTTGGCCATTATTCACTTGTACTTCCAGCAGGTTTAGAAAGTGGTCCTTAATTTTTTCGCCAACTATTTTGAAATAATTTTAGACTTAATGGAAGAGTTGCACAGATAGTATAGTGTCCATTTACCCTTCACCTAGTTTCCCCAAGTTAATATATTACATAAGGATGAGAATTAACACATTATTACTATAAAAATATAGATTTTTATTCCATCTGACTTGTGTCAGTGAAAGCTACTATTGTGCCATTTGCAGGGAGATCATGCTGTCACAACTGACCAAAGGGCTCCTTCAACACACTCCTCTCCCCAGCGTCCTGCAGTTGTCAGCTCTTGAGGTTCTGGCTGTAGCTCAGGAGATGGAGAGGAGCCAGACCTAGCATTTATCACAGCAAATAAAATCTGAAGAAGTTCCGAGAAAGGGTAGCAACTGAATGAAGGAGGAAGATGGAAAGAGGATGGGAACCCAGGGGCAGGTGCAGGAAGGCGGGGGAAGGAATATTCTTGCCCTTGACATCCCTGCTCTCCTGCCTCTGGCTTCCCCAGCTGAAGGAGTGAAAGTGCTAGCACACCAACTATGAGGGTGTGGGTTACTGGGGGAAGAGACTAGCTATCTGATAGAGAGATAATGGTTGTGAAGTACTTTACAGTTTACAAACTTTTTCACAAAATGACTAAAGCATGTCCAGAGCTTGACTAATTACAGGGTAGTCTTAGAGCCCCAAGGTGCCTCAGAGAGGATGGGGCTCAGGTCCGCATATCTGAGGATGTAGAGAGAGAGGATCAGGCTCAGCTCTGCAGGCCAGAGGAAAGGCGCTAGTCCAGAGTGTCTCCTGAGCTGCTTCCATGATGCCACCTGCCTTCTGATTTCCAATCCTATTTTTGCTCTACTTGATATTTTCACTCACATCTCCAGAATACCCAACTCAGGTGTTAAAACTCACATCTAAGGAAATGAAATGGTATGATCTGATTTTTTATTGTTCTTGTTAATCTTCCTGTGAGAATATTTTTTCCATGATTGTAGAGAGAGTGGGAGGGAGGGAGGGAGGGAAAATGGGAGGGGGAGAGAGAGAGAGAGAAAGAAAGAGATAGAGAGGCATCCACTGATTGCCTCCTGCATGCCCACATACCCCTACCAGGCGGGGTATGGAACGTGCAACCCAGGTAGGCACCCAATGGGGGAATAAAACTGCAACCCCTGGGTTCACTAGCTGGAGCTCTACCCACTTAGCACACTGGCCAGGGCATGACCTGCTCTTGATGGTGTCTTTTCAGTTGAGATTTGGGTCAGTGCACAGAATTGGAGTCTTTAAACTGAGATCACTGGAAGGAAACTATACCATAAAAAAAGGAGTTTGGTGTTGAATCAGGAAGGGAGAGTTAGAAAACACAGGATTTTGAAATGTGGAATTTTAGCTCTTACATCATTGGAAGGCTATGCATGTGCTCAGAGATGGTAGCTTGGAGTTCTCTAAAACCCTGACCTTCCACAGGATTTTTTTTTGCCTAATAACTTTCAGGTATCTCCTTGTTTTTCCCATGTTCTTTAAATGAGTAGCTACATGTTTTTAGAATATCCCAAATTACTAGAATCTCATTTATGAGGGCAGTTATCAAATATATTGCCTATTTTTTCTTTTAAAAAAATATTGAGAGCATTATAGATGTCCCCCTTTTTGATTCCATTTCCCCTCTCCACCCAGTTGCTGCCCCTGCCTCAACCCAGGTCCTCACAACCCTATTGTTTGTTTCCATTGGTAACACATATATGCATATAAGTTTTTGGCTAATCTCTTCTTGCCCCCTCCCCACTGCTACCCTTTGAGATTCCTCAGTCTGCTCCATGTTTCCATGCCTCTGGTTATATTTTATTCATCAGTTTATTTTGTTCATTCGATTCCTTATTAGTTTATTTTGATTTTTAGATTCAATTGTTAATAGATATGTATTTATTGCCACTTTATTGTTCATATTTTTATCCCTCCTCCTCCTCCCTCTCCTCCCCCTCCTCGCTTCTCCCCTTCTCTGCCTCTGCCTCCTTCTCCTCCTCCTTCTTCTAAAAGACCCTTCAACATTTCATGTAATACTGATTTGGTGGTGCTGGACTCCTTTAGCTTTTTCTTGTCTGTGAAGCTCTTTTTCTGATCTTCAATTCTAAATGATAGCTTTTCTGGGTAGAGTAATCTTGGTTGCAGGCCATTGCTATTCATCACTTTGAATGTTTCTTGTTACTCCCTTCTGGCCTAAAAAGTTTCTGTTGAGAAATCAGCTGACAGTCCTATGGGCACTCCTTTGTAGGTAACTAACTGCTTTTCTCTTGCTGCTTTTAAGATTCTCTCACCCTAGCAAGTTTTACTCAGTGGTTAGAGCATCATCCCATGGACTGAAGGGTCATGGGTTTGATTCTGGTCAAGGCACATACTTCAGTAGCAGGTCTGATCCCCAGCCCAGGTGGAGGCGTGTGAGGGAGGCAACCAATTGATGTGTCTCTCTCACATCAATGTTTCTCTCTCTGTCTGTCTGTCTCTCTCTTCCACTCTCTCTGAAAATCAATGGAGAAAATATCCTCAGATGAGGATTAACAGCAACAAAAAAGATTCTCCCTTTGCCTTAAACCCTTGGCATTTTAATTATGAAGTGTCTTAATGTGGACCTCTTTGGGTTCATCTTGTTTGGGACTTTATGTGCTTCCTGGACTTGTAATTCTATTTCTTTCACCAGGCAGGGGAAGTTTTCTGTCATTATTTCTTCAAATACGTTTTCAATATCTTGCCCTCTTTCTTCTCCTTCTGGTACCCCCATGATGAGAATGTTGGTACACTTGAAGTTGTTCCCGAGACTCCTTACATTATCTTCATATTTTTAGATTCTTTTTTCTTTTTGCTCTTCTGGTTGGGTGTTTTATGATTCCTCAAATTCCAAATCGCTGATTTGATTCTTGGTATCCTCTACTCTACTGTTGATTCCCTGTAAATTATTCTTAATTTCTGTTAGGGTATCATTTATTTCTGACTGGTACCTTTTCACATCTTTGATGTCCTCACTAATTTCCTTAAAATTCTCACTAAGATAATTGAAATTCTCACTTAAGTAAGTCCCTTGAAGCTATCATTGCTATCCTTGAGTATTTTTGTAACTATTGTTTTTGAACTCTGTATCTAGTAGTTTGCTTGCTTCCATTTAATTTAGTTATTTTTCTGGAGGTTTCTTCTGTTCTTTCATTTGTTACATGTTTCTTTGTCTCTGCATTTTGGCTGCTTTCCTGTGTTTATCTCTCTATAATAGGTAGAGCTGCTATGTCTCCTGGAATTGGTAGAGTGGCCTTGTGTAGTTGGTGTCCTGTAGGGCCCAGTGGCTCAGCCTCTCCAGTCACATGAGCTGGGCACTCTAGGTGCACCGTGGGCTGTGTGCACAGTCTTATTGTAGTTGAGCCTTGATTGCTGTTGGTGTCAATTGGCTATGAGGACCAGCTGCATCTACAATGGAAGAACTGATGTACAGAAGACTCCCTATGGAGTAGGACTTGCTTCAGTGGGACTTTGGTGCTCGCTGAACCTGCCTCTTCAATGTGTCACTGTGGATGGTAGATTTGTAATCTGGTGTGGTCTGAAGCTGTCCACTGGGTGCACTGGCTTTGAGGCCTTCCAGGAGGTACAAAGTCATTCAGTGTTTGGGGCCACCCGACAGGAGTTAGAGAGATCTGCCGATAACTGCTATTTGTATTGGGTTTGGAAGTACCCAGGCAAGGCCATGCTGCGAAAGAAGGCAGGATGGTGCTATTGTAGGCTCTTATTAATAGGTATGGGACACACTGATGCCAGCTGATGCTTGTTTGAGAGATTTTAGGAAAGTCTGAAGCCTGAGCTTGATGACAGGCCATTTATATGGAAAAGCCACTGCAAACAGCTTGGGTGGGTTATAAATTGGGTGGGGTGTGGTCTCAGGGAATCACCAGGGCAGAAAAAAGTGTGAGCCAGGTTGATGGTGATTCAGATATGGCCCTTGCCAGTCAGCTCTGCAATGGGGAATGTTACAGCATATGAACAATAACCACTGTGAGCACCCCTATTTGGGAGAAAGCTGCCCTGAATTCTTGCTCTGATGCCAGACAATCCAGTTCCTCCCTATATGTCTCTGAATCCCCCAAGTTTCTGCCCCAGCACTGGAAATCAGAGGGAATGAGTCTGAGTAAGTCTGTGTGCCAATGCTTTAAGAGGAACTGCTTGGGACTCCAGCAGCCTCCATGTCACTCAGCCACAATCGCCACTGATTTTTATAGTCCAAAGTTACGTGGACTTTTCTTCACAGCACTGGAAGCCTGGGCCGAGGGGTCTGGTGTGTGTTGGCACCGCTTACTTCTCACAGGAGGCCTCTGCAACCAAGATATCCCTCCTGATTAAAACAACCCCACATGTGGGTGTTGGACCAGCCTGTTCCATGCCTCTGCCCCTTATACTAGTATCAATGTGCTTTCTTCTTTATTTCTCAGTTGTAGGACTTCCATTCAGCCAGATTTTAGGCAGTTCTCAATGATATGGGTGAAATCATATGGTCCTTGTCCTTTTCTGTCTGACTTATTTCACTTAACATGATACTCTCAAGATCTATCCATGTTGTCCCAAATAGCAGTATTTTATCCTTTCTAATGGCTCAGTAGTAGTCTATTGTGTATATGTTCCACATCTTCTTTATCCAATCATCCATCGAAGGACACTTAAGATTGTTTCCATGTCTTGGCTACCATAACATGCTGTAGGGGTACATATATCTTTACAAATAAGTGTTTTCAAATTTTTGTCTAGATACCAGAAAAAGAATTGCTAGGTCACATAGTATCTCTATTCTTAATTGTTTTAGAAACCTCCATACTGTTTTCCATAGTGGTTGGGCCAGTTTACATTTCCATGAGCAGTGAATGATGGTTCCTTTTTCTCTACAGCCTCTCCAACACTTGTTATCACTTGTCTTGTTCATAATAGCCATTCTAACAGGTGTGAGGTGATATCTCTTTGGAACTTTTACTTTAAATTCCCTTATAGCTATTGAGGATTTTTTTTTTTTTTTGTAAATCTGTTGGCCATTTGTATGTCTTCTTGAGAGAAATGTCTTTTCAGTCCTCTGCCCACTTTTTAATTGGATTGTTTTTGTTATTGAGTTGTTTTGTTCTTATTTTGGGTGTTAGCTCTTCATTAGAGGTATTGCTTACAAATATTTTCTCCCATTTGTTTAGTGTCTTTTTATTTTGTTAATGGTTTCTTTTGCTGTGCTTAATCCATTTTAAGCTAATGTTTGTGTGTGGCGTGACATAGCAGTCTAGTTTCATTCTTTTGCAGGTGGCTTTCCAATTCTCCCATCATCATTTATTAAAGAGTCTTTCCTTTCTCCATTTTATGTTTTTGGCTCTGTTGTTGAAAATTAGTTGTCCATACTCGCATGAGTTTATTTTGGATATCTCAGTTCTGTTCCATTGGTCTGCATATTTGTTTTCTGCCAATACCATGCTGTTTTGATCATTGTAGCTTTGTGGTTTAATTTGAATTCAGGGAGCATGTAACCTCTGGCTATGTTCTTTTTTCTAAGTTCTTTTTTCTAAGAATGGCTTTGGCTATTTGGCATCTTCTGTTGTTCCATAAAATTTTGATTAAAATATTCAATAACATGGGTATAGAAGGAAAGTACCTCAACATAATAAAGGCCATATATGACAAACCATCAGCAGCTAATATCATACTCAAAGATAAAAAACTGAAAGCTTTTCTCTAAGATCAGGGACAGGAGAAGGATGCCCACTCTCACCCTGATATTAACATCATAATGGAAGTCCTAGAGCAATCAGGCAAGAGAAAGTATTAAAATGCATCCAAACTGGGATTGAAGAACTATTTCTATTTGCAGATGGCATGATTTTTTATATAGAAAACCCTAAAGACTCCACCAAAATACTGTTATAAACAATAACCAGATACAGTGATGGTGCAGGATACAAAATTAATGTACAAAAAACCCATTGCATTCCTATGTACTAACAATGTAAAATGAGAAGAAGAAAACAAACCCATTTGCAATTCTAACAAAAAGAATAAAACATCTAGGAATAAACCTAACACAAGGTATGAAGGACCAATACCTTGAAAACTGTAAGACATTGTTGAAGGAAATTGAAGACACAAAGAAATGGAAAGATATTCTATGTTCATGGGTTGGAAGAATCAACATAGTTAAAATGGCCATATCACCTAAAGCAATATACAGCTTTAATGCAATCCTCATCAAAATCCCAATGGATTTTTCAAAGAATCACTTTTTTTTTTAAACAGACTCTTCACACCAAAGTCCACCTAGCTTGGCTCAGGGCATCCAGGCTGGGCTCTCATACTCACCGTATGTGGGAACCCTAATCAGTCAGTGTACGCCGGATGTTCAAGGCCAATCTAAGCACAGGAATCCTACTCAGGATGTTCAAGGCCAAATTGCCATGGGCAGGTACAAGGACACAGCAGTTTCACTGTATGCACTGCTTAGGCATGCCTTTCCGTAATCCAAATATTGAGGTCACTATTTGGCAAGAAGCCTCTTTTGTCTAAGTTAGTATAAAGTATGTTACTAATCAGCCAGTGTGGCTAGCTCCTGTATAGCTCCTAAGTTGGGGGCTGCATTGTGAGTAAGATGTATTACTGACCAGCTGGTGCTGTTTTTACTAGGATGGCTCCTGTGTTTGCTACTGTATTAGCAAGGACTGCTTTACTGGACTCTTTGTCTAATGGCTCCTTAGTAGCAATAGCTACTTGGGCTACGATAAAAATAGTCTTATAGGCCTACAACTTCTATGTCTTCTCTGTCCAATACCCAGCATCCAAGGAGGTCCAGCCCCTGGCAGAGGGACTCAGACCCAACAATTAGTGTAGTAGAGCAGGATAAAGGAATGAGTACTCCCACCATTGGTGCAGTGAGCAGAATCAAGGAAGAACTCACTCCAACACCACAGCTGCTTCCATCTGTTTGTGCAGATGACTTGAATTGCTGTTTGAGCAGACACTGCTTATATAAAGAAAACTTTATACAGGATCTCCTCAAAAAGCATAAAAAGGCAAACCAATCTTATATTAGCAAATTCACCCTTCCCTTTTAAAAAGAAGCTAGAAGTCAGGTGAAGTGAGGAAGGACAACTGTCCACATCCATGCTTCTTCAGCTAAGTAATTTCAGAAATGTCAGGTGCTTTGGTGGTGGTCTTCAGATGCCTCATGTTCCTGTCTCCTTCCAGGCACGTCCTCTCAATGCCTTGCTCACTGCTACATGTGCTCTATCTGTGCTGGTTTCCTCTTCCCTGAGACACACTGCTGCTCTCACACACCCCCACCTGGGGGTTTTGCGCTTGGCTCTCCAGGGCTCCATGCTTTGTTCCTCATAGTGAGCTGGTTGGAGGAGAGGTTGCAATCATCAGGCTCTTCATAAATATATGCCAAATCTTGGCTAGCGTTGTTCAGTTTCATCAACATGCTAGCCTGTGGTGTGGCCACGGCATTTAACAAAATAATTTAAGATCCTTGCACAGATATACAAAGTAGAAGGAAACTCTTTTGGGGTGATAATTATGTGGAAATAGTGCTAACAAGGGGGAATGAGGGCAGTGAGCCAGCCAGTTCATATTATTTTGGATCCCAATGAGGTGACACTGTAAAGTTGTGTGACTCAGTTTCTTTATGGTTCATAAGTTGGTTCTGGGAGCATTTCCAAAAATTAAAATAAGCAATAACAATGCTTTGACATTGAGGCAGCAGATCTGCTGTCCACCCACACTGTGTCATTATCTCCATAAACTTAACACTGCCATCCTGTTGAAGCAGAGCCCTTAGCAGCATAAGGCCTAACAGCGGGCTATTTCCTCAGGCAGGACTGAAACTTTGTCTCCTTATCCCTAAACTAGAGGCAGGACTGAATCTCCTTATCCCTAAACTAGAGGCCAGAAATTCATGCATGGATAGGGTCCCTAGGCCTGGCCGGCAATCAGGGCTGATCGAGGCCTTCCAGCTGCTGGCTGGGGCATTCCTTCCCTGGCTGCCAGCTGCCAGCCAGGGAGCTTCCTTTATTCTGCGCCACCCCCTGATGGTCAATGCACATCAAACTCCCAGTCTCCTGGTCGAACTCCTGAGAGAACACTTTGCATATTAGCCATACATATCTATATATATCTATATATATCTATATATAGCTATAGATCAAGCGTCCTCAAACTACGGCCCATCAGCCACATGCAAATACCAATGTTGTATTTGTTCCCATTTTGTTTTTTTACTTCAAAATAAGATATGTGCAGTGTGCATAGGAATTTGTTCATAGTTTTTTTTAAAGCTATAGTCTGGCCCTCCAACTGTCTGAGGGACAGTGATCTGGCCCCCTGTTTAAAAAGTTTGAGGACCCTGATATAGATAGATAGATATAGAGATATAGATATAGATATATAAATATCTTTGTATAATTGGTTTATCAACTATTATATTGAAATATTCTATATAATAAAAGGCAAATCGACCAAATGACAGAATGACCAGTTGCTATGACACACACTGACCACCAGGGGGCAGACGCATAATGCAGGAGTTGCCCCTGGTGGTAAGTGTGTTTCCACAGGGGGAGCACTGCTCAGCCAGAAGCCGGGCTCACGGCTGGCGAACGCAGCAGTGGTGGTGAGAGCCTTTCCTGCCTCTGCAACAGAGCTAAGCGCTCCCAGGCTGCAAAAGGGCACAGGCCAGGCTGGGGGACCCCCCCAGAGTGCACAAATTTTGTGCACTGGGCCTCTAGTCCTATATAATAAAAGGCTAATATGCAAATTGACCAAACAGCCAAATGACCGGTCGCTATGATGCACACTGACCACCAGGGGGCAGACGCTCAACACAGGAGCTGTCTCCTAGTGGTCAGTGTGCTCCCACAGGGGGATGCCACTCAGCCAGTAGCCGAGCGTGCAGCAGTAGTGGCGAGAGGTCCCAGACTGCAAGAGGGCACAGGTTGGGGTGAGGGATCTCCCTCCCCACTGCACAAATGTACATCAGGCCTCCAGTTGTTATAAATTACATGGAAGGCAGAATTTGTTTTAATGTATATGTTCTGATGTGGGTTTTAAAACATTCTTTCTAAACACCAGTCTCTAAAAAGCACCCTCTCTTTAAAAGGGGCCTAGAGCAAGCATGTTAAACTCAAAGTCTAACATGGGCCAAATGGATAAGGTTTAGGTTTATGTGGGCTGCAAAAAACAAAAGCTTCAATTTTCATAGAAATGTATGTTTATTTCTATATAGACATGCTGAATATAAAGGGCTGAAATAAATGAGTAATTGTTAACATGAAATAATAGAACATTTTAATAAAAATTAATATTTTTTATTAAATATTAACTTACCAGACACTGAGTAACTGCACAAATTAATAAGTGTAATGCAAATAAACCTATTTTTCTTGTTCTCCAAAAGTGAAATATTTCCTGTTGTGCACACCATCACGTCAGTACAAGACTAATGATGTGGCAATCGGCTGCTAAAATATTTGCTGCTGGTTATTAGTGGAGAGAAACGGTGTGCCTGCCTGTAAGGCATGTAAGGGAAATGAAAGCAACATGATTATAGTAATCATTCATTAGTAAACATTGTAGTTCATTATTAATAACTAGAGGCCCGGTGCATAAAAATTTGTGCACTCAGGGGGAAGAAGGGGTCCCTCAGCCCGGCCTGTGCCCTCTCGCAGTCTGGGACCCCTCGGGAGATAACGACCTGCT
>NW_006282748.1:2626368-2638107 GCF_000327345.1 Myotis davidii | reverse complement strand
GATGATGGCTGTTTGCAGCTGGTCACACACCCTTCAGGGTGGGGGTCCCCACTGGGGTGCCTGGCCAGTCTGGGTGAGGGGCTGAGGGCTGTTTTCAGGCTGGCAGGTGACGGAAGCTCCCAACCGCTCCTTCTTTTTGTTTAATTCTGGGCCAGCTTTAGCTGAGGCTTGACTCCAGCTCTTAGGCCTCCACTGTTGAAAGCAGGTTTTTGGCCTTTGTTTACCTTCTGTATTTGAAAGAATGTTGCAATCCTGCTGGCTGAAGCCCGGCGACTAAAGCAGGTTTCTGGGGTTTTGTTAGCTTCTATACTTGTAACATAGTTGCTTAGAGTTGCAGCTCAAAGGCCGGCAAGGCAGGCGGGGAGCGTTGGAGTCCTCCGTCACTAAAGCAAGCAAGCCTCATGTTAGCTTTAAGCTGTTTGGCTGCCGGCCGCCATCTTGGCTGGCAGTTAATTTGCATATCGCCCTGATTAGCCAATGGGAAGAGTAGCGGTTGTACACCAATTACCAGGTTTCTCTTTTATTAGATAGGATTATGTATAACAGGATATTGTAAAAATTAAGTTATGAAATTTTTATTAAATGAGTTCTTATAAACAGTTATATTGGCTGGGCCACAAAAAATATTCTTTGCGGGCCATGAGTTTGACTGCTTGGCCTAGAGTTTCCAGGAATTCACTTAGTGGTCTGAAGCTAGGAGCAGATCACAAGGAGATGTTTTTAGAGGAGGGTAGAAGGAGCCCATTGTTTCTGCGGTTCTGTGCAGCTGTCTTCCCCCCATGACCAGAGTGCTCTAAGGGAAATGGTTTGAATGCAGTGAGACTCAGTGGGTCTTGATTTTATTTCAGTTGTTTTGATCAGCTAGTTTTGTGATCACAGGAAGCATCAATTTCTTCTGGTCTCAGTTTCCCCTTGGTAAAGTCCAGATGTAAAAGTATTGATTTGGCTCCCTTCACAATGAGTAAAAATTCTTGTGTCTATGGAAAACAGTATATGAGTTGCCTCAAAAAATTAAAAATGGAAATTCTGTTTGACCTAGTGATTTCACTTCTGGGAATATATCCTAAAAAGTCCAAAACACCAATCACAAAGTACATATGCACCCCTAAGTTCATAGCGGCATTATTTATAATAGCTAAGATTTGGAAATAGCCCAAGTGCCCATCAGCAGATGAATGGATAGAGTAGCTGTGGGACATTTCTATGGAATACTATGCAGCTGTAAAAAAGAAGGATCGCTTACCCTTTGGGACAGCATGGATGGACCTGGAAAATATGCTAAGTGAAATAAGCCAACCCGAGAAAGACAAATATCACATGATCTCACTTATTTGTGGAATCTAATGAACAAAATGAATTGACCAACAAAATAAGACCTGAAGCATGGAGGCATGGAACAGACTGACAGACCTCAATGTGGCATTGGGGAGGTGAGAAGAGATAAAGCAAACAATGTGTATACTTACATGCATCATAGCCCATGGACATGGGCAATAGGATGATGACCTGGGGAGGTGGTTAGGGTCTGGGAATGGGAGACACCTGTTAATATTAACAACCCAAGGACTGCAGTGCAGGGAACATCATCATTTGTGTCACTAACAATAGAAATATATTTAAAAACCTTCCATATGAAGGTCCTTGGAAATGTGCAGTGTGCTCTGCCTATGAAAGGTGATGTGTGAATAGAAACTAAGGTGAAATATAGGCGCACATGTGCCAGCATGTGGCTCAGGAGCCAACCTTTTATGATATTGCTATGTATGATGAATTGTTATTTGTACGTGTGAATAATTAGCTTGTTATAAAACAGTAAACAGATCTCACATCACTGTGCCTCACTAACTGCAACAGCATTTCTCCCAGAAATGCTAGAAGATAAATTAGTAAAAACTAAAGTGGCATCAGGTGATGAAGTTGGTTTGTGGCATTTCCCCCTAAAAATTCTAGGACACCAATCACTTTTTTTTTAAGAAAAAGGAATGAACTTTTATATCTATTATTGATTTCAGAGAGGAAGGGAGAGGAAGAGAGAGAGAGAAACATCAACGATGAGAGAGAAACATTGATGGGCTGCTTCCTGCACACCTCCTTCTAGGGATCAAGCCCACAACCCGGGCATGTGCCCTTAATAGGAATCGAACCCAGGACCCTTCAGTTCATAGGCTGATGCTCTATCAACTGAGCCAAACCAGCTAGGGTGACACTGATCACTTTAAATGGAAAAGTTTGAATACATTTTCTAAAATGTGAACTTTTATGTAATCCTTTTCTTTTGAATTTGCCCCAGAGCTTGAGTCGCTCTACAGACCTGTCTCTGAGATCTGCCCCTCAGGCCCGTTGCTCCTCACTCTGTCCTGACCCCTACTTGTAGATATGATCTCAGTCACTCCCAGCTTCAGTTAATCTACAAGCTGACTGATTTCTTCTTGTGCTCACAGCCATGGGAGTGCTGAGTGGTACATCCAATTTCTTTAGATCCAAGGAACTGGGATTACACACATCTAATTTGTCCAATTAGATTTGTACTAGTTGAAACAGAGCTAAATGTGATTCATCTCCATAACTAAATGGAACCTGAGAATCACCAACCTACCCAGGGTTATGCTTCATTTCTGTCTTTGGAGTCTGGCATGTTTGGGTTCATGTTTTTGCTGTGATTTTGTGATGTTGAAGGTGACCCTCATCCCGTAATATTTGCCTAGCATTATGTCAAGAAGTACAGATGGAGGTCAAGTGCACAAGTTTTAGATTGAAATCCTAGCTTTGTTCTAATTAGTTTTGAGGCCTTGGGCATGTTATTTGACCTCTGTACCTCAGTTTCCTCGTGTGTAAAATGGGGATAAGGGTATAGATCTAAAAAGGTTGCTGTGAGAATAGGAGCTAATACATGTGAACTTAGGACAATGTATGAGTATAAGCTCAATGTTACCAAGGTGCCAAGGGACATAACATGCCTTTGAGGATGTGTCACAAAATCGGGAAAGTGGGTGCTGAAACTTTACACTGATGCTCTAACCTGGTGCACCTCAGAACCACCACGGAGTTAGGCAGAGCACAGCTGTTGGGCCCTCCCTTGTCCCTCGGTGATTTCAATGCACACCAATGTTTGAGCACCTCTTCTGTAGACAAAGCTGGATTATTCCCCTTCACAAAACTAGAGTAAGTAACCAGTCTCTTCTTTCCCCTGAAATTCCTCAACCAGTGGGAGCTAGTGGAGGAGTGTGAAGTGTAGGGCGAGGGTTGACTCTCCCAAAACTGTGCAGGAAGCAAACCCAAGGACTGCAGTGCAGGGAACATCATCATTTGTGTCACTAACAACAGCAAAGCAACAGCTCTATTCTTAGTCACAGTGGCTTTTCTGAAAGGTTCTGATTAGGAATCTACATTTCAAAACCCATTTGTCATTCAAATTGTCACTGTAGATAATATGTCACGAATCTCTTATACATAATGGGATTTCATGTTGTGACTTGGTTCTGTCAAACAGAATAATAAGCCTTAAAATTTCATATGTGCTCATTTTCTCCTTCTCAAAAGGATCTTTCTTTTTTGATGAGGATTGTTTAAGTTCTGTCTGAAGTGACTGGCAGGACTGAAGTGGGTGGGGGAAGGGCTCACCAGCCCTGAGGAGCTGTTTCCTGCTGGTTGTGCTCACAGGAGTTCTAAGGAGCTGGTGAGGAGAGGCTTTCTCATGGGAGACCTGCACTTCTCACAGGTTCTCCGCTGGCTGTGTTCAGGAACTCAGTTCGATCACAGAATTATTTTATTAAAAAGCAGGTGTATGTTTCATTGTGCTTCCCTCTTCATTCCTATTGTCTGTGCTCTCTCCTCTTTTATTAAACTTTGATTAATCTCACCAGATTTTGTCTCCCATAATCCAGTTTAAAATTTACTCAGGGAACCAACTTTTAGACTGGTTAATTTGATCATCTCTATAGTATCTTTGTTTTCTGCCACTTTCATTTATTTTATTATTTCCTTCCCTCAACTTTCTTTGGGCTCATTCATTTTTTAAACTTTTTAATTTCATGCTTAGCTTATGTTCAATCTCTTTAGCTGCAGTTCACATTTTGATGTGAAATTTTTCATTATTGTTCAACTCTGAACATTTTTTCTAATTTTTTTGATGGTTTCTTTTTTGACCAATGTGTTCTTCAGAAATCTGTTCTAAAATTTCCAAACATAAATGGGTTTTATAAATTATCTTCTTGTTACTGATTTCTAATTTTATTGTGGTTAGAGAACTTTATGCTGACTCTTGGTTATTTCTTGAAACTTACTTTGTGGCTAGTATGTGGTTAATTCTCTAATTTATGATTACAGGGCTATACAAATTTCTGCCTTATTAAGTTTTTTAATTGTGCTTTTCAAATTTTCCTTAAATTTTATAATTTTGTCTGCTTAATCCATTAATACTGAGAAAATGTGTTTAAAAACTACCAATATAGTTGTGATCATCAACCCACCAATTTTAAAATTATGTATCTTGAAGTTATCATTATTAAGTGTACTTAAGTTTAGAATATTTTATCTTATTGGCCAATTACTATACATATCATTAAGAGTAGCCATTTGTGTTTCTAAATACACTTGCTACCAAAAGAGCACCAAGAGCTTTCTTTTCATCAACAGTTTCCTGGTTTGTTTATTTACTTTTGACTGGTATGCTTTTGTTTTCACTCTTTTTGTAGACTGTTCCTCAGTTGTGCTTGTTTATTGTTTGCTTATGATTAAATTCTAGTTATGAGCATCACTTCTCTGGCATTGCTTCTCATGCTGCCTGTTGGGAAACTGGAGGTGTTTTAGTATCAATGTGCTTCTTCCTTCAGATCTGCTTATCACACCCTATTCTTGGGTCCCATACCTCCTAATTCACACCCAGGAGAAGACTCGGATCCAGGCAGCCTACTGAGCCTCAAGTCCTGGGCCATGATGGTCAGCAGGCTGAAGAGACGATCCCTTTAATAGCTCCTGTGTATAGTTGAATGTGAGAACTCTTGGAAATTGGTCTGCAGAATATATAATTTGAGAGTATGTCTAATAACACTTAGAAGGAAGAGTGATTTATTAATTCCCTTTAAAGTCTAAGATTTTAATGATGTGCTTACTTCTGGACATTAAAACTATATTCTAAACTGTTATTTTAAAAATCCAGTAAAACTTTAAGAGAGAAACCTTTTTTAATTAATAGGAGCTAAGGTGCAAGTCAGAGATGATCCTTTGTAGCAGTCTTACCTGAATTTATTTTGAGGCAGAGAGCACATTTGGCTATGTTGAGTATCTGACTAAATCTTTAAAATAATGCTGACAACTCATATGGAGAAAAAGACCCATAGAACAAAGACAATGATTATCCAAGAGCCTCAGGACCTCTAACCTCTGATTTGCAGTCTAACTACTTGAAAACACCCACTTTTTAAAAAAAAAAAATATTTTATTGACTTTTTTACAGAGAGGAAGGGAGAGGGATAGAGAGCTAGAAACATCGATGAGAGAGAAACATCGATCAGCTGCCTCCTGCACACTCCCTACTGGGGATGTGCCCACAATCCAGGTACATGCCCTTGACCGGAATCGAACCTGAGACCTTTCAGTCCGCAGGCCGATGCTCTATCCACTGAGCCAAACCGGTCAGGGCGAAAACACCCACTTTTAATAAGCAAACAGTCTAGTGCCTGATACAGAACACTGTTTTTGTGAGATCACTTCTATGTCCACGGTATTTTCTCCTTTGAGCATTAAAAGAGAATAAAAACGAATCAACCTTATCTATAATAATAAAAGCATAATATGCAAATTAACTGAACGGTCATCTGGACGTTCTTTTGGACGACTTTCCTGACGAAGCCAGGGCTGCAGCTGCAGGATTGAGGCAGCTGCTGCAGCTGCAAGGAAGGGATCGAGGCAGCTGCCATGGCTGCGAAGGTCTACTCTTGCATGAATTTCATGCATTGGGCCTCTAGTCCTATATAATAAAGAGGTAATATGCAAATTGACCATCACACACTCACAAGATGGCTACCTACGACCAGGCCAGCAGGGGTGGTTAGTAAGGGATGACCAAACAACTGAACAGCAGGCTGCGTGGGGCGACCAGAGTGGCAGGGGGGTTAGTGAGGGCCAACCAAACAACTGAACATCAGGCTGCGTGGGGTGACCAGGCTGGTGGTGGGGGGGAGGCATGAAGGATGACCAGGCTGGCAGGTGGGGGCAGTTAAGGGCGACCAGGCCAGCAGGGGGCACAGTTGGGGGCAATTAGGCTGGCAGGGGGGGCAGTAAGGGGTGACCAGGCTGACGGAGGAGGGGACATAGGAGCGACTAGGCCTGCAGGGAGGGGGTAGTTGGGAGCGACCTGGCTGGCAGGGGGAGTAGTTGGGGACAACCAGGCTGGCAGGGGGACAGTAAGGGGTAACCAGGCCGGCAGGGGGGGCAGTTAGGGGCGATCAGGCTGGCACACAGAGGCAGTGAGGGGCAATCAGGCCGACAGGGGCAGGGGCAGTTAGGGTAGACCAGGCAGGCAGGCAGATGAGTGATTAGCAGCCAGCAGTCCAGGATTGTGAGATGGATGTCCGACTGCCATCTAAATAGTAGGCTGCATGGGGTGAAAGGCAGTCAGACATCTCCCAAGGGGTCCTGGATTGGAGAGGGTGCAGGCTGGGCTGAGGGGAGTCCCCCTGCCCTGTGCACGAATTTCATGCACCAGGGCCTCTAGTCCTCCTATCTAATAATAGACAAACATGGTAATTAACCATACCTCCGACACGCTTCCCATTGGCTAATCAGGGCAATATGCAAATTAACTGCCAACCAAGATGGCGGCCGGCAGCCAAGCAGCTGAAGTGAACAGGAGGCTTGCTTGCTCCAGTGATGGAGGAAGCCAAGGTCCCCCCCCTGCCGCTGCCAACCTCTGAGCTGCACTCTAAGAAACAATGTTGCAATTATAAAAGCTAAACAAACCCCAGAAACCTGCTTTTAGCCAGCCAGGCCTCAGAGCTGGAGCTGCAACAGTGATCCAATTATAGAAGGTAAATAAATCCCAGAATTAAAAAAAAAAGAAAAAAGGAGAGGTTGGGAGCTTCAGTCACCTGCCAGCCTGAAAACGGCCCTCAGCCCCTCACCCAGACTGGCCAGACATCCCAGTGGGGACCCCCACGCTGAAGGGGGTGTGACCAGCTGCAAACAGCCATCATTCCCTCATCCAAGATGGCCAGGCACGCAAGCGGGATCCCCACCCTGATCCGGGACACCCTTCAGGGCGAACCAGCTGGCCCCCACCCATGCACCAGGCCTCTATCCTATATAGTAATGTGCAAACTGACCCTAACAGCAGAATGACTGGGAATGACTGGTCAATATGACACACACTGACCACCAGGGGGCAGACACTCAATGCAGGAGCTGCCCTCTGGTGGTCAGTGCATTCCCACATGGGGGAGCTCTGCTCAGCCACAAGCCAGGCTGATGGCTACCAGTACAGCGGTAGTGGTGGGAGCCTCTCCTGCCTCCTCAGCAGCGCTAAGGATGTCCGACTGCAGTTTAGGCCTGCTCCCTGCTGGCAAGTGGACATCCCCCGAGGGCTGCCGGGCTGCCAGAGGGACGTCTGATTGCCATCTTAGGCCCAATCCCCCCAGGGAGTGGGCCTAAGCCAGCAGGTGGTCATCCCCTGAGGGTTCCCAGACTGCGAGAAAGCACAGGCCGGGCTGAGGGACCTCCCTCCCTCCCGAGTGCACAAATTTTTGTGCACCGGGCCTCTAGTATATAAAAGGCTAATATGCAAATTGACCAATTGGCAGGACAACCGGTCACTATGATGCACACTTACCACCAGGGGGCAGATGTTTAACGCAGGAGCTACCCCTTTGGTGGCCAGTGTGCTCCCACAGGGGTAGCACTGCTCAGCCAGAAGCCGGGCTCACGGCTGGTGAGCGCAGTGACGGTAGTGGGAGTCTCTCCCGCCTCCACGGCAGTGCTAAGGATGTCCGACTGACGGCTTAGGCACCAACAGTGCACAGTGGTTCCCCTTTATCCCCATCCTCACTAACATATGTTTTGCTGACTTATTGATGATAGCCATTCTGACTAGTGTGAGGTGGTATCTCATTGTGGTTTTAATATGCATTTCTCTAATTAGTGACATTGAGCATCTTTTCATATGTCTGTTGGCCATCTTTGAAGAAATGCCTATTCAGGCCCTCTACTTTAAAAAAAAAAATTTATTGATTTCAGAGAGTAAGGGAGAGGAAGAGAGAGAAACATCAATTGGCTGCCTCCCGCACACCCCCTACTAGGGATCGAGCCTGCAACCCAGGCATGTGCCCTGGATCGGAATCAAACCCAGGACCTTTCAGTCTATAGGCCTGAGCCAAACCAGCTAGGGGCCTCTGCCTACTTTTTAATTGGATTAAGTTGTATGAATTCTTTGAATATTAACCCTTTAACAGATGTACCATTGATGAATATCTTTTCCCATTCAGGCTGTCTGATTTGATAAGAAAAGTCTCAAGTCCTGTTGGTTGAAATAGGATTCCAGGAACTTCTTATAAGGCCTGGCTCAGATTCGGGAACACAGGCTGCAGATAACTGCAGGAGGCAGGCAGTTCAGTTGTAGGCTTCTCCCTTAAGGGTGGCTTGCATGAAAGGCCCATTTAGGAATGGTTGCTAGGCTCCTTTTTTTTTTTTTTTTTTTTTTTTTTTTTTTAACTTTGAGCTTTAGCCATCAGAAGCCCTTTTTGGGGGTATCTCAGGGTCTACATTTTTCATTCAGTTTTAGAAATTTTCTCATTTCCCTGGTGATTTCTTTCTTACTCATGGTTACTTAGAAGTTTGTAGTTTTCTTTAAAAAAAATTTGTAGTTTAATTTCCAAATACTTAGGGTTTTCCTAAATATTTTGTTATTGATTTCTAATTTAATTCCACTGTGGTCAGAGGGCAAACTCTGTATGACTTGAGTATTTTTATGTTTTTGAGATGTTTTATAGCTCAGAGTATGGCTATTCTGGTGAATGTACCATGCAACTCAGAGAGTATGTTTTATACAGTAGTTTAGTGCTTTATTTTTAAACTAGAGGCCCAGTGCACGAATTCATGCACTGGTGGGGGGCCAGCTGGCCCATCCAGATGGGGCCAACTGGGGGGCAGGGCCAACTGGGGAGAGGGGCTGCAGTGGTTCCAGTCGTTCTGTCATTTGGTGGCTGGGCTTTATTATATAAGATATATATATATATATTTTAAATATATTTTTATTGATTTCAGAGAGGAAGGAGGAGAGATAGAAACGTCAATGATGAGAGAAAAATCACTGATTGGCTGCTTCCTCATGACCCACACTGTGGTTAGAGCCCACAATCCAGGTATGTGCCTTGACTGGGAATTGAACTGTGACCTCCTGGTTCATAGGTCGATGCTCAACCACTGAACCATGCCAACTAGGCTGTTTAGTGTTTTATAAATATTAATCAGGTCAAGCTAGTTGTATTGTTTAGACTCTGTTTTTGCTGATTTTTTTGTCCAGTTGTTTATCAATTGCTGAGGTTAAAACTCTCCAAAGACAACATTGATGGAATTACCTATTTCTCCTTTTAATTCTGCCAACTTTTGCTTCATGTATTTTAGTATTCTACATTTAATGTTTTGCTATTAGGCCATACACAGGTATGATTGCTATGTTTGACTGACCATTTTATAATTATGAAAAGTTCTTCATCTCTAATGACATTACTTTTGTCTTCAAATCTTTATTTCATATTAATATACTCACTCCAGCCCACTGTCTGCATGGTATATGTTTCCCATCCAGTTAGTTTTAACCAATTTATGAATTTACATATAAATTTTTTTATAATGCACATCTTTTCTGTTCTTATAATGTTCACCTCTTTGTATATAGTTGGGCCATGCTTCTTTATCCATTTTGACCACCTCTGCCTTTCACTGAAAAGTTTAATCATTAATGTTTAATGAAATTTTGCTATCGCTGTATCTGAGTATGTAATTTGATTATTTGTCTATTTGTTCTATTTTCTCTTCTTTCTTTCATGCATTTTAAATATTTGAATATTTTAAAAATTTAGTTATCTTATTAGCTACACTTCTATACATTACTGTTTTAGTGATTGTTATGGAGTTACAATATATATCAACTTTTCACAGTCCATTTGCAGTTAATATATTATTGCATATAAATGTAGAACTCTTGTATTTCCCCTCTTCATGTTACATCTATATATATTATAAGCCTATAGGACAATGATGTAATTCTTGCCCTAAACAGTCATGTATTCTATGTCATTTAGATAACAAAATTTTTAAGAAAAAAAGAATTTGTATTTACCCAGCCATTTACCATCACTGATGCTTTTCATTGCTTTCTGAGGACCTGTAGTTCGATATCATTTCCTTTCAGTTTGAAAAACATACTGTAGTACCTTTTTTTTAATAATGCACATCTTGCCAGAAATAGTTTTATTTAAAAATATCTTTATTTTGCTTGCATTCTGAAAGAATATTTTCACTTGATATAAACTTGTGGGTTGACAGGTTTTTCTTCTTCTATTATTCAAACATGGTTATTTCATTCTCTTCTGGCCTCTAATTCCTGATGCCAAGTCAGAACAGAAGTGAATTCAAATGCTGTTCCCTTATATAAGTGGTTGGCAAACTGCGGCTCGTGGGCCACATGTGGCTCTTTGGCCCCTTGAGTGTGGCTCTTCCACAAAATACCACATGCGGGTGCGCACGCACAGTGCGATTAAAACTTCGTGGCCCATGTGCAGAAGTCGGTATCTTGTGGAAGAGCCACACTCAAGGGGCCAAAGAGCCGCATGTGGCTTGCGAGCCGCAGTTTGCCGACTACTGGCCTATATGTAATATGTTGCTTTTCTACTGCTGCTTACTAGATTTGATCTTTAGCTTTGTTGTAACAGTTTGCTTCAGTGTGTTTATCCTTTTTTGCTGTTCGTTAAGTATCTTGAATATATAAACTTGTCTTTCATTAGACTTAGAAAATTATCAGCCATTCCCTGTGATGTGCCACACATTATTTTATTTATCCATTCACATACTGAAAGGCATCTTGGTTGTTCCCAATTTTGGTAATTATAAAGAAATGTATCTAAAAAGTTATCACTAAACCCAACATCATCTAGATTTTCTCTTATATTACTAGTTTTATAGTTTTGCATTTTATATTTAAGTCTATGATTTATTTTGAGTTAACTTTTGGAAAAGGTGTAAGATCTGTGTCTGTACTTATTTTTTTGCATGTGGATGTCCATTTGTTCTAGCACCATTTGTTGAAAAGACTATCTTTTGTCCATTGTATTACCTTTGCTCCTTCAAAGATAAGTTAACTGTATTTGTATGGGTTTTTGGGTTATGTAATCTGTTCCATTGATCTATTCATCTATTTTTTTTTTTTTTTGGCAATACCACTTTTACGGTTACTGTAGCTTTATAGTGACATCCTATCTAATAAAAGAGAAACATGGTAATTAGCGTATGACCACTACCCTTCCCATTGGCTAATAAGGGTGATATGCAAATTAACTGCCAGCCAAGATGGCGGCCAGCAGCCAGGCAGCTTGAAGCGAACATGAGGCTTGCTTGCTTCAGTGACGGAGGACTCCAACGTTCCCCGCCTGCTTTGCCGGCCTCTGAGCTGCAACTCTAAGATACATAGTAACAAATAGAACCGGACTTCAGCCAGCAGGATCGCAACATTGTAAGCAAAGGCCAGAA
>NW_006282748.1:2600121-2625698 GCF_000327345.1 Myotis davidii | reverse complement strand
GGTTGATGCCCCAACCCCCCAATCGGCCCTACCCTGAGCGTGACTGAGGGTGGCATCGCAACCTTCTGATCTGCCCTGCTCTGTGCATGACAGGGGGTGGTTCCCCAACTCCCCAATCGGCCCTGCTATGAGCCCGACCAGGAGCTGCGGGGCAGGCACCTAGGGATTGGGCCTGCCCTCTGCCACCTGGAAGCAGGCCTAAGCCAGCAGGTCGTTATCTCCCGAGGGGTCCCAGACTGCGAGAGGGCACGGGCCGGGCTGAGGCCCCCCCCCCCAAGTGCACAAATTTTTGTGCACTGGGCCTCTAGTCTTACATAATGTGGTATGTCATTTACAAAGAGTTAAAAGATAATGACTTTAAAAAGTCATAACCACATATAATTCTTTACTGTCAATAATGTTTAAATATTGTTAGAATTGTGTTTACATTTTTACAATTATTTAATTTACAAAAATAATTGTTGGCTCAATTCAAATAATATTTATACAATGAACTTAACTGATAAATACCTGAAGTGTATTTTATTATAGAGGATATCCTCTGGCCTCTCCCTCTTTCTTTTAAATTTTGTTTGAAATTTCTTTGCTGAAGGAATGGGGTTGTTTGCTTTAGAGTTTTGTGCAATATAGATTTTGCCGACTATCCATTGTAATGGTCTTCAATACCGTGTATATTTCCTATAAATTAAGAGATCTAGACATCCAATTTTCACCTTTTCCAGGAAGAATACATCATTGGTGTATTGTACGAGTTGTTCCTAATTGTGGAATAAAAGTTATTTTCTTTATCTAATCCTCATTTGGTACCTTTAGCATCCAGGGACAGGGAATAGGGTCATCAGAATAGAAGGCCCACAGCTTATCTCCACTTAAGATTCCCTCCAATCTTTAAAAGTTACAGCAAACAATCATATCTAAGCAACAAAACTTAAGACAATACACATGTAAACAGTTTGGTTTATTATGATAAAATAAAACAAAAAAAAGTTAATCTGAACTTTCTGTTATAGAGGGCAGACTGAAACCACACATTAAGCTTAGGTCTATCCAAAACTATAAAAATGACATTGCAGTTTGTGTGTGTGTGTGTGTGTGTGTGTGTGTGCATGCACATACACACAACATAGATACAGTATATATACTGTATATATCTATATATGTGCAGCAAATACACTGCATAGAGTAGTATATATAACTACATGTAGTTATATATATGGTTAAATATATATAAAAAGCATAACTTCACAAAGAAAAAGGAATAGGAGAGTAAATCATAGCTAGAAACCAAGTGTATGAGTAAGTGGAAACTAATTTAATTAGCAGATCCAAAAACATCAGAGCCTAACTTGGCAGTACTGTATGTAAAAGAAAGCTGCAATCTACTTTGTACTGTAAAAATCCTAAAACGCTCAAGAATGAGTGGTAAGGAAACTTCTGAAAGCGGGGATAAAGTTAAAACCAAATGATTAGTTTAAAGGCTGTTTAAGAAATAGCCAGATGTCCCCAGGTTTCTTCCTTCCACAGGGCTGGGCAATGCCTTCCATCGTCCCACTAAAGCAGAAGACTAGAGCTTTATTCTCCAAAGAAGGTAAATGCAGAGCATGGGATATCAGATCCAGCTGTGAGCCCTGACAAAAATGACCGTCCAAGCCTTCTGCCTCTTCTTCCTTCCAGAAGGCATAAGATCGAAAGAACCCTCTCTGGGAAATCTTACCAGGCCCCCCAAATGACCTAATTATAATGTTAGGGATTCCCCAATGAAAAGGCTCATACATACCACTCTGATTGATGCTCAATTGGTAAGACCCATCTACTGCATGAAGCATACAATCCTATTCAGCTTTTCAGTGCTCTACTGCTGCTAAATATGATTATATCCAAAACTTGATAGAAATTTGAAGAAAGCTTATGACATTTGTTCTAATATCTAAGACAAAAGAATAAAATAAATTGGAGACCATACAGAAAGAAGAAAACTTCTAAAAGAGTATTCTTATTCTTAGAGAAATAATAAACAAAACTCTATAAAAAAGAATATTCAGCCTGGCCAGCATGGTTCAGTGGTTAAGTGTTGACCTATGAACCATGGTTCGATTCCCGGTCAGTGGACATGCCTGGGTTGCAGGCTCAATCCCCAGTGTGGGGCATGCAGGAGGCAGCAGGTCAATGATTCTCTTTCATTACTTAGGTTTTTCTATCTTTCCCTCTTCCTTCCTCTCTAAAATCAATAAAACATATTAAAAAATATACAGTCAGAGAAAAATCTTCCTATAAATTAAAAAAAACATATAACATAGCAGAAATGAAAACTCAATAGAAAGGTTGTATGATACATGAGGAGTTTCTCAGAAAGTATAATAAAAATAAAAGAGATAAAACATGAGGAAAAATATTTTAAAATTTTTATAAAGGACCAGGATAGGAGGGAGAGGGAGTAAAAGAAACAATACAAAAAAGAATTCCCAGAATCTAAAAACATTAGACTCACCATTAAGAGTATAAGGGCATCACACTTAGAACATTATGAACTTTCAGAAAACTAGGAAAAAGAGAAGGTTCTATAAGCAGAGACAGACTGGAGAACAGTGTAAAGGCTTGAGAAACAGTGCAAATTCTGAGGAAAAATGATTTCCAATCTAGAATTCTATATCCAGCCCAACAATCATAAATATTTTCATCATATATTCAAGGTCTCAAAAATTTTACCTCCCCTATACTTTTTTTCTCAGAAAGTTACCAGAGATTGAGTTTTATCAATGAGGGAGCAACCCAAGAACGAGGACAGCATGAGACACAAAAGCAGATGGATGGTCCAACACAGAAGAGAAGCAGGCAGAAGAAAATTTCCAGGATGATAATATTGATGGGAGATCCCAAGATGACAAGTGTGAGGCTGACCTACAGAATACCCAGTCCAAACTAGAGGAGGCTGTGGGTAAGGTTGTTCAAAATAAACTTGATGAACATAGTATTTGAACATAGTGCAAGGACATTTACATAACCTGGTTGGAGGAAGGTCTGGGATGAGTGAAAAGTACATAGAATGCACAGAAAATAAAAACAGAACAATAGCAAAAGGATCTTAGTATATACTTGCTTTAGCACTGAATGCACAGGCATAACTTGAACACTGAATTGTGATCAAACCAAAATAAAAGGTTTAGAGAAATGTGGGTGTGTGATAGAGGCAATGACAAAGCTGAGTTCTCATCTGCGACTAAAGCTGAAGAACTAAAAAGGAGCCATATGAACCTGTTAAGATAGAAACATTGACATCAGTGTCAAAAGAATCAGAATGGCTAAAAGAATTGAGGGTAGAGGGCTTTAGGGAACAGGCAAAGGGGAGGGAGCTATAGAGACTGCTACTGAACAGCCAGCTCTGTGGAAGCTCTGTAAAGTATACACTGAGTGGCCAGATTATTATGACCACCCCATCAGTACTTCGTTGGGCCACCTTTTGCCTTCAATACTGCAGCAATTCTTCTTGGCACTGACTCCACGAGATGTTGAAAGGTGATGCGAGGAATCTGACACCATGCCTGATGAATAGCACTGTCCAGTTCTGTGTGTTGTGCTATTCAGACGTTCATAATGGTCTGGCCCTCTAGCAACTTCAGCGGGAAAGTATAGCTAATTTGCCTACAAACGTCAGGTTGTCATAATAATCAGGCCACTCAGTGTATATTTAATTAAAAAATATAAAAGGTAATGTGACACATTTGCTACTATGTAACAATCAACAAATATTCCCTGAGGGTTTACTTGGTGACAGCTGCTGGGCTAGAACCTGCAGTAGCCACAATGAGGCAGGCCAACGGCTACTGGCTGCCGCACATGGTACTTCATGGAAGGGCTTCTGGGATCAGCTGAGAGCAGGGCACTAGGAACATGGAACAGAAAACAACTCCATGGTCATCTGACATTGGACACACATCCAGGTGAGGCCTGATTCCAGCAGCCTGTCATTTAACTAGATACATTTAAGAAGCATTTTGAAAGGGAAGACTTTAGAAAAAAGAAAGGGATGGATATAAATATTTGTAAGTCATTGCAACAGACAAAGAAGCAGGGGCAACAGGAATTGACCACATACCCAGGAAGATAATTTAAAAATAGCAGGAAGCTGAGGAAGAGCCTTAAAGTCTGACCATCAGGAGAATCACTGCTGTGCTGAGGCCAAAATACTTTCTTCAAGGAAAAGGCAGCTCTCTCGGCAGCCCCTGCAGTGAGTCAAGAGAACCAGTCCAAAGTGTGAAGTTTCTCTGGTTTCTTCCTTACCACTCTCCGGTCATTTATGACTTTCTAAATGCCACGTCTAGCAAACACTTCTCAGGACTCATTCTTTGGACACATCTGTAATATTTAACTCTGACATCTGATTCTTTCTTCTGACCGTGATTCTTGTTCTTCCCTTGATTTTTGTGACCCTATGATCCCATTCTTCCTTGGTTCTCCTTCTCCCTCTGTGACGAGTCCTCTGTTAGCCTTCTTTGGCAATTAAGTTCAGATAGTGGTCCTGGCTCTTGGGGATCAGTGCTTAGCTAAAGGGTTTGTAGGCAGGCGAAACAGGAATATTAAAAAATATGATCAAAATAACAACCACAACAGTATCAACAATGATCAGTGCAACACAATCACAGTGCCACTCATGGTGATGAAGATGGAACGACCAGCTCCAGGGCTAACTTTGCCCAAGAATTGATGGGTCTGGTCTAGAAAGGAGAAAGGTATTTTGAAATCCTATTGGCTTTCATTAGCCAAATTACAGAAGGTAACCCAAAGAACCCAGATCCTGTGTGTAAAATATTCATTGTTATGTATTTACTGGAGGCCTGATGCACCAAAGTCATGCAAGGGGCTCAGCCCTCGCAGCCCCAGCTGCCTCAGCCGGCCCTCTCAGCCTCGCCCAGCCCTGGCTTCGTCTGGAAGGTCGTCTGGACAGTCGTCCAGGAGGTTGTTCGGTTCGGTCTGATTAGCATATTAGGTCTTTGTTATACGGGATAACCTAGCCAGGTACAAGCAGGCTTTCCAGTGATACGTGCAATAAAACTAAGTGTAAAATGTGGATGAAGAGAAAATGAAATGGCATCAGTACACAAAAAACATGATGATTCCACTATATAAAAAGATGTAATCCACATTTAAAGCGGCTAAAATCATTACAATTGTTGTTTTAATTAAAGTATGTGTGTCAAGTATCAGTATATCCTTTCTATTTTCAGAGCAGTTTATAAATCCATATGAAAACCTTTATGATACTAGTGCTAGGTAATGTTTAATGACAAAAATGTATGTAAGTTTCAATCTATAATAAAGCATAATTTTTAAGCATATATTAAATACAGTTAACTTTACTTATTTTAGAAACCTAACCTTTACTTAAAAGCTGCTGATTTATGATAATTTTTGGAAAACACATTATAATATCCTTATACAACTCATAATAAAAACATCCCACACCACATAATCCAAACAGAAACACACAAGGCCATCTTTTACCAAGTCTAGAATTGAAATGTAGTCTTTGCCCTCCATCCCTTTTACGAAGCCTGCACCAAGGCTGACAAACAGGAGGATGCTGCAGGGAGGGGCTGCAGCAACTGTGCTGTTTGTGATGCTAGAGTCATTTCCAGAGCATGCTACTCTCATGTACACGGATACAGAAAGTCGTAGTAAAGCCAAACTGCTCCTAGTACTTCCTCAGCACTGATGGCGAGGCCCACTGTGCCAACCGTCAGTAGCAAGGTTGACCACATGGATGTGGATGTGCTAAACCCCAATGCTACATGGATGTGAAAGCAAACACCTTTACCTAACTTCATTTTTTTTCTTGGCTACCTCTATGTAAATTTGCTCCAAATCTCTCAGAATTCTGCTTACACTGTATTCAGCCGTTTCCTCTTAACCATTAACTTCTTCTGTAGCTCAAATGCTCTTAAAATTCCCCTTTCTTCCAAGAACTGCCCTTGACTTGTTGGAACAGTAATCCTTGAACTACCTCATTTGGGTATGGGGATTTTATGTGCCTACCCTCCATCCTCTGAGCTACGAAAGGACTTACTTGTTCCTATTTTACTTATATTTTATTACCCTCTCACGTTCGAGTGCTTCCCTGAGCCACAGTCACTGGTGGAGAGCCAGCGGGAAAAGCTGGCTGTGGGGAAATTAAAGAGCATGAACCGGACAACTCTGAGTGTTAGAGAAGCCACCAATTGCTCTCTAAGCCTTAATCACCTCATCTGTGACATAAACAAAATACCACCAGTGCAGTGTCCTCAAAAGCCTGCCGTAAGTGCTGTGAGATGATTTAGCACAGTGCCTAGCATACAGTGAGCCCTAATCAAGGAAATAATTAGCAGAACACCCGACAAAAGCTTCCCGATGATGCTTAGACAAACATAAGATAAACTGGAATTTAAATATTTATTCTGAGTGTTAACATTATACCTATAAAAAGTTATATAGCTAATGAAAATGTTGAGTAAAGATGTTCAGGGAAAAAATGTCAACTAAATTACATATTCCATTAAAGACATTCTTTATTGGCTACAATGGTTAACATGCTTAAGAGAGACAATATTCTGTGTATTTTTCTTTTTTTTTTGGTTATCAAATAATCTTTAATTTAAATATTTTCCTTTGTAGTTCTTAACTAGCCTGATATTCCACTGCACCACTGTTGATATCATCTATGATATCATCAGGGTGGCGGCCATCAACGTTGTAGTCCACAGACTGGACAGTCCCCAGGATCTCTTTAATGGTTTCAGAGAGTTCTCTAGCTACAGATCGGTGCCGCATCTGTCGGGCAATGCTGACAATCTCATCAAAAGTGATATTTCGACTGTGTTTAATGTTTTTTTGCTTCTTTCTGTCTCTTGGCGGTTCTTTGAAAACTTTGAAGATCAGGGAAGAGGCAGAAGGCACTACCTCAATCTGGGCGTGTCTGTTCTGAATGGTCTGTTTCACTGTAATTCTCAGACCCTTCCAATCACTGGTTGCTTTGGTGACGTCATCACCAACCTTTTTTGGAGACAGGCTCAGGGGGACAATCTTGGGGTCCAGAGCAGAAGTGGCACCCACTTCCCCACTGGTGCACCACAAGTATACGAGTTTGACTTGAACTTCGATGGAATGGTGGAGGCAGCTGGTGTCGGATGAACCCGGATTCGGGACGACCAAAGAAAGTTGCATCTGAGCCTCCTCCGAGCCAAAAGCCTAAAGCTGTGTATTTCTTAATAAGCTTGGCATTTTAAACAAGGGTATTTTGGTTAAAATAAAACATATTCGAACATCTTTCTAAGCTACTAATTCAGGAGAGAGAAAAAAGGAGAAAAACTGCAAATGTAATGCTTTATATACATATACCTTTAGGGCACTTAAAGAGAACAACTTCATCACTTGTTATCTTTGGATGACCCTTACTTTGGAGGCATTTATGTTTTCATCAAGGCTGAAGAAGCAGCTTGGAAACAGGTGAGTTGCAGGTGCATACTGCTCTTGAACTTGTTCAGCAGCTCTTCCAGTAACCTGCAGGAGCAAAGACTATTTATAGCCGACAGAAGGAAGCTTGTCCAGCAATATAAGAAAACACGCACGGGAGCCAACTGCATGATTTATCGATGGATTCAACTCAGTAACGCAATCAGTCAATCAAAGGAGTAAAAAGGAAGATACTTAATTATGTTTATATATAAAAATCTCTCCTGTGCCCTTCCCCAAGATTAGAGACCTCCCTAAAACAGATTGTTTGCACCTGTACATTTTCTTCATTCACTTTTCAAAAATTAAAATGTAGTCTTGTTGGTACACAGTTCTATGAATGCTGCTAAACACTTAGCAGACTAACAATTCCCGTAACCAGATGCAGAACAGGTCCATCCTTCTCCAAGTTCTCTCGTGCTGCCCCTTTTAGCCACCTTCCCCTTTACTCCCACCCTGGGGCAATAATTTGTCTAGTCTCTGTTCCTCTTATTTTTGTATTTTTGTCTTTAACAAATATTGGCAAGTGGTGAACTAAAGCCAGAGGAATCAGGTTTACTTCTAAGTCCACTGGGTAAGTCATTCTACTGCTTTACAAGTCACTTTGTTTTCTTAATTGATCTGATTTGTCTATGTAATTTTAAGTCCAGAAGGGATCTTAGATTCAACTGGTTCAGATGAAGCAACCAAGAAGTGGGCTTACTGCTACTGGGATCCAAAGATTATTTCAGGGGTTGATAATGCTCAGTATTAGGACACTGTACCAACAGATCTAGAACACAGTCCACCCAGGACTATACCAGAGTGGCTGTTCTTCTTGACTCCCTACAAAAAGCACTAGCCTTTGGAGCCATGTTCTATATGTTAAAAATAATGGTAATTGTTTTAATCTTTTATCATATTTATTTTAAATAAATGAACACAGTTTGTCATAAATTCAGATAGAGCTTGAGAATTAGTGTGAGAAAAAGGAAGTAAAAAACTGGCAGAAAGGGTTGTAGGTGTGAACACTGCACAGCCATCACTTGCCCATTCAGGAACATACACAGGAACATACAAGCAAAAGAACTGGTCTGCTGCCGACTCTTCCCAGCCCAGTCCAAGTGTCCCCATGACACTCCTACTGTCAGCCAACCCCGTGCATTCTCTCTGCCCTTTAAGTTTGCACAACATCACCTGTGTTAGATGCCAGGGATCATGTAGTTCATCACCCCATAAATATTTGTTTAGGGGTTGATCAGCCAAATGCAAAGGTGAGTGGACTTCAGTTACCTTGGAGGACCAAAGATCTACAATGTTTCCACTGCCTCAGCTGAGGGTAGGCTGGGCATTTATGAAATTGACCTGGTCTAGATTTTTGTCTCAGGTCAGAACTTTCTGTTACATGAGTAACAAAGTTTAAATTCAGACTGAGACAATCAATATAGCATGAGTGAAACATATCTAACTTCATTATATCATATTTACAAATCTATTCTCTCTTAATATTTTATATATGCAGAATACAAATCATTGGGCCCTGCATTTTACTACGCTGTCCTCTCTTTTAATTTCTAAGTAGTATCTTCTTCAACATTTAAGAGCGATATAATTGACTGAGTCGAAATAAATTTTCTTATGACTTTTTCTATACTAGTCACTTAAACCAAGAAAATAACTAATTTCTAAATTGCCATAAAGCCAGAAGAAGGGTTTTTCCATATTCTGCCACTGGGAGACAAGCAAGGCACAGCTAGCATGACGCATACTACAAAGGGCTACTAAATACTGCTCTTCCTTAAATCCAAGTCATTGTTTTAGAAAGAGTACTTTCAGGTAGCCGCACTGCGCTCAGCATGTCTGCCTGGCTCCCAGGAAAGCACAGAGCACTTACTTTTTGTCTGCTCCGCTGGAAAGCTGGGGCAGCGCTTCCAGAGCCTGCTTAAAACTGGACCTGGAACACAAGCAGCAACACGGAGCTGAAACACTGCCGTTTCTCATGGGGATTAGAGCACCATTAGGACCTCTTAAACATGAAGAAATTAGTATGTACAGGGAAGCATGTAGGTATGTGAGAAAAAGCACAAGTGAAAAACAACAGAAAAAGTAAAAATGGTCTAGTTCCAGAGGCTTTGCAGGAGCAGGGTTAAAAACTTGCTTAGGAAACGAAACAGAACTTGAAAAACTAAAGGAAAAATGGAATTTTATAAAAGGATGCTATTCAATTTGGTTGGTGAAAGTTAAATGAGGACATTTACTTTTTCAAAAAAGTCCTTATTTCAAAACAAAACTGAACTCTAGATAAAGCAACTGGTCAGAAAGGAAGGAAAACTAAGTAGAAATATGATCCTGTGAAAGATTATACAAATGGGGGACATTTATAGTATTTATGTATCTAGGTCAGATTTACAGCCAATATCTTATAATGACTGAACAGTTTTTTTAAAAATAGAATTTAGCTATTATTATGTTTAAAATTTTTAGGATAATGGAGAGAATTGATTTTTAGAGAGAGTGGGAGGGAGGAAGAAGGGAGATGGAAGGAAGGAGGGAGGGAAGAAGGAAGGTAGGGAGAAAGAGAGAGGAAGAGAGAGAGAGAGGACATTCATGTGAGAGAGACACATGGATTCGTTGCCTCCTGCATGAACCCTGACCGGGGCTGGGGTTCGAACCTGCAACCCAGATACATGCCCTTGACCGAATTTGAACCCACGACCCTTTGGTGTGTGGGCCAATGCTCTACCGTTCACTAAGTGAAAGGTGAATAAATAAATGTAATTATTCATGACTTTAAAGTGGTCTCTGATTTTGTATTATAAAAACATCCTCAATATACCAGGAAAGAACTTCTGAGCAGAATTTCCCAAACTAGGGACAGGTATCCTAGCAATATATAGAGTGATTGCACAGTCCCAACACAGTCATAAAAACTGGCACTTGATCCCTTCAGTTGTTCCTGGTGGGGCAGGGTATGGGTGCAGGGACAGCCTAGCTGTGGGCACACTCAGCAACCTCACAATATGAAACCAGCTCTCCTCTCTCCTGATACCGAGGGAGTCTCTGCACATCTCCATAATCATCCTATTTCCTGTCTCTTTTCCATTAATCATACATATGATGCTACTATCCTTTATTTTTACATTATGACAATAATGATGATGAAGAAGACACAACCTATTATTTGTAGTGCACTGAAAGTTTAGAAGGTGACTTGACATATTGTCTCATTTAATTTCTCCAAAACTTTGCCTATAAAGTATTATTATCTTCCTTTTATATCGAGGAACCTGGGCTATGAAGGGTTGAGTTACCTAGGTACTTACACAAGGCATGCATACACATCAAATATGGAACGAATGCTTTCTATCATCTGTTATTTAGTACTTAATGTTAAAAAAAAAAAAACAATGACTGGGAAAAGGTGTGGTTAAATAACATGGGAGTCATCTAGAAATGGCTCTCGTTGGCCATGATGAACAGGAAAAAGAAGCTAACTGTGTCAGGAAAACAACTTTAGAGGTCTTTCCGTTGTAACGATGGCAGTAAGAATGATGGCATAAGCCATGTTATCAAAAGCTGGACATGAAGGAATATGTGCATTGCACAAAGACCCTAAACATTTGTCTACCACTTGGCTTCTCATGCACATTAATAGCATTGCCCAGCATTTCCTGGATAATGTTGCCAGTGGAGTAAACAATTTTGTAAAAGCAAGTAGTCAGTGCTGTTTCAGTTCACCTACTGATATTTCAATGATAGGAAATCCTGACTTTCATTCAAAACAGCTACAAATTATCATCAAATTTCCACTACAGAATTTTGCAGAGAAACCACAAGGCTTCCTCTTGTGCTGACGATCACAATGTTTGAACTGTCCTGAAAGGCCTGCTATGAATAGACTCAATTCTTATTTTCTCCTTTCTAAAGAATGTGATGCTCTGTTCCGTCATTTATGAGACTAACATTTACCTTACAGAATGAGAAATGTAAAATTATATTACATCTTTTTCCCTTTATATTATGCTACAATAAACCAGTCTTAGGAATCCGTGGCTTAGTATAGATGTCTACTTTTTAACTAGAAATTTGATCAATCAAATATAAACATTTTCACATACAAAATCATGTGCATTCACTCTGACCAGTTATCTTTTCAAAGGACTTTATATCCTAGTAACACAGTTCTGATTTTAGCAAACACTCAGAAAGCACTGTCAGCGTCTCACCTGCTTTCAGGCGTCAGGTGGACAGCCACAGTGTCCCTCAGCGCACAGATTTCAAGCCTCGCCTGAAGAGGAAGAAAGGACAAAGTGACAATCAGGACCTGTGACGATTATCACATATGAGTAGGTAGTGAAGGCGACGTCTCCAGCCTGTTCACCACAGACACAGTGCTGACAGAATACTGCAGGCGCATGGTTACCTTCGCCCCATGACTAGTAGTTAAGAGCACACTTTCGCAAACAGTCCAAAAAAGTTGGCTATGACAAGATTTCCTTTGACTGAAAATTAACTTACAGTCAAGTATGACTGAGTGAAGGCAGAGAGTGAGATATTTTGCTGTAAAAGGTGCGAACTACACAAGGATTTCCCAGCAATCTGTGTTTACTATCTAAACAGTAATTTTCCTTTTAGTCTGCCTGTGAGAGGAAGGAGAGTCTGAAACACTGTCCCTGGCCTGTTCCCTCCTGCACAGATTTGAGGATGTGGGCTGGCTTATTTCCTTAAACATATGCACTTCCAGGCACACTGCCTTTAACCTCAAAAATTAAGCTAAAGCTCTACAGATTCAATGCAATGCCGATTAAAATCACAGATGGCTTTTTTTAAAAACAAAAATTGACAAGTTGATTCCAAACATACAAAAACAGTCTTGAAAAAGAATACAGTTGGAGAAATTTACACCTCCTAATGTCAAAACTTTCTACAAAGCTACAATAATCAAGGCAGTGTGACAATGGTATATGGACAGACACACAGATAAACAGAATACAGACTGAGTGCCCAGAAATGAACTCTTGCATTTATGATCAACTGATTTTTGACAAGAGTGCTGAGACCATTCAATGGGCCAAGAATAGTCTCTTCAACAAGTGATGCGGGGACAACTGGACATTCTCATGCAAATTAGAGCCCTTCCTTAACACAAAAACGAACTCAAAATAGACCTAAATGTAAGCAACAAAATTATAAAATGCTTAGAAGAAAACAGGAATCAATCTCTATGATGTTAGGTTGGGCAAGCTTTCTTAGAAATGATATCTAAGTACAAGCAATAAAGGAAAAATATACAAATTGGACCTCATCAAAATTAAAAAAGTCCTGCATTCAAAAGGAAACCATCAAGAAAGTGAAAAGAATGAGATAACATTTCTCACACATGAGGATGGCTGTCATCTGAAAGATACCAGTGACATATACTGGGAAGGATGTAGAAAAACTGGAATTTCATGCATTGCTGGCAGGAAAGTAAAATGATACAGTCACTCTGAAAATAGTCCGCAATTCAATTAAAGATGAAACAGAGTAAGCACATGACCTAGCAATTCCACTCCTAGGTATATAGCCAAGATATATGAAAACATATGTCCACAAAAAACTTGCAAATGAATGTTCACAGAGGCATTCTTTGTAATAGCCCAAAGTGGAAACAATCCAAATATTCATCAGATGATGAATGGGTAAATAAAATGTGGTATGTTCATACAATGGAATATTATGCAGCCATAAAAGAAATGTTGTGCTGATCCATGCTGCAGCATGATGAACCTTGCAAACATTATGCTAAGTGAGGGAGATCAGTCACAAAAAGCTGTACTTATATGATTCTGTTTATATGAAACTTTCAGAATATGCAAACCATACAGATAGAAAACAGACTTGTGCTTGTCTCATGCTGTAGGTGGGGGAAAAGAGAGTGACTGTTAATGGGCCTGGGGTTCCTTTCTGGGGTGATGTCATTTTCCAAAATTGATTGTGGTGATTACACAATTCTGTGAACATAGTTAAAAAATCACTGAACTGTATACTCTTTATCCTATAGACATACTGTATGGTATATGAATTATATCTGCACAAACTTTTATGGCAGAAAAGCTAACCTAATGCTTACACTTGTTTGCAAGCTTGAAGAAGTGTGACTTTACTTACAGGCCAGTTTTTCTCAAAGTTCTACAGGTGCCTCTGATGAGAAAGCCCACACCCACCACCTCTGACTCAGACACCCAGAGTATGGCTGATGCTCAGGAGACCACTTAGAAGAAACAGCCCTATTTTCCAGGAGTGCATAAAATGTAAAACAATCATAAATGACATGGCTAGCTATTCAAATTAGAGTTAACTACAAAATCTGTAAGCAATCTAGATAAAAGCTGATTTATCCAAGATACAGTATATTCAGTGAAACTTTTCTGTTTGGAAAGTGATTGTTTTTTTAAAAAAATACATTTCACTGATTTTTTACAGAGAGGAAGGGAGAGGGATAGAGAGGTAGAAACATCAATGAGAGAGAAGCATCGATCAGCTGCCTCCTGCACACCTCCTACTGGGGATGTGCCTTCAACCAAGGTACATGCCCTTGACCGGAATTGAACCTGGGACCTTTCAGGCCACAGGCCGATGCTCTATCCACTGAGCCAAACCAGTTAGGCTATTGTTTGGTTTCATTTTTCAGTGCTTTAGAAGCCTGAAAAATAGTTTATAACTAGAAAGTATATGTATGATAAACTACTTCTACTGTTTATACTGTAGTTTATGTAAAAAACATACCTATTAAGAAAATATCAAAGACAAAAATAAGGTAGAACTTTTAGTTGAATATTTTAGAAGGATTAAATAAGCCACTGTAAAATTAATCTCCATGTAGAAATTTTATTCAAACAAAGTGTTTTAATTAACCTATGAATTAAGCCAATTATAAGTTGTGACTATTTATAAAATATACAAAAAATGCATGCAAAAAAACATCATGCTAAAAGATAGCTAAAATCCTCAGGCTGTCTCTCCACTCCTCTCAACTGGCTCTCTGGAGGGTTTGAAGACTGATGCACTGGCCTTCCATGTAAATGATCACTAGAGATCATTAACCTGTAGTCTTTCTCAGGTATCTGCTCAAGAGAAAGGTGTCAAAAACAGCCATTTCAATAAGAAAGGGCAAAGTGGGGCAGCCAAGTTCCAAGGAAGTATCAACATGTTAGGGACCAGATAGTCATGGTGGCTGGTGATCTCCTAGACATACGACTGGTAAGTCCTCACTCAATCGACAGGTTCTTGGAAACTGCATCTTTAAGAAAAACGATATTCAACAAAACCAATTTTACCACAGGCTAATTGCTAGAAACAAGAGTTATGTTCCTGTGGCATCTTTATGGTCAAAAAACCATTGCTAAACTTCTAAAAAAGGACCCCAAACACTGCTAATATTAAACATTGAAATAACTGGGAGCTATACATACATTTAAGAAAGATTAATAAAAACAAATAAAATCATTATTTTTCAACCCACTCATTCCATTTCAGGAGCCTGGGTGGCAGAAGCCGAACCTGGCAGCCTAAGGCGCAGGCAGGCCCCACCCTGGATAGGATGCCCTTCATTGAGGGACACATCATGCATCCCACACTCACAGACTGGGACAGTGTAGACAAGTGCACAGCTCTCGGGTGTGGGAGGAAACCCTCGCAGCCGTGGGGAGAATGTGCAAATCCCAAACAGACAGTGGCCCCAGACAGGAATCAATTTTTTTTTTTTATCAATGTTATAATGAAACTAGTGTCCCAGTGCACAGATTTGTGCACATTGAAAGGAAATTAATTAGAAGGAATATTTTAATATTGCTATTTGCCCTTTCTCTATAATAGAAGTGTCAACCAAATTCACAATCGACAACGACAGATTGAAACACGTGTGCGATTGGCGCTGAGAGCTTTATATGCATCACGCATGGGCGAGTAAACTTAGCCTTTTATATATATAGATAAATTGCTTAATTAGACCTGCTTTCTGATTTAGCTAAACTTTTCCAGCCCAGTGAAGCACCCCAACTTTTCTTTCAGGTAATTGCTAGGAACACAGCAGTAAATATCAACACGAAGCAGATTATTATTGTATTTGGTTGGATTGTAAAATGTTTGCACCTGGCCATAAAGTAAGTTGTGCTCTTGGGCTGAAGAAACTGCAAGGAGGCCAGTTGCTAGGGAGAGGAAGCCAGGCATTGCTATGTGACATCATTACCTGACGCCCACAGTGACCATTTCCAGGCTGGGCTGGGCTGGGCTGGGCGCCAAATTTTGTGCCATGGGGTCTTGGTAACGTTGGCTGCGATTTGGTGGGGTGTCGCTCTGGGGTGGTGGCGGGGTCTGTGTCCCACTTGGGGGAAGCCGAGTGTTGGTTTGTCGGCACCAGGTCTGTGGTGCCGTTTATTTTTAAATGGCCAGTGCGCATCATGGCATCACCTGCGTTGAGCATCTGCACCCCAATGGTCAGTGCGCATCATAGCTAGTGGTCGGAGGGAAGGACGACACTTAGCTTTCTTTATACATAGATGACTTTGAACAAAACAATATTATTTGAGGACCTGTTGTAACATGAAAAAAGTTGCTGATTCTGATATCTCTTCCTAACTTCTTCCTGATAGATTTGACAGGAATTTTACCATCAGGTAAATAGGTTGCAAAGGTAATTTGCCTGGAGGGGAGATTCTTGTTATAATTCCAAACTTCCTAGGTCAGGTTAAACTGTAGTTACTACAACTTCCTTTTAATTAATGTTCAGTACCTCAACATTTATGCTACTGCTCTCTTGCAATAGGACTAGTATAATAATCATGACCTTTTAACTGTATATCAAAAGTTTGACTAATTAAATTTTTAGAGAAAATTGGGTGGCAACTGAAAATACAGCAGCAATTTTCCCCTAACCAGCATGCCAAGTTAACAAGTGCTCTCCATTCCTTTTGCCTACCACATTTTTGTACAGAAATTTTCAAATGTATAGACTGAAAGGATTTTACAGTGAACACTTGTAGACCCATAGACTTGACCATTAATACTTACTAGCACTACCATTTATCCATCCAACTATCAGCCCGCCACAGTGCTTTGATGTAATTCAGTATGCATGATTAACTAAGTAGACTGATTGAATTCTTTTTTTATGTTTTGAGTTAAAACTTACATATTACACAATGGATAAGTCTTACAGTGTACCATTTGATGAGTTTTGACTGATGCACATACCTGAGCAATGGAAACCCATATCCAGGTATAGAACCACCACCCTATGAAGCTCCTTCAGGCCCCTTCCCACTTAATCTCAACTACCCAGAGAAAAGCATTTTCCTGAGATTTTTTTCTACCATAGATGAGAAACCCATATAATCATATGTGTGCTTTGGGGTAAGGCTTCCTTCACTCAGCTGAATGCTCCTGGGATTCATACAGGTGGTACCAGTAGTTTGTCCTTCTTAATGCTGAATAGTATTTGGTTATATAAACATACCACAGTTGTTTTGTTTATTCTGTTGATGGACACCTGGCCTGTTTCCAGCTTTTGACTACTATGAAGGAAATGTTTATGAGCATCTCATATGCTTTTTTTTTAATGAAGGTACGTTTTTAGTTCTCTTGGTTAAATACCTAGGATTAGAATAGCTGGGTCATAGAGAATGTATATGTTTAGTTTTCAAAGAAACTGCAAGAGTTTTCCCCAAAGTAGTTGTAAGATTTATACTCCCAACAATGTGTTAGAGCTCCAATTGATGATGCTGATCATCCTTTCACGTGCTCATTGGCCATACTGACTCCTCTGTAAATTGAATTATGTATATGCTAGAACTTTGGACGTTGCCCAAGGGGTTCCTAAAACTCTGTTAATTTTCTTCCAAGTATTCTTTTCTCTGTTTTTCATATGGGATAATTTGTGTTAATCTACAAATTCACTTTTTCTTTTGTCCTTTCTATTCTGCAATTATTCTGAACTAGATTGCAAAAAAAAAAATCACATTTATGTATCCATTCTAGAATTTCCATTTAGTTTCTTTTTTAAGGTTTCTCTTTTTCTGCTGAGATTTCCTATCTTTTCATTCATTTGATCACAGTCTCCTTTATATCACTGAACATAACTGCTTTAAAATCTTTGTCTTTGTATTCCAACACCTGGATCATCTGTTGATTGTCTTTTCTATTGAAAATGGGTCATGCTTTCCTGTTTTGTTCTGTCTGTCTGTTCCAATGAAATTTGGATTGTATCCTAGAAATTGTGCATGTTGTGTTATGGAGACTTTGGATTCTGCAATATGCCTCTGAAGAGTGTTGATCTGTTTTGCTTGTTTTAGTAAGCAATTTACTTATTTGGAGGGAAACTGAAAACTCTTAGCTCTTGCGCAGCATTTTAACTCTTACTTCAGTCATTTTGGCCTTAATTGGGCTGGCTGTAGTGGAGTCGGCCATGCATACGTAGTTTAGGGGTCAACTAGAGACTTAAGCAGTGTAAACACATGATTTGTAGCTCTTGCTTTCTGCTTTCTGGGTTACATTCCTCGCTTGACTGTAGTTGTGGTTTCACTATTCTTCAAGCCTAAATAACACCCAAGCGTCATTTCTCCTAGAATCACTCACTAATGGTCACTTCTTCACAGTCTTCATGTTTTTGTTTTTCTTTTGGAATTTAAAAATTTTTATATGTTGAAGATTATAGTTGTTATCTGTAGGGGCTTGGCCTGGTAAGAGCTTCTTCAGCCATTACTGGAAGAAAATTGCCAGGACTTATTAAAAACACACAATGTTTCAGGTCAATGAAAGCTTCCATGCAGGATTATCACTCTCCCATATGCCTTCACACCTTGGTTCCTACCAATTTGGTTATATGCATACCAAGAATCATCTGGTTTATGTAAGTTATATTTGTTATTGTAATTGTGTAACTTAAATAGCTACAACATAAACCAATGGAATATAAGTGCAAAGAGACAGTTATTTGTCCTTTCTATGCAAACTACATTGAATAGTTTAGAAAGACTTGTTAAAAGTTGTTAAAAGTTTGTTGTGAAATTAAATGTAGTGAAACAACTAAAAAAGAAAAAAGAAAAATATCACAGAACTTTAGAGGGAATCTGCATTCAGATAATTTTATACGGTAAGTAAGGTCTTGCCCTGCTCTAAGGACACAGGAACTCAGGAACTTGTAGACAAGGCAGGATGGGTAGGGCTTATGCAAGAGAGATGGTGTGCACCTCAAATCAGCAGATCCATCAAAACACGCGCGCGCGCGCACACACACACACACATCAAATAAACTCCTCTGTCTATCATAAGATTGATGACTAAAAACACATGTGCATGTTTAAGTGGAATATAGTCTGACATGGACTGTAATGGTTTTGATACCTGTAATGCTCCATTTTTGCTGAAGGATGACACACACTGCATTAGTCTACTAAGCTCTTCAGACACTGCTTCCACCACCCTGGACAGAACCCGAGGCACCAATTCTTTGGAAATAGTGAACACCTGAAAGAAGGTTTAAAATAAGGAGAAATGGTGCATTATGATGACTTATCCTGACTTGAATTTGTTTAAAACAAAGGAATGCACAAAATATTTTTTGGGGAAAAACCACCATATTAGCCCCCTTTTCCTTTTTTCCAGTTACCTATACATCTTAGGAACATCTAATGATAGCTTACCTCTGCATGCACTGCAATTATATTCACCAATGCTTCTTTTAAATAGTTTCTGACACCTGAAATCAAGATGGGAGAGGGAAAAGGCATTTAATGGAAACACAAGCTGCCCGTCCCCCTGCTGGCTTTGCTGTGCACAGTCGTTTCCTAAGGAGAAACAGAAAGTAACACCACCATTGTCTATTTCCTTTTGAGAACCAAATGGTAAAAGGATTATTTTTGTGCAGGCTTAAAAAAAAGTTTAAATTACTTAAGAGTTTTCTTTCATTATTTTTCCATTCTGTCATTGTTTATGTTCTCTATAAATGTTGGTCAGTCTCCTTCAAAATTGAAACTTTAAAATGTCCTTTGGTTTCTTCATATATGTACTCTTCACATATATGCATATACCCACTCAAGTTAACAGACATAGTCAATAGTAAGATATTTACCAAAACTTATAAAACATCTGCTCAATGTATTTTATAACATCATACTTCCAAAGGTAAAAGTCAAATTATTATGCAGAATAACTATTTTGATATTTAAAAGATTACTTCTGGGAAAAACTTCTGACAAAACCACACTCAGTCTGATCCTATAAGGCAAGATAAAAACTGGACAAAATACAAGATTTCAGATGATACAGAATTAATGAACGCACTTCACTCCAAAGCAGGCACACACAAAACAACCATGTAAGAGTCTGCAGTCAGATGATCTTGGATCAAACCCCAATTTCATAAGCTACATGCTATAATTTCTGCAAGAAGACTGTGAGCCCAGTTTTCTCTTCTACAATGAGTATAAAAACAGTGCCAATCTCGTAGGTTTATAGTGAGGATTATGAAGATAATAATGCATGTGATGGGTCCTGGTAGTCACAGGGTTCAAACACAGCTTTTATTATAATGAAAGCACTTAAATTTGCAAGAAAAAACCCCCCATAAAAACAAAATACTGCTTAATTATAATTCCAAAACAATCACTTTCACTGGACTGGAATATTTCAGAATGCCTTCTAAATTAATTGCATGTCCTGAGAATTCCTTTTCTGCAGAACAGGGAAAACCCTACTATGTGTTAACAGTAACAGTGCTAAGAAGAATCTTTTCCCAAATGTCATTTAAGCTATTGCTTACTTAGGAAAGTTGAGACAAGGGCTAAGAACTATAATCAACTTTTTGAATTGACATCTGCTGATTCTAAATATATAACTAGTTTTTTATTTTTTGTCATATATGACGGTGTTTAAATAGGTATACAAAATTTCTTTGGTGGAGCCAATTTCACATATATTTCTTTGGGATATGATGGTTCAGGTGTTAATAATTATATTTTGCTGATAAAAAGCAAATAGCCAATTGAAACTAATTAAATATAACCCAGAAATTAGTTGATTCTTCCTAGGGGTGAAAAAAGAAGATAATTACAAGGTAACAAGTCTATTATAAGTGAAAGTGAAATAAACTGACTGTGCTCAAGACCAGAAAAGCTTTCTTCCTGTAAGAGGAAAGCCACACCACAGAGATGCTCCTTGGGCAGTTCACGGCTAAGTCAGGGCACCAGTTTTGACCTGGCTGTGACATCTGTCCCGGGCGATCATGCGCACCAGGTCAATATGCTGCTTGTTCCCTGCACTCGGGCAGTTCTACCAATGTGATGGAGGGAGGCAGGGAAGGGCACTTCAGATCAAAGTCCATAGTCACTGAACTCAGGTCTAGAATCTTACATTGCAAACCTGTGGAAGTCTAGCTCATAAATGCATACACACATAAATGTACATAGTTATTAAAGATATAAGTGCAATATTAGGCCAGTGATGATTTAAGCAACTTAAGAGTAAGGGATTCAACAGTCTCTGTTCTCATGAAAACCAGGGTCCTGTCAATGCTACTATATGAACAAATGCCAGGAGTCTGGGTTCTAGCAATATTCTAATAATGATGACTAAAATAGGAGGGCAGTTTTTAAGTTCTAAATTTTTTTTAGTGTAAAACAGAAGAGTGGGCCAGAGTGCTGACTAAAAGCAAAAATTAAATGTAGAATGAAGCAAGACAATGTCACATGCTCAGTATGCTATAAACTAAACTCCTACTCTGACCCTGATAGGAAAAACATTTCCTGGCAAGAACCCATCAGACTAAGCATTACTAATAAAACACCCTGTAAAAGAGATAAATCTAAATTACTCAATACAATTCTAAAGACAAAGCTGTGAATAGTAGAAAAAAAGGACAGGATATTTTCAACCAGTAGACTCATATTTCTGTTGATAGGAAATCTGGAAAAAAAACCCCACAAAAGAACAACAACCAAGTTTCCTGCTTGATGCTGACCACATGCTTCACGAGATAATGTATTGGAAGGAGCACAGAACCTTAACCTTGGCAAAGTTAAAAAAAAAAAAAAAAGAATTTTTGGAGACCTTATTTTTGTGAACAGAAAAAAATGAAACAACTGTCCCCCTCCCCCAAATAACAACACAACAAACTGCTCCCGGGGTAAGTGGTACTGTTGTAGAAAGAGAAAGGAAAAATGTATGGTCCTAGGGATATACAGAAAAGAGCTCCTAGTCAAGTCCCAGGAAGTCAGTAGGGTTCAGAGAGACAGTGTTACATTGACCACATTGAAAAGAAGATACTAGCTCAAGGCCAAGCTCTGCAGAATCCTATATGATAAAACAAACCACTACCTCCTGGGTCATGGGTCAATGCTCAACCACTGAGCCACACCAGATGGGCAAGATATGGACATTTTTAGAGAGCCATTTTTCTGTCTACCACAGTATGTTTGAATTTTAAAAAAAATAACAACTCACAATAAAAAAGAAAAAAATGTATTAGTAGACTTTAACCTCCATAGCATAAATAGATCAGAGAATTATAGAGTAGCAGAAGTGTGGATTGCCTGTTTTATATATTTTCTATTTAACTTCTATATATCTAAGATCAAAACAATTCCTTCTCTTAGTAGTAGAGAGCATATATTAAGACTGCTTCAAGCATTTACTTTGTTGTTTTTTTTTGGTTAACCTTCACCCAAGGATGTTTTCCATTGGTTTTTAGAAAGAGTGGAAGGGAAAGCGAGAGGGAGAGACAGAGAAATATCAATTGGTTGCCTCCTGCACATGCCCCAATTGGGCCCGGGGATCAAGCCTGCAACCGAAGTACTTGCCCTTAACCAGAATCAAACGCACATCCCTTCAGTCCAAGGGCCAATGCTCTGTCCACTGAGCCAATGTGGCCAGGGCACATTTACTCTTTATAAGTAAAATGAAATGTCCAGAATAATGATATGTCATTATTTACATGCTTGTCTTTAAACTGCCTTCTCTAAAGTTTTCATTTATTTATATGGTATCTTTAAAAAGAACAAAATCACCCGGGCTAGCGTGGCTCCCTAGTTAGAGTGTCAGCCACGCACTGAAAAGTCACAGGTTTGATTCCCAGTCAAGGGCAAATACCTGGGTTGAGGGTTCGAGTCGAATCCTAGTCAGGGTGTATGCGGGAGGCAACCAAGCAATGTGTCTCTCTCATCAATGTTTCTCTTTCTCTCTCTTCCATCACCCCCTTGCGCCTTCCACTCTCTCTAAAAATCAATGGAAAAAATATTCTCGGGTGAAGATTAGAAAAAAGAAAAAAAAGAGCCCAACACGTGTGGCTCAGTGGTCGAGCATCAACCTATGAACCAGGAGGTCTCAGCTCAATTCCCAGTCAGGGAACATGCCTGGGTTGTGGGCTTGATCCCCAGTAGGGGGCATGCCGGAGGCAGCCCATCAATGATTCTCTCTCATCATTGATATTTATATCTCTCTCTCCCTCTCCCTTCCTCTCTCTAAAATCAATTTAAAAGGAAAAAATTAACACTAATCAGAATAATTTTTTACAAGAATCTCCACCCCTTTCCTCACAGAGGTACGGTATTTTTTACTGTTAGCAGAATTTTATTTTATGGACCCAACTGTATGTCATTCCTTTTTTTAAAAAATCGTAATAATTTCTAAGGCGTTGGTAGGACTTTGTCAACTGAAAATTCCTATAGGCAGTAAGTATTGTTAACTCTTTAGATGGCATTTTTTACAAATACATGCTTCTCTATATTGCTTCCTTTAATTTTTTTTTTTTTTTTTTTTTTACCTCAGACAATTGCATCTCTGGATCCAGCTTTGTAATCTCTTCATTCAGACTTGGATTACTTCTTGCTGGCGGTATAAATTTTGGTTTTTTGAAGGGTTTCCCCTGCAACTGACTTGGTGCTGCAGATCGTCTCATGTTCAGCAGTACTAACCTGAAAAATACCCAAAACAAAAATCTCCCATAAGTCTGATTAGATTCAGGTCTTTCTGCCTCGGTTTCCGTGGTGAGTGGGGACATTCACATTGTGCTGGATAGCCCTTATACAGTTTGAGGGGTTAGCAGTGGAGGGCACTCTCTACTGTTTCTTATTCAAGGGCAAAATAGATCTCTATTAACACAATCTTAGAGCAAATTAATGGTTTTAATCAAAATTGGTTTGTAACTATGTGTGCTTGAGAAGCAGTATTTACCAATAGCAGTGGTCAATACAGATTCTGTCTAAATAAGTCATGTCAAAATAACCTCACTAACCTCATCTCCTTTAAAATAGGCCAACAGAGTATTACATGTCCCTGGATACATAATTGACAACTGCAACATGATGAATTACAACATACAAATGTTAGGCACTTAATGGTCAAATGAAATAGAACAATAGAAAGTTTTTTATGGAAAAACTCAAAGGGCTTTTAGATGACAATAGCTCAACTGAAATAACAAGATAATGATGAGTCTACTTAATTAAAGTAATAAATTCTCGACGTCATTAATAAAAATGATGTCCACATCATGAAATTAGGTTTTATTTTGTGCATTTAGTCAGATCCCCCTGTAAAACTCTGAAAATTCTGACCAAAACTGCTTTTAAAAAGAACACTAGAAAAGTACAGTAGCTAGAAACTTTGGGCAAACTATTTAAACTCTCTGGATATCAATTCCCTCATTTGTAAAATAGAAAGAATGGACTAGAAGGTAAAATTTCTTTCATCACCACCTTAAACCCTGAAACCCTTCCAGACCTAATACATGATTTCTAATTTTTCAACCCTCCTATTTATCCTATTATTTTCTTAAATGAATTTGAGAATGTAGGCAAGTGAGAAGCAGCACCGAGTGGTTTTGGTTCAGAAAACAGATTCTAAACTGACGTGAATTCTAGCTCTGCCGTTTACATCCATCAGTCATCTAACTTATTAATGCATTTAAAAGTAAACTGCAGGCATCAGTATATTTCCCCCTTAAATATTTCAGCTTCCTTGATACCTCTTAAATTAGAACTATCTGAGCCCTTTGCCCAGGCCCTGGAAATAATGCCCATTTGGCTGTAGCTGGTTTGGCTCAGTGGACAGAGCGTAGGATTGAGGACTGAAAGGTCCCAGTTTCCATTCCAGTCAAGGGCATGTACCTTGTTGCGGGCTTGTTCCCCAATAGGGGGCGTGCAGGAGGCAGCCCACCATAAATGTTTGTCTCTCTCCCTATCCCTTCCTCTTTGAAATCAATCATATATTTAAAAAATAAAAAAATTAAAATAAAATAAAGAGATAATGCCCACTTGGCAGCCCTACTGGGATGCTACAAGTTCTGAGATGATGTGAACACCCTACCTGCTTCTGTCCTCCCTAGTCGATGGCTGACAGCTGCCACACATCAGAAAGCCTGAACTTTGGGGCAATGCAGAGAATAATGACGAACACAGCTTCGAAGGTAACAGTGTCATGCCGTCACTAAGAATACAGCTTTAAGGGTAAAAACCTGAAAATAAGGTGAACACCTGGACTGACACTTCCTAGTGTGTGACCCTGCACAGTGTGCCTAACCTCTGTGTCTCCATTTCTTCATCTACAATAGGGGGTACAGCAATCATAATGACTCACAGTGCTGTTGGGTTAAATGAAACACTCCAAGCACTTAGGACAAAGCTTACACACAGTAAGCACCGAAGATTGTCTATGATAATACCATGTCTAATTACTACTGGATGCTTAAGACACAAGGCCCTGTGATGAAGGTCCCACGAGGCGGGGCAGGGAAGGGTGTAGCTCGACCAGGGGGGTCGTGGCCGAAATCTGTGGGCTCCCGTGGCTTTGAAGGTGGGAGGGGTGCCACCGTACGACCCCGGGAGCAAGAATGTAAACAAACCACCAAGAACCAGCCCCGGCCGCCTCTGCGGCTGCGGCCTTCACCTGCTCTTCTGACGTCAGGGCCCCACTGAACCGGCCTACAAAACCCTCCGCTAATGATCAACACCGTGAGGAGGGCGTGGACTAACCCGGGGGAAGAAACGCCACCGGGCAGAGTCAGCGACGGCCCGGCAGAGCGGACGCGGAGGCATCACCGCCCGCAGTTCCCTCTCCCGGAGGCTCCGCCAAAAACGCACCCC
>NW_006282748.1:2597004-2600001 GCF_000327345.1 Myotis davidii | reverse complement strand
CCCGCCTGCTTCCCCGCCCACCTTCCCTCCTCCCTCGGAGGCCTCTCCTCGCGGAGCTCCACGCGAGCCTACAGGCTGTCGCCGGGCGGTTCTGCGGGGAAGCCACGGGCGAGGACCCGAAGGAAGCGGAGTTGTCCGCGGGAGGAACCGGGGTAGACAGCTCCCCTCACCGCGAGAGCTCAAAGATCCCGCTTCCGCGCAGCCAATGGCGGAAGAGCCCGTGCGCATGCGCACTACCTCCTTGGCGGAGCCTGGCCCAGCCCGGCTCTGATTGGCCGACCTTCCGGCACGTGGCCCTTTGCGTTTCTCTGGAAGCGCTTCCAGGTTTTCTACAGGTTGGTGGCTCAATTCAGAAAGGGATTTATGCCCTGGCCGGTTTTGCTCAGTTGGTAGAGCGTCGGCCTGCGGAGCGAAGGGTCCTGGGTTCCATTAGGGTCGGAAAGGATTGGCAAGAATTATTCAAAGTGATGAAAAGACAAGGAGCTACAACCCAGAATACTCCATCCAGCAAGTCTAACATTCAGAATCAAAGGACGGATAAGAGCTTCCCAGACAAGAAGGGGCTAAAGAAGCTCACCATCACCAAACCATTATTACAAAAAACATTAAGGGGTCTTTATTTAAGGAGAAAAAGATAAAAAACATGAATAGCCCTGGCCTGTGTGGCTCAGTTGGTTGGAGCGTTGTCCCATATACAGAAAGGTTAGGGGTCGGCGCACATACAGAAGGCAACCAATGGATGCCTCCCTCCCCCCACCCCCCTAAATCAATAAGCATAACCTCCAGGGAGGATTTAAAAAAAAAAAGGATAAAAATGGCTATACGTACATATTTATCAACAATTACTTTAAATGCAAATGCTTAAGTTTTCCAATGAAAAGACATACTATGTCTGAAGGGATAACAAAGCAAGACCATTACATATGCTTTGTACAAGAGACCCACTTGAAATAAAAGACACAGACTGGAAGTAAAGAGATGGAAAAAGATATTTTATGAAAATGGAAATCTAATTTAAAAAGCAGGGATAGCAATACTTATACCAGACCAAATAGACTTTAAAACAAAAGCTATAACAGGAGTCAATAAAAGACCCAGCGATTCTGCTTCTGGGTATTTATTTTTTTAAAAAAAAATACACACAGAAAATGATAAACCAAAACACTATTCATTGCAGCATTGTTTACAATAGCCAAGATATGGAAGCAACCCAAGTGTCCATCAGTAGATGAATAAAGAAGTGATGCACATAAATGGAATATGACAACCATAAGAAAAATAAAACCTTGCCATCTACAACAGCATGGATATATCTAGTGTGTGTTGTGCTGAGTGGAGTCAGAGGACAAATGCCATGATTTCCCTTATATGCAGATTATGAAATATGCGAAATCTGAACAAGCAGAGGTGAGACTCAGATACAGAAAACATTTTGATGGTTGCCAGACGGGGGGAGGGTTGGAGGGATGAGTGAAAGAAGTGAAGGGATTAAGAAGTACAAATTGGTGGTTACAGAATAGCCATGGAGATGTCAATAATATTGTAGTAACTATGTATGGTGTCAGATGGGTACAAGATTTATTGAGTGATCCCTTCCTGGGTTATATAAATGTCTAATCACTGGGTTATACACCTAAGGCTGATACAATATTGCACAGCAACAAGTTACTTTTTAAAAAATTAGAAGCTAGCCAACATGGTTTTAAAGCCTGTTATCACTTTTGAATCAAGTTCCTTAGGTTTCTACATCTGTAAAATTAGGATAATACCTCCTTTGCTGGACTGTTATAAAGACTGAGTAATAATGCATGAAAGGGATAGTCAACATGCTGAATTCCTTAGCTTCCCATTTATTTAAGATTATTAGGTAATCAGGACATTTTTAATGATGCACATAAATGGAATATGACCGTAAGAAAAATAAAATCTTGCCATCTACAACAGCATCAATATACCTAGTGTGTGCTATAAACTTTATTTCTGTATATAAAGTCCAGATTTTATTAGATATTTGGATTCCCAAAATAACTATTAGGACACACCTCATTTTAGGCTTTAGATATCTGTAATAAAATAGCAAATGTAGGTATAATTTGCTTCTACAGTACTAATTTATTACTTTGGCTGGCGTGAATTCCTGAGTGTTACACGAACAAATAGCATATACAACACTCTGATATTTCTCAAAGATTATATTCAACTTAAAGCTAAAAAACAAATCAAGAAATGTACCTATAGTGCTTGCTTCGGTGGTACATATACTAAAATTGGAACAATAGAGAGATTAGCATGGCCCCTACACAAGGATGACACACAAATTTATGAAGCATTCCATTAAAAAATGTACATATAGCCATATTTTATTAACAAATGTAATTACTTAAGAAACAATTATTACATGTATTTGGTCAGGTATTAGGGACAAGCTTTGAATTCTATCCAATGTGAATGTTATCTTTAGAGATGAGCTTATTAGGTTTGAGAATTGAAAGGGGTTTAGTTATCCTGTTTTTTTGAGGCCATTAGGGATATGAGATTTCCTTTACTTTTCACTTAAACATCACAATCTTTAGAGCTGAGCTTTTATTAAAGGCGTTCTAACAAACATTGTATTCACTCACAAATAGTTCAGCAAAACATGATGATAAAGGAATGAAGTGAGACTCATACACTCTGTTGTTTAAGTCTTTATTTTTATTTATTTTTTACTGATTTGAGAGAGATGGAGAGAGAAGAAACATTGATGAGAAACATCCATCGGCTGCAGCTGCCTCCTGCACCTCCTGCACACCCTCCATCCCCTCACTGCCCCCCCGCCACTTCCCAGGATCATGCTTGCAACTTGGGGGTGTGCCCCTACTAGGAATTGAACGGTGACCTCTTGATTCATGGGTCCACACTCAGCCACTGAGCCACACCGCCTGGGGGAGAAGTCTCTATTATGTCAGTTATATAGGCTCAGTGTTATCTCTTGGGGAAAATATGGCTATTTTCTGT
>NW_006282748.1:2592400-2596680 GCF_000327345.1 Myotis davidii | reverse complement strand
AAAAATAAATAAATTACTGAAACGCTAAAGGACACCATGAGCTGAGAAAATATTGGGAACATCTGTGGTCTAGGCAAGGTATACACTAAGACAAAAGTAATTTCATCATTCATTTTTCTACCTAAGAAATCTTCTAGTCTTGTATAAGAAGGAGAAAAAATATATAAAAACATACATACAAAGTTTGGATTTTTATTGAAATCTTGTGTTAAGTATCAAACAAAATCTGCTTTCTTCCGATAAAAATATTTTTTCAGTTTCCAGGTAACTGCTAAAAGGTTAAGTTGGTCCTTCAATGTCTTATTTTATTGTTTTTTGTTGTTGTCATGAAATGTTCATATATACTTAGGATGTTCCCAAAATAACTTTTATCGTGTAAAGGACCGTACATGACGACCTCTACCACTGCCTCCACTGACAAACTTTCCTCTTGAGCCTCCACTGCCGCTATTTGCACTTGCCCAGGAAGGTCCAAGTCCCCCACGGCCTCTTGAAGCCCGGTCACGAGGACTTGGGCGGTAGCCTATAAAAGAAAGAACACAGTGTTAGTTGCAACACCCTTTCCTTTCCCATTATATGAAGACTCATCTGTAACACTGAGCTCAAACCAAAACAAATTATTCTTTGCTCTTTTAAAATCCACGTACAAGTTCTATGAATGTGTTGAAGACCAGTGTGAATTGTCCTTTTTAAATACGTAAATTGTTTCATATATGAGTACAACATCTCAAATAAAGCTGTTAAGGGTTATATGCTTATACACACAATACAATACAGTAACTAAAAATAGAAGACACCTTATGAAGATATGTCTGTTCTTAAAATACTTTGGTCAAAAATGTACCTAAGGGTTGGCTTTCATCATTAAAATATAAAAACAGCGCACATCACCATGAAACTGCTCAGATTATACACAAAGTTCAGAATCCACAATTTTGATTATTTCTATAGAAAATGTACATTGGGCACTCATTCAGATATAAAATTAAACTGACTTTAGAATTACACGTTTACATTCTAAAATATTCTCTCCCAGAATCAGAATACATGACATTTAACAATTTGAAAATGAGGATTCACTTCCCTCCCTCAGCAATATCAAGTAGGAAGAATGTTTACCTGTAGAACTAAGTGGTCGTAAAGGTGGAAGAGGGCCCCTATTAAAATTGCTCTGGCCTCCGCGGCTTTCATTGTAAGTTCCTCGAGGAGTATTCTGAGCGCTCCAACTGGAGCCTCTTGTTCCCTCCCGACGACTGTAGTTTCCTAAAGGCAACACAATCAAAACCCTTTTTCACAACTTCAGTTGGATTAAGAAAGACCTGACAGGTTTTCCTTAACCTTCCGAAGGAATGGAAGATAATCTGAAATTTCTGTAAATGAAATATACTGCAGAGTGGCAGCACCATACGTGGTTAGGAACAGAAGCTCTGGAGCCAGACTGCCAGGTTCACATACTGGTTTCACCACTTACACTTATGTGTCCTGACAGTTTTCTCTTCTGTAAAGTGGTTGTATTAACAAAACCTACCTCATGGGGTTGATGTGAGAGTATTATATGTCAAGTGCTTATAGCCATCCCTAACACAGCTCTGTGTTTGCTATTAATGTAAACTTCTATCCTCTTCCACTCCTACCCTCCACAGCAGCGAAAAAACATGTCCTCAATCTACTGGTGAAGCATAATATCTATGAATAAACTCAGTTTCTAAAATCTTGAAACAATTTAAAACATTAAATATTACATTAGAAATCAAGTACACAAGAGAATCAATGGTGAATATACAGAAAAATCTTCGGGAAATTGTTGATAAGTACAGCTACAAAAACAATGTATAAATATTATTCAGAAAAGATAAACATAATCTTAATGTAAAAATGAAAATAATTAGCCCAGACTTAAACTTATCACTAAATGTGCTTAAATTAAGCAAAGGTTAATGTAAATAAGATTTTTTCCCTATCCAATAAAATGCTCTGCAAATAGAACCACTGCAAAGTCAAGAGGCAGCTGAATTTTAGTAACAGAAAAATACTTTATCTGAATCACTACCATCTCAATAATTTCTATTTAGTATTCTAATATTCCACTATTCTAACCCAGCAATTTTCGACCTTTTTCATCTCATGACACACACAAACTAATTACTAAAATTCTGCAGCACACCAAAAAATAGGTATACCTTTTTTTATTCACACTTGACGACTATTGTGTTAGCTGTTGTCATTTTTTTACTTGACAATCTAAGGGAAGAGGTCAGTGCCCCCAACTAAATAGTCAGGTAGTGCATGTTTTAAAAACTCTTGAAGCACACTGGTTGAAAATCGCTGTCTAATCCATTAGAAAATATATACACCTTGGCTGGTGGTGATCAGTGGTTAGAGTGTTGGCCTGCGACTTGAAAGGTCACAGGTTTGATTTCCAGTCAAGGGCAAGTACCTAGGTTGCAGGTTCGATCCCCAGTCCCAGTCGGGGCACATGCAGAAAGCAACCAATCAATGTGTGACTCTCACATCAATGTTCCTCTCTCTCTCTCTCTCTCTGTCCCCCCTTCCACTCTCTCTAAAAATCTATGGAAAAAATATCCTCAGGTGAGGATTCACAAAACAAAACAAAAAAAAAGAGAAAGAAGACATATATAAGTAGTTACCTTTTGAGGCAGGCGGTGTGAAAAACCTATTTTGACTGTGAAAAGCTCCCCGTCCTCCTCGATTGCCTGAAAATCCACCACGAGAAGAAATCTTCTGTGATACTTTGAGTGGCCGTTTTGGTGGGGGTATTCCATCTTGCGGGACCACTTCTTTACTTTCAGCTGCAACAAAGTCATCCACGTGCATAGATGGTGGTCTGCTTGTATTCTGTTTTCTCTGACGAAAAATATCATGGGGTCGTATACCCTGTCCAAATCCTCCCCTGCCCCTTCCTCTTGGTGGTGGCACAACATGAGCTCGTTTGGCAGGTTCAATGTACTCGGATTTTCCACTATTAAAACAAAAATAGGCCATGAAAACATTTAAAAAATATATATACTTCCAATGAAAATATAAATCAATCTTTGCAATATGAAAACTACATTTCAATTATTTCTTATTCCAATTGTGGTTACTTTGCAAATATTTCCATTAAGGCAAACCTTGCTTTAATGTGCCTTACTTTACTGAACTTCATAGATATTGCATTTTTTACAAATTGAAGGCAAGATCCTACATCAGTAAAAAGAATGACTCACTGAAGGCTCAGATGATAGTATCGTTTAGCAGTCCAGTATTTTTTAATTAAGGTATGTACATTGGATTTTAGACACAATGATATTGCACTTAATAGACTATAGTATAGGGTAAACATAACCTTTACATGCACCAAGAAACAAAAAATTTCATATAACTCACATTATTATGATATTTACTTTATTGTAGTAGTCTGGAACCAAACCTGTATATCTCCCAAGATATACCTGTACTTTCCATGGAATACAATAAAACTAGCTAAGAATAGCACTCACGTTTTATTGGTATGACTAACAATTATTTTAAATAAGCCAATTCACTCTTGTTCAAACCTTCCAAACTCTCATAAAGTGGAATAATAAACAAATGTACTGGCTACGTATTGGCCAAATTATTATCTTTAAAAAAAATTCCAAAAAAGAATTATTTTCCAAAGGATATTCATGATTCAAGCATTATGGCAACTTCCCTTATCCTTTAAAAAAAAACACAGTTTATTGATTTTTAGAGAAAGAGGAAGGGAGAGAGAAACATCAATGTGAGTGCAACACTAACTGGCTGCCTCCTGCACACCCCCGACTGGGGATCAAGCCCACAACCCGGGCATGTGTCCTTGACTAGGAATTGAACCGGCGACCTCCTGGTGCACAAACAACCCCCAACCAACTGAGCCACACCAGCCAAGGCTTCCTTAAATAGCCACGTGTCTGGCTTAAAAGACATTAAAATAAATAAGCGTATATGACCACAATCAGAATCTTCAGTAGAATAAATGTTACCTTGAAGTTATAAAGGTCTCATGCTTGTGCTTCCCAAGTTTGAATCCTTTGGTGGTCTTGGTTCTCCCTGGAGATGATGGTTCTGACAAAAATGAGCGCTCTAATTCTGAGTGCAAGTCAAAGTCACTACAGCATTTTTCAGAGAGTTCAATTAAGTCCACTTTTACCTGCAGTCATAAAAATTAAATAAAATGAAATATACACCTTAAATGTAACTATTAATGTAACACTTGACTATGGAAATTCTTACTTCCTATAAATTGTATGACTAATTAT
>NW_006282748.1:2591959-2592339 GCF_000327345.1 Myotis davidii | reverse complement strand
TGGTAGTTAAAGAAAAAAAAATCTTAGGAATTCAATTGTTGGTTTTTCTTGGTGGGGGGATGGGTTTGGCATTCCTTCTCACAGAAGTATTATTAATCTGAGACCTATGCTGCCTGACAAAAAACTCAGGATTTCTCTATATAAATTAACAATGTAGTATCCCCAGAACTTTTCCAAAAGAATATGAAAATAACATATTCTGCAAGCCTTATATATAGTCAACCTATCTGCTATAAAAGGATTTTGTGCAACAGATCTCAAAGTTCTATGCATTTAGTGAGGTTCCAACCTAAGTTTACTTTCAGAGAAATGAAAATTATGTTTACTTAGGTTTTATTCAAATTTATCAAACCTAAAAGACTTAAAATTTGCCTACACCA
>NW_006282748.1:2544794-2591913 GCF_000327345.1 Myotis davidii | reverse complement strand
GCAACACAGTTGTGATTCAAAGTGAAGTTTATAAAAAGAACAATTTGTAACACAACTGTTTTATGTGATGCCAATAGGCACTAACCACATAAACCTATTTAATTTTAAATTAATTAAAATTAAAATAAAATACAGTTCGTTAATCACATTAGCAACATTTCATTGCTCACCAGTCACATAAGGCTGGTGGCTACCTTACTGGGCAGGACATGGGACATTTTGGCCACTACATAAAGTTCTACTGGACAGCACAGTAGATGCACATTGATTCTTCTAAAGAATCAATGACCAATTTCCAATGGAAAAAAATTAATTCTTTTTTTATAAATATGTTTTTATGACTTCAGAGGAAGGAAGAGGGAGAGATAGAAGCATCAATGATGAGAATCATTGATTGGCTGCCTATTGCATGAGTCCACAACCCGGGCATATGCCCCAACATGGAATTAGACAGTAACCTCCTGGTTCATGGGTTGACACTCAACCACTGACCCACACTGCCGGGCAAGAAATTAATTGTTTAATGAGATTTAAACTGATTTGTATGTGATCTTTTAAATAAGGAAAGAGAATCCTCAGTACATTAAATACACTTTAAATGTGAATCATTTAAAAAATTTTATTGTACATGATGAGTATTAGCATTTTTTAGAACAGAAAATATCAAATTTATATATTTATTTGATCAAGAAAAAAAATAATATACTAGAGGCCTGGTACACAAAATTCGTGCACGGATTGGGGGCGGGGAGAGGCCCCTCAGCCCGACCTGCACCCTCTCACAATCCGGGACTGCTGGCTCCTAACCGCTAGCCTGACTGCCTGCCTGATCGGCCCTAACCCCTCTGCTTGCCAGCCTGATTGCCCCTAATGGGTCCCCAGACAGCCTGATCACCCCTAACCACCTCTGCCTTGCCCCCCACACCCAGGACCTGGGCTTCCCTCCCTTTGGCCAGCCGCAGGCACCTGGGATCCCTGGCGGCTCGGCCTGGGCTGGCCACAGACACCCAGGACCCCAGGACCCCCGGTGGCTCAGCCTGGGCCAGCCACAGGCATCTGGGACCACAGGCAGCTTTACCCAGGACCGCCAGCTGCTTCGCCTGGGGCCCGGCTTTGTCAGGAAAGACGTCCAGAAGACGTCCGGTCTAATTAGCATATTACCCTTTTATTAGTATAGATGGTACCATTAGATGTAGCTGAAATCATCCTCCCTGATATATCTCTGAGAAGCACAGACTACACTGAATTTTCAGTCTTAGTGTAACTATACTATTTCATACTCAGCATTATATTTACGGATGTCAATTTGCACTAGTACTACATTATTCTAATAATGTAGTTAGAATACATTCTTATATTTCCTCAAATTAAGAGCAGAGAACACAACACCATTCCTCTCCTTAAACACAAACACAGGAATGATTATTAATTTGGAGGGATAATTTTCTTATATTCCTAAAAATATAAGAAAACAAATTACTTAAGAGTACTTATGCAAAAATGTGATTTTCCCCTAAAATGTCTCATTCTTGCCCTAGCCGGTGTGGCTCAGTGAATACTAGTAGAGCATCAGCCTGGGGACTGAAGGGTCCCTGGTTCCATTCAGGTCAAAGGCACAAGTCTGGGTTGCAGGCTCAATCCCCAGTAGAGGGCGTGCAAGGGGCAACCAATCAATGATTCTCTCTCATCATTGATATTTCTCTCCTCTCCCCCTCTCCGTTCCTCTCTGAAATCAAGAAGAATATATTTTTAAAAAATAAAAATAAAATGTCTCATTCCCATATATATAGATCACTAACCAGAAAGAAGCGAAACAAGTGGCATAAAATCCGAGTTTTGGAAACTATTAAGTGGGTGACTGACATAAAAAGTATGCAGTACAGGTCCCCAAATGAACTTGTAACAGCTACATTAGAGCTAACAATACCTAAAGAAACAACAACTTTTTTTCCTAAATATTTAGTAATAAAATTATACCAAATCCAGGTCCGCATCAATATCTTCAGCCTGAAATGGAGTAAACCACATAGATTTCAGTTGATCATCCATGACATCAGCTAGTACATACGCAGTCCTAGAACAAAACAAGAATTTAGAAAAAAGAAGAAATCCAAAATAAAAATTTTAACATCTTCCAATTAGAATAAAATCTGTGGAAAGGACAATTTAAAATGTCACCCTATAAAAGTATTAGAAATTAGCACTTAAAAAATAATTTTAAAAGTTATTTAAGAATTAAGTATCCTTAAAAATCAATAACTTGGAAACTAATCTTGTAGTGACAAATTTTGACCTTTCAGTAAAATAAAACAGCACCGGATTTACTTACAAAAAGTCAAGTTTATTAAAATGTACCAATGTGTACAAAAAATGCCCATAATTTTTCTAAATTTAGAGAATAATTCCATTACAATGAATAGTCATTATGCTCTGAAAGTACAGTGCTCCAAAGATCAAGAGGCACTGCACATCAGGGATAAGTAAACTATGATCCCCATTCTACTGGCCTGTTTTGGTACAGCCTACAAGTTAAAAATGGTTTGTACGTGAAGAAGAATGTGTAACAGAGGCTCAGTGTGGCCTGCAAAGCCTAGAATTTTACTATCTGCCCCGTTACAGAAAAATAGCAAGCTGGCCATTCACAGACCTGCAGCCATTAATACACTATATCTCCTCAACCACAGAATATTGCTTGTTTTACCTATTGTTAAACAGATTCTGGAGAGATTCTGGAGCTGAAAGTACTGGTTCTACATCTTGGTCACCGAGAGGTAAAGGATCACCTGATGACTCAAGCATCTGCTTAAGTCCAACTACATTGTCCAACAACGAATCCAGATTGTCATCGTCTTTTGAATGTTCCTAAATACAAACAAAAACAAAATAAGAAGATGCAGGTAAAACTAGAACATTTATGCCCCAAATCTATTAACTTTTTAGTAGAAAAGTTTATATTATTTCATTACTTAAAAAATTTGGAGTACCATCAGGGAATTATCAACTTAACATTAAACATATTAAAATAAAACAAACACCAAAAACACTTATTATTTTATTTCTAAAGAATGGTAGCAGGGGCACCTGAACTCAAACAAACAACTCAAAAAGTACTGCCTTCATAGACTCAAGACCCTTCACAATATGAAGGACTTCATTCCAAATTATTAATTCAGAGTTATTTCAAATGCTGTAATACCCCACTGAGGATTCACTGTTTTTTGTTGTTATTAATCCTCACCCACGGATATTTTTTCCATTGATCTTTAGAAAGAGGAGAAAGGAGGGAGAGAAACATCGATGTGAGACACATCGATAATTGCTTCCTGCACACATCCCGACCAGGGGGTCAAGCCTGCAACCGAGGTACATGCCCTTGGTCGGAATTGAACCTGCGACCCTTCTGTCCATGGGCTGACATTCTAACCAGAAGCAAAACTGGCTAGGGCAGGATTCACTATTTTTAAAAAGTCACTAGAAAAACTTGTGCTAGTCAAATGGAAAAGAATGCACTGTTTTTATTTTATTTCTGTTTTTATCTTTATTTTTTACCAAAACAAGTTTCTCTAGTTCAAGGAACAAATTTTCTGGACTTTCTTCTTTGCTTTGTAGAAGCTGTTTTAACTCTGCAGCATTAATACTCATCGTCCGTGATGGATGAGCTCCCTCTACTTCCATGAGACCACTATCATCTCCACAACATCCCTGCAAATGTCACACACAAATCAAATTTGAGAACGAAATTTGCAAAGGTGCTTCCAAACTTACTCAGATATTTAAGTCATTTTTCTGCAATCTTCCCCTTAATGTTTTGGTTTTATATCAGTACAAATGGCTAGTTTCAAGAAGGATTTAGTCACTTCAAAATTGAAGTAAGTTTTCTTTGAGTAAGATTCACACACAATAAACAGGTAAACACATGCACTAATATACTGGCACCAAAATTTCTCAACAAAAATATCCAATGGAAAATACACTGGTACATGCAGAACACATAATATACGGAATAGGGGGAAAAACTACATGGTCATCTCAGTAGAGACGGAAAAGCATTTAACAAAATCCAACACCTTTCATGATAAAACACTCAATAAGAACTACAAAAGGAAGGAAATATCTTCATCCTCATACAGGGCATGTATGAGTAACTATAGCTAACATTGTATTTAATGGTCAGAGACTGAATGCCTTCTCCTTAAGATTAAGAACAAGATAAAAACATCAATTTTTGTCACTTGTATTCAACGTATACTAGAGGTTCTTGTGAGAACAAGGCAAGGAAAAAATTAAAAAGGTATCCAGATTGGAAAAAAAGAAGGTAGACTGCCTCTATATATGACATGACCTTATATATATAAAATCCTAAGGAAACTAAAAAAACTAATAAAAAACTTCAAGAAGGTGTCGGACACACCATCAATGTACAAAATTTAATTGTATTTCTAAACATAAAGAACAATTCAGAGATGAAATTAAGAAACAATTCCATTTATAATAGCTTTAAAAAATTCCCAATTTAGAGGCATAAGACATATTTTTAAAACAATACAACATAGTTGAAAGAAATTTAAAACAACCCAAATAAATGTACAGCCATCCCACTTTCCTGGACATGATGATTTAATGGTAATGCTCCCAAAATTGATCTATAAATTCAATACAATGCCCTTAGTGGCTGCCAGGGGGTACAGGCAAAAGAGAATGGGGAATTTCTGTTAATGGGTACAAAGGTTCTTTGGTGGGCTATGAAATCATTCTAAAATTAGGTAGTGATGATGGTTTCTATGAATAAACTAAAAACTACTGAATCGTCATTTTAAAGGGTGAAAGGGTGAATTTTATGGGGTGTGAAATTCATCTCAATAAAAATGTTACAAAAAAGGAGGAGCAAGAAGGAAAATTTTAAGGTAGAAGTGGTGAAATCAAAAGAAGAAATCCTATATAATAAAAGCATAATATGCAAATCAATTGAATGGTGGAACGACCAGTCGCTCTGACGTGCACTGACGGGGAGGTGGGGGGGTGTGGGGGGAGAGGCAGATGCTCAATGCAGGAGCAAAAGGTCCTGGACTGTGAGAGGGCGCAGGTCAGGCTGAGGGGACACCCTCACCTCCAGTACACAAATCTCGTGCACCAGGCCTCTAGTAAAGTATAAAAGGTTTGTTTATAAATTAATGAAGAATGAGCAGCTGCTGAAAATGATGAACAGAAGAGGGAAAACTGGCTACTATTTCATGACTTCTATCTTGAATGTCAGGAAGATCAATGGCATAGAAACATAAAATAAGATTATGGGGGAAGATAATGAATTTTATTTTCAATATTCAGAAATTCTATCCATTAGCTAAGAGCAAGGGCAGGAGAGAATAGGAATCAGATAGAATATTAGAAGGGAGATCTATGCCATACATAGATATGAGGTAATGTAGTGAAACATTTTTCCTGATTAAGGAAGAAAAACAAGAGATTAAAAAGAACACGGAAACAATCTAAGAGGGAGTGCAATGATTTAGAAGTTAAACAAAATGACCTTAATCTTCCTAATGAAGCAGGTAAGAAAAAAAAATGCATTGATAAGGGATGAATAAAAAGCATTATTCAGCAGTACTTGAGGGCCCAGCAGATTCTGGATATCGTGAATAAACACTGGTTGGTGGTTTTTATTAGTGACTGTTTAACTGACCATATGTGTAAGAAAACAAAATCTACCATACTGTTTTATTAGCAATGTCACTTATGATCTGGTGAAAATAACAAGTAGTAAATCTTATTAGGATAGCCACAGTCCTACTGTTAAATATGCCAATCTTCTAAAATCAAAACATCTGGTAAACTTAATAATTTTAAAAAAACTATATGTGACACAAAACAAACAATAATTTAGCAATGAAGCTGGCACAACTGCTAAAATAGAATAGGCAGCCAAGAAGGGCTTATTGAAGTAAATACTTTCAATATAAAATATATGCATAACAGAAATAGAGTAAACAGTAAACTTATTTTTTTCCTATGAAAACCTTCCATATTATATTTATTTGGTAACACTGTACTAAATAGTCCTCTACAACTCTTCGCAAATAGAAATCTTAAATATGAGCAAAATTTCTTAAATCAGTGTTGACAGAATATTAACCCACGGAATATTAACAAGTGTGCACGTGTACATACACACATACACACACACACACACGCACACACACAGAGGTATTTTGCAAGCAATACAGTTAGACAAAATTGGATTAGATTGCAGTAAAGCAAGTTTCTGTTTATCTGGAACCTCTTAGAGCTTGTAATGTACTAATGTACCCAGTTAAGTTCCATCAATGCAGACGTTTCCAAACTTGTTTGACCAGAAGCACTTCCTAAAGGCAGGCCTATTAATGGCTTCTGGAAATGTGTCCACGAAATATAGCATGATTTTATAAAATACTAATAAGAGAAACTCTTAAGATTTTAGAAGCTTTAGAAACTCTTAAGCTTTAATTCATATCTAAGATGAATCCAAAATAATCTAGTATAAATACCCCAAACTCACAGCAGCCAAAACACAATCAATAAATGCTCATTTAAATGACACTAAATAAATAATTAAGACACTGATAAAACGTGACTATTCTGAGTAACCCTAGCAAAGCAACTCAATGTAAAAAATACAGTATGGATAGTATTTTCTCTTTTTAAGTTGCAAAATCAGTATTCCTAAATTAATGTCTAGTAAATGAGAATTCAGTAAAGCCTACTCAAACATCTGTAATTTTTAATAAATAAAAAAATCTGATTTCATAATGGGGGGAGGACACAGAAAAAAACAAAATTCTAAATTCCAAGTTCCAAAAAACATTATTCCAAGATTTTTTGAAACCAAGGTATTTCTTCACTTATGATAAACTTTAAGAATACAAATACATATGATATACATACATACTTACCACTGTGTCAGAGTTAAGAATCTGTCTCATAAATTCCAAAAATGAAGATGCCAGTTCACCTGTGTCCTTACTAAAAGTGCTGACCACTCGTTTCAGTAAACTATGCAGAGCATTACTGTTCTTCCTTAAAGAACTGTAAATTTTAAAAGAGAGAGAGGAAAAGTCTTAAAATTTGAACATATAAATCTAGTATGAGAAATGAACTATCTCAGTTCATACAGAATGAAACTTAGTCCACCATTTTTTAAAAAGCAAAAAATACTTTGATGTGTCTGTGTATACAAACCATGTATCAAAGCATTATTTATAGTTATTTCCTTTTAAAGATAAGTTTTAAGCTCTTAAAAAGAAAATTTTAGTTAATAATAATAATATGTCAAGGTTAGCTTCTTAATTTTGATATTCAATGAACACATGAAAATATGTGATATAAATTATAGACAGTTCAAGACTGCAGTTCTGAAAATACTCAACGAGATGTAAGAAAATGTAGACAGGCAATTCAATGCACTCAGAAAACAAAATAATGAACAAAACAAGAGCTTTACCAAAGATATTGAAACTTTTAAAAAAGCAAGGATCAGTGGCTGAGCATCAACCTGTGAACCAGGAGGTCATGGTTTGATACCTATTTAGGGCACATGCCCGGATTGAAGGTTCGATCTCCAGTGTGGGGCATGCAGGATGCAGCTGATCAATGATTCTACAGAGTTATTATAATCAAAACAGCATGGTATTAGCAGAAATACAGACACATAGATCAATGGAACAGAACTGAGAGCCCAGATATAAAATCACACATATATGGCAGATAATTTTCAACAAAGGAGCCAGAAACACACAATGGAGAAAAGAAAGCCTCTTTAATAAATGGTGCTGGGCCCAGTCAGAGTGCTCAGTGGTTGACTGTCGACCTATGAACCAGGAGGTCACGTTTTGATTCCAGATCAGGGCACATGCCCAGTTTGCAGGGCCCAACCCCCAGTAGGGGGCATGCAGGAGGCAGCTAGCCAATCAATTATTCTCTCTCATCATTGATTTCTCTCTCTCCCTCTTCCTTCCTTTCTGAAATCAATAAAATAAATATTAAAAAAAATAAACAAATGGTGCTGGGAAAATTGGGACCTTGGTCATAGAGAACATTTTATGAACTTAATCCAAAGGATTTTCTCTCCTCATTGATGTTTTTCTCTCTCTCTCCCCCTCTCCCTTCCTCTTTGAAATCAATTAAAAAATATATATATAAAAACATCACATATAGTCCGGCCAGCGTGGCTCAGTGATTGAGCATCGACCTATGAACTGGTCAAGGCATATGCCTGGGTTGTGGGCTTGATTCCCAGTGTGGGGCCTGCAGGAGGCAGCCAATCGATGATTCTCTCTCATCATTGATGTTTCTATCTCTCCTCCTCTCCTTTCCTCTCTGAAATCAATACAAAAATATATTTTTAAAAAATCACATATAATACTGTGGCAGAGGTATGCAAAGGATATTTGTGAAAGCATCTAACCCAGCCAGTAATGGAGGGATTTAGGCAAGGTTTGTGGCTTTCCTGAAAGTGCAGTGTATAAGGTGAGTTTCAAAAGATATAAAGTAAACTAGAGGCCCGATACACGACATTTGTGCACTGGGAAGGGAGGATGGGGAGGGTCCCTCAGCCCGGCCTGCACCCTCTCACAGTCTGGGAGCCCTTGGGGGATGTCTGACTGACGGCTTAGGCTTGCTTGCCTCAGGGAGTGAGCCTAAGCCAGCAGTTGAACATCCTTAGTGCTGCCTCGGAGGCAGGAGAGGCTCCTGCTGCCACCGCTGTGCTCACCAGCCAGCCGTCAGCCTGGCTTAGGCTGAGCAGAGCTCCCCGTGCTGAGCATCTGCCCCCTGGTGGTCAGTGAGAGACATACCGACTGGTCATTCCACCATTTGGTCAATTTGCATATTACCCTTTTATTATATAGGATATCCAGGCAACAGGAAAAAGGACATTCAAGAAGTAAAATCTGCCCTAGCAGCTTGTCTCAGTGGATAGAGCGTCAGCTTGCGGACTGAAGGGTCCCAGGTTTGATTCCGGCTAAGGGCACATGCCTGGGTTGCGGGCTCGATCTCCAGTAGTGGATGTGCAGGAGGCAGCCGATCAATGATTCTCTCTCATCATTGATGTTTCTATCTCTCTCTCTCTCCTTCTCCCTCCCTCTCTGAAATAAATAAAAAAGTATATTAAAAAAAAAAGAAGTAAAATTTAAAGACTTTGGTGAGAGACTGGGAAATGGGGAGGGTAAGGGAAAAACTGGGGTGTTCAGAGGTGCCACCAACTAAGAAAGACATACATTATAAGAGATAGGTTTTTTAAGGACAAAGAGGTAGAGAAGGGTAGGAGCCAGCATCAAACACAGTACCTGGAACTTAACTTTTCAACCACTGTTACAAGAATTAATGAGAAGCACAAATGTATGTTTCCTCCTTCTTTCTTTCTCATAACCCTACATACTCCTACAAATTCCCAAGAAAATCTAGCCAGCATGAAGAAAAAGAAGGAGGCATAGACAGAGCAGAAATTTTGTCTGAGAGACTGAGCAGCATGAGGTTTATATCATTTCAAATTAATTTAATCTCAACCATTCCTCTAGAAAATAAAAACCATAGAATCAGCACTTTTAGGGTCCATAATACCACACTATCACCACCTTTTAAGGACTAGGGTGAATATATCAACAAACAAATTACCTTAAAGCATGAATTAACATCCCTGGAAAAATAAGATTTCCTTAAATACTCTAAGACAGTGGTTCTCAACCTTCTGGCCCTTTAAATACAGTTCCTCATGTTGTGACCCAACCATAAAATTATTTTCGTTGCTACTTCATAACTGTAATGTTGCTACTGTTATGAATCGTAATGTAAATATCTGATATGCAGGATGGTCTCAGGCGACCTCTGTGAAAGGGTCGTTCGACTGCCAAAGGGGTCGTGACCCACAGGTTGAGAACCGCTGCTCTAAGATGTCCACATTAATTTGTCTGTCTATTCAATTTACATTTTTATTCCTGTAATTTTATTAGCACATGCTACTGCTGACCAATCTTCTCCATAAATATAAAGAAAGAAATTACATCTTCAACCTTCTGTAATAGCTATAAATTAATATGGGGGGGAGGGGAGTTAACAGTGAAAAATTAAGACAAGAGTATATTAAATAAAACATTACCTTTTTAAATGAAATAGTCCATAATCATGCTCTGTAAGAAACATCATTGTTCTGACACATGTCAATAAACAGTTGTAACTGCTCTCAGAGTTGGCTAGCACAGCCAGTAGACAGTCACAAATGGAGGCCATCAGTTCTTTGTTTGGCAGAGAATTGGAGAGTTGCTCTAGTTCAGAAATTGAACCTTCAGAAGAGTTTGGCAAAATAAGTGCAATGTCCTGTAAGGGAAGTGGAGAAAAGGATAAAATAATTTTTAAAAATTATTATAGTATCATTTTTACTTCAGGATTTCATAGCATTTAATACTTAGTAATTATCTCATCAAAATATTGTTACAGTCCCATCCTAAACATAGATTCAAACACATTAAAAACAAAGGAGTCAGCCCCAGCTGGCTCAGTGGATAGAACATTGGCCTAAAGACTGAAAGGTCCAGGTTTGATTCCGGTCAAGGGCACATGCCTGGGTTGCAGGCTCGATCCCCAATAGGGGGCGTGCAGGAGGCAGCCGATCAATGATTGTCTCTCATCATTGTTTGTCTCTCTCTCCCTCTCCCTTCCTCTCTGAAATCAATAAAAATAAAAATAAAATAAAAACAAAGGAGTCATTTTGCCCTCCTATAAAAGTTAATACAAGTATACATAACTAAAAAAAAAAAAATTTTATTTTACAATATTTTTACTTACAAATGTTTTCCTTCTGCATTGCACCATGTAGTTTGTATCCTCAACTTGTTAACTGAAGTACTTTTGGTATTAACTATTTTTTAATATATTGTTATTGATGGAGCAAATAAACATTTAACCACATCTTCCAATTAAATATTTTCCTCTAGTTTTTTATACGTTTAAAATTCAAAATTTTCAATATTAAGCAAATTTAGCTAACATTAATTAAAAATTCCCACTACTCTTTTTATAGAAGCAGATTTTACCAGAACATTTTTAGGTATGTCTCACAGCCTTTAATAACTTCGACATATTGCAAACCTACTTAGGTTAAAACTGTAAAACAAAGCTAGAATGAGAAGTAAAGATAACAATTGAGGCCAAGAATGTCTATGTGATCAAAGCAACTAGGATGCTATAGTACTCTTTTTTTTTAATGTGTTTTATTGATTTTTCACAGAGAGGAAGGGAGAGGGACAGAGAGTTAGAAACACCGATGAGAGGGAAACATCGATCAGCTGCCTCCTGCACACCCACTACTGGGGATGTGCCCGCAACCAAGGCACATGCCCTTGACCGGAATCGAACCTGGGACCCTTGAGTCCGCAGGCCGACGCTCTATCCACTGAGCCAAACCAGCCAGGGCGCTATAGTACTCTTAAGCATGGTCATAAAAGCTAACATGGAATATATAACAAGCACTAGTTAAATGGACATTTTGAGGTATGAGAACTTAAAATATCCTTTCTACTAGGTCCCAAACTGTTTCCACCAGGTGCCCTTTTGGGGAAAACAAGTCACATAAAAATTGTTCCTTCTTGACTAGAGTGTTAAAATATAAACAAACGGAATTTTTGTTAGCTAGAAAAAGATAATTTTTCAACACTGAAAAATATTCTGCGTGAAAAAGAGCACATCTAATGATTAGACAGCAGGAGCATTTTGTCAAGCTAGAATGGGATTAGGCATAGAAATCTGTAAAGATTCCAATCACAATAGGCTCTCAAAGTTAAAACAATTCTCATTAAATCATGAAACTATAAATTAAAAGTCAATAACATAGACAGTAGGGAGAAATACTAATTTATTTATTTTTATTAAATTTATTGGGGTGACACTGGTCAACATGAACTTATAGGTTTGAAGTGTTTTGGGGTTTTTTTAGACATACTACCACTTTTAGTCAGGACCTATAAAGTACAGTAATCGAAAAAACACTAAAACTGTAGTAGCCTTTGATGCCTTCAAAAACTGTCCTCACAGAGTATTTCTCAGCCATAAAAAAAGAACGGAACTTTGATGACATTTGCAACATGGATGGACCTAGGGAGTTTAATGCAAAGTGAAATAAGTCAGACAGAGAAAGACAAATACCATATGATTTCACTCATATGTGGAATCAAAACAAAAATAAAGGAATAAACAAACTCACAGATACAGAGAACATTTTATGGTTGCTGGATGAGAGGGGGGCTGTGAGGACAGGTGAAAAAGGGGAAGGGATTAAGATGCACAAATTGCCACCTATAAAAACAGCCAAGGGATAGAAAGTACAGTATAAGGGACTATAACCAATATTATTGTAATGACTATGTATGGAGTCAGATGGGTACTAGGCTTATCAGGGCAATCATAAATTATATAAATGTCTAATCATTATGTTGTATAGCTGAAACTGATATAATACCGTATGTCAACTGTAATTGAAAAATTTTTTTAATATATTAAAAAAAGTTGCCCTAACAGGAAAGCATGATATTAATTCAATTAATCACAAAGCCATAAAATTCAAGAATAAATTGGTGTTTAATATAATTAAAAAGAAAATAAACATACCAGACAAAACTAACCCCCCCCCCCCAAATACTGTGGCACATAAGGCAACTATGCAAGGAGGAAATTTCATAAGGAAAAGGAAAAAGCTCTTCAAAGAAACCTATAAAGTACACACCCAAAGGAAGCTCTGAAGCACCAAATCATTTCATTGTTGGTTCCTACTCAAATCCATCTCCCTGAACAGTAGCAGGAGTAATAAAACAGGTGAAATCTCCCTGTTCACAGCTAAGAGTTACATCAACAGCTTTACATCAACAGACACATAAACACACACACACACACACACACACACGCACACACATACACACACAATTTATAAAGTAACCATAAATACCTGATCACAGAGAGACTGTAAAATGGATGTGATATATTCAACACACTGTTGGCGAATAACACTGTCTCCAGGAGACCGCACCAAAGTTAACAGATCCTGGAATATCTCTGCATATTTTTCATCACCTTTAATAGTTCCATTAATTAGATGCAAAATAGCTAATTTACAAGCTTTGTGTGAGGCCAGAGCATCAAGAAGAGCAAGCAACCTGGTGGTTTGGCTAGTATACTGTTTTTCTTTGTCTTCTGAAGTGCTGAAATAAAATCAATACATTTAATAAACAACGTTCTTAATTTTAAGGTATTATTTAACTAATATTTGTTTTTCAACACATATCAACTTACACCAATCTTGTATTAAAACATTTCAAAATGACAACTTCTCTGGAATTTTACAATTATAAAATTTTGTAAATTTAGGTTTTCAATAATATATTTTCTTAAATCAGAGTACTTTATGGTTCACCTTTCAAACACCCAAAATCAAGGTCTTCCAAGCAATTTGCACATGAAATAATGAAATAAAAATATTCTAATCAAAAATAATCTAAATATACTCGTATAGATGTGTGTATATGTATATGTGTATTTGTGTATATGTGGTGTACATCTGTGAATCTTATCTGAGCATTCTAAACCCTGGTTTCCAAATTCTAAGTGGAAAAATATGTATCTGTCTGTGTCAAGAATAACTTGAAAAAAAATTTAATGCAAAATGAAAAATACCTTTGCAAGTCTTCTACAATCAAATCCAACACAGTTCTCATAATCAGAAGTGCAGTTGGTGAGGCAAGGTCACACAATTGAACACAAATACGCCGTAACATATGCTGAATGGGCTGGCAGGTTGTGCCAGAGAAAGAGCGAACTATTTCTTGGAGCAACTTTGCTTGAACATGAAGGTGCATGCTCCACAATTTTCGGGTGTTGAGTGCCACTGATATATCATGTGGCTCAATAACCTGTTAAAAAAGTATAATGTATGTGTTCGTAGATTTTTGAAATATTTATTTATAGTCACAAAAACCTGTTCAGGAAGAACTATTATGAAAAGAACATCTTTACTGCATGCTGAAAACATTTAAGGTGCTTAAAACATCTATTATACAATTAAACATTTGCTTGAATTCAATGCATTTAAAAAAATCTTATTGTTCTCAGGTTAGCAGTCAGTAGAGCAGAGTCCATTGGTGAAGTGACCTAGTAAATGGCAAATTCTAATACATAATAAAGGAGAAAAAAAGATTTAAAAATAACAAAAGTACAAGTATACATAACAGCATAATAAAATTCACATTAACAAAAATTTATTTTAAATGGCACCCTCATATTCCCTTAATGACCGACTTGCTTCAGTTTTATCTCACCCTCATCCAGTTATTTTATGTCTGTTTTAGGGAAAGGGGATGAAGGTTTTGTTTTTGTTTTTTAACAAAATCACTGGCTTTTAAAAAAGTGTTACTGCAGTCATTTATAAGATGCATGTTATATGGAAGTGATACCTGAGTTGTTTGCATGGGCAATGGTAGAGGCAGCAGCTCTGAAAGGAGTATGAGTCCAGAAAAAAATCCTTCAGGAACCTTTAAGATTGAAGAAAGAACTTCTTTTAACATTAAAGACCAAGTATTATTGGCCAGAGTCTCTTCTGAGATTGTGAGTTTCTCGTTAACTCCTTGTGTAAAAGTCAGTAAGATATCAATGATATCGTTCTGAATTTTCTGTTCATCACTGTCCAAACGACCTGAGAGGGGGATAGAGCACAGGAGCATGTGTAAAGTCACAAGTGCTGAAGGAACACGCATATCCTTAAACTCAAAGGAGCCCCCTCTCAGGAGTTCTGTTAACATAGTTTTAAGAAGAGTGAGTGTGCAGCGAGCCATTGAAACAGTAGTAACTCTGTGAAGAGTAGTCCCCATGTTGACATGGAGCCTCCAAGGCTGAGTCAAAATACTGTTCAATTTTTGTAGAACCCGAATAAAGGTGTCCATTCCTTCAGCAGAAAAAAGCTGAATAACAGCAAGATTCCATTTCAGATCTTTCTGTTGACCTTTATATAAGAGAAAAAGAAAACTAATTAATTGCATGTTAATAATCATTTAAGATTTTTGAATATTTTATTTAATAAATGATACTCATACTAGGCTTAAAAATTAGTAGTTTTAAAAGTATAATAGCCATATTACCTTCAACAGGGGGTGGTGGGCATGCTACATTACAGAGAACACGCAAGGCAGTGGTAAGGCCAACTCCTTCTGGAGTCATCAAGTTATCAATATTCTTTAAAAATAAAAATAAACAAAGTTTAATTTCTTGTTAGTTATCAGATCAAGAGAAAATTCCAGAGAAGGCATTAGTTAAAAATATGAGTTTCAAATTTACATAAATTTCTGAAGTTAAATAAATTTCTTATTTAAAACTTAAATTAGGCTGATAAAGTTTATAAAAGTTATCTGAACTTTGGCATATGTTGTACCATATGATATTATGTAAATAAAATAAATAATTATATAGTACAAGTATGTTAAAAAGTACTAAAACAAAAGTAACATATAGAAATGTATGAGACTCTCTGTAATAAGAATTTAAAGTAGCTCCTTTTTGTATATTCTTTCTATACATCCTCTTTCCCAAAAATGAACCAATGACTAATTTTACAAAGCACTACAGGTAATAAACCTCTTTCAAAACTGAAGAAGCAGACTTAGCCGAGTGGCTCGGTTGGTTGAAGCGTCATCCCGTGTACCAAAAGGGCTGTGAATTTGATCCCTGGTTTGGGTATGTATAGGCGGCAACCAACTGATGTTTCTCTCTCACATTGATGTTTCTCTCCTTACCTCTCTCTGTCAAATCAATAAATATATCCTCTTATGAGGATTAAAAAAAACACAAAGAAAAACTGAAGAAGTAATCAGAAATGTTTAGAACTACATAACATACATTTTTTAAAAGCGCAGATACCACAGGAGTCTAGTTATGATGGTGAATTGGGGCATGGTTAGAAGAAATAAAAATACAGTTGTTATGTCCTTAGCACTGTTTCCTGACAACAGGTAGTTATGATTAAATTTCTTTTCTTTTCTACTTTCCACAGGGCGGCATATAGATAGTGTAAAAAAACTTTGAAGAAATAACATTAAAATGTTACTATTTCAATTTTAACTTCAAAAGAAAAACTTAAGTTCCTTTCCCTCATAGTTTTGCACCTTAGAGGATCTTTTCTTCTAATTTCTTCCTGTGACTTATAACGATTCCACAAATTACTATGGCATCAGGGAGCCACATAGTGAAATTTCCGTCTTAGATCAATTGTTTTTAGTATATCTTGGAATGAGAGTTGCTTATAATAACCATAACTAATGGGATAAGGATTTACATAAAAATAAAAAATCTTTTAATTACAGCATGTAATTAATTCAAATTTCTATAACTAAATTTCTTTTTGGTTAAATACTTTTACGTAGGCCATCTGATATTTATTGGCTAATTCATATGTTCTCCTGACCATACATAAGCACCCCAAACACATGACCATCTAAATTTACAGGACATTACCATACTTCTGCTAAATTAAAGACTGAATATAATGAAAAGCCACAGATGGTCACCTGATGCACAGAGAAAGAAACAAAGAAGAATATGATGGTACCATGGGAGGTGGAAGTACTTTCAGAAAAGATGGAGTAAAAAGAAAAGATAAGGGCAGACAAGTCGGTTTAGAAAAGTCTAAATCAGATAAACCAAAATGGACATGTTGTTGCTGGGGCAGAATAGCAACAGATTTAAAATGTACTGCATACATTTCAACTGCAAGACCAAGATTATTTATAAACATGCACACACATACACACATATAATGCCATACACATAGCTCATCTGTTAAATGAAAGGAGATCACTCAAGGTCCATTCTGCCCCTATAGTGTAAAACTTTTTGATGTATTTATAAGCACTTTTAGGCCTCAATGTGTATCTATACACATTGTGGTAACTAAATTTTAAACATTCAAAACTAACAATGCCAATGATTTTATTGAATTTTTCATTACGAATTACTTGAATTATATAAATTTTCAACCGTAATATTATAAATTATACTAGAGGCCTGGTGCCCGACATTCATGCACTGGGGGGTGAGGGGGGTGTCCTTCAGCTTGGCCTGCACCCTCTCACAGTCTGGGACCCCTCAGGGGACATCCGGCAGTCAGACATGCCCCGAGAGGTCCTTAGCACTGTGCAGAGGTAGGAGAGGCTCCTGCCACTGCCACTGCGTTCACCAGCTGCGAGCCAGCTTCTGGCTGAGCGGCACTCCCCGTGGGAGCGCACTGACCACCTGGGGGGGAGCTCCTGCATTGAGTGTCTGCCCCTGGTGGTCAGTGTGTGTCATAGCGACCAGTCATTCCACTGTTTGGTTGATTTGCATATTAGCCTTTTATTTTATAGTATGATTTTCACTTTTTATGAATTCTTTCTTTTAAAAAAATGTTTTATTGATTTTCTAGAGAGGAAGGAAGAGGAAAGAGAGATAGAAACATCACTGAGAGAGAATCACGGATTGGCTGCCTACTGCATGCCCCTCACCAGGGATCGAGCCTGCAACCTGGGCATGTGACTTGACCCAGAATCAAACCAGCAACCTCTTGGTGCACAGGATGACATTCAACCAACTGAGGCACACAGGCTGGGCAGGATGGCTATGAATTATTTCGATTGCAAATCTGACCATCCCAAATTAACAAAAATGAAACTAGCCCCCACTGCAACTGTCTGGGACTGACTCCATCACTTTTCACCTAAAAATTTTATAGAAAATTCTTTCCCACTAAAGCTTAACTAAAATGATTATATGTTATATTCTTGTAGCATTTAACTTTAAAACACTCTAGTAAATGTCATCAAAACAGAAGGCGATATTACTCTGATTTGATTTGAGAGAAAAAATATGACAGAATCTGATAGTGAAAAGCAGTAGAATGCATGAGGTTGTGTGCATGTATGTTCATGTATATACACACACCCCTACATTCATGTACCAATCTATAAATAAAAGTCTAGTAAATCAAGTAGTACACTTATCAATTACTACATTATCTACACAAGTGATTTAATGCACCATTACTATATACTACCATACAGTTCATAAAAACAGGCACTTTTTAGTTTTACTTACCTGTTTAACATATTCAATTAGGTTTGGGATGCAGTTAATTTCAAATCTAAGGTTTTTCAGAGGTTCAAGCCACTTGCCGAGTTCTTAAAAACAAAAAGAGTAACTTGTAATATAATATTTTAAAATAAGAGCCTTTATAACAAAGGAAATAATGGTACTCTTTTCCGAAGATAAACATTATCAGACCATACTGATTTCAATAATCTAAATTTCATACAGGGATGAACTTATGTCGAATTCCTTAAACTTTAAAATGAAATATAAACGCACTTTTAGTATTTGGTATCTGAAAATGTAAATGTTTATAATTCTTAAATAAGATAATCTAATTAAATTGTTTTTGTAACATTGAAAATTTTTAAATAATACCAATTGCTTATAAGCTAATAACACAGAGTTTATTCACCTAATGCTGTCACTGCTCATACACTCTAAAAAAAGCATGCACAAAATGTATTAATTTCTAACAGGATCAAATCCATGGGGGGACATTTACTGAGTGCCTTTTCCCTTAAAATGAATTTTTAATTTTGCCACTTTCCTAATTTGCCTTTATAAAAGTACACTATCACCCCAACATAATAATAGCAAGCTTTGTTTATAAAACAAACGTGAATGAAATATACCATTTACAACTGAACTTAAAACTCTCCTAAAAGGAATGGCCAACTCCTATACTTTATCACCGAATGCTTCTTTAAAAGCATTCTAATACAGCCCTAACCAATTTGGCTCAGTGAATATAGCGTCGGTTTGCAGACTGAAGGGTCCCAGCTTCAATTCAGTCAAGGGCATATGACTGGGTTGCAGGCCGATCCCCAGTAGAGTACGTGCAGGGAACATCTCTCATCATTGATGTTTCTATCTCTCTCTCCCTCTCCCTTCCGCTCTGATATCAATAAAAATATATATTTTTAAAAAGCATTCTAATATAAAAAGTAATATACCAGTTCCAGACACTTTATAGCAATGATTAAAGGAAACTAAATACTGTCATGTCTTCCTTGGTTCTACACTCCTTCATGAGGATTACGACTACATACGTGAGTATTTTCCTATGCATTTTAAAATTAACTCTTTCATATACACAAACTATATTGCTCAAGTGAAAAATATAAGGAATAATAATAAAACAAATACAAGTGCGCCCATTGCCCAGAATAAGTTAGTAAAGCATTAATAATACCTCTGAAGATGCTGTGTGCCCTCCTTTTATAAAGGCATACTTCAGGGGGAAAATCTATTTCCAGTTTGGAAGTTGAGTTTACAACCCGACTTTTACTGGTAGTATCACATATAAAACTTACAGTTAGAAAGAAAAAAAGGCTCTAGCTGAGTAGCTCAGTTGGTTAGAGTGTCGTACCAATACACCAAGGTTGCGAGTTTGACCCCCGTCAGGACTCAACCAATAAATGCATAAGTGGAAAAATGTAACCCATCCCCCCTCTCTCAAATCAATAAATAAGAAATTTTTTAAAAAGGAAAGAAAAAAAAGCCACATGCTATTTATAATATTTACTCAATGTTATCAAATTTTCTCCTTGGTAAGGTCAGCAAGCCAGGAACCAAAATAAAATAATAAAAACGTATAATTAGATACCTTAAACTTTTTAAGACTGCCCACATAAGGCTTGCCATAAACTTCATTCAACATATGTATATACTTTAGAATATCATATTCACTATTCTTCACTTTTAAGGATTACACATGTTTATCAACCGCAAATGGTTGTGGTCAAGTTGTACTTAGAACAGCGTTGTACTTAGAAATATATATATATAAAAAACATACACATACAAACTATGCACAAAACTGAACTTCTGAGTTTGTTTTTAAACTACTTCTTCCATTTTTATTAGGAACCTAAACTAACCACCAATTTCCACGACTTTCCAGAAAAAGGTACTTTCAGCAATTTCCTAAAAATCTTTTTAAGAACACCATATAAAATACTTTCATAAAAGGTACTTTCAAGGAGTTAAAAACAGAGTATTAGTAGGTATGTTATGAAAATATAATAAAGTATTAATTACAGATATATAAAGGCTTTTTCCTTCACATATCATAAATGCTTAAAATAACTCAAGTACCATACCTTGCAATTTAGCATTATTTTCATCTGCTTTACAAAGCTTCAAGAGAGATACTGCATGATGTTCTAGCATTTGGACATCACTGGAAGACTGAACCACCACCAAAATAAGTATGCATGCATAATTATAAGCTACTGACTTCTTAGACTTGGAATCACTGAAACAAAATAAGATTTTAAAGTTTTTGATACAAAAACAATTTTTCAGGAATAATTTTAAACATTTTTTCTATTTAGTTTTAAAGAGACTAAGGAATTTTACAATGAAACCTGAGTAATTTCCTGAAGACTATAAATCAGATTTTAAATTTCACCTACAATTCACCTAAAAACACTACTTAAAAAAGTACAGTGGGGCCTTGACTTACGAGTTTAATTCGTTCCGAGATCAAGCTCATTGAGGAGCACGTTAACTCAAATTACTCTGTCAACTCAATGCAAAAAATCAGCAGAGACAGCTGGTATCTCAAAAAACTCGTTAGTCGGGACACTCGTAAGTCAAGGCCCCACTGTATATAAACAAAGCATATCACAATGGGGGTGAAATTCTACTAAGAAATAAGATCATAATAATAATGAAATATTAACAAATATACTTCATTAGCAATGAAAGATTAGAAAGTAACACTTTAAAATGTTTGTCCACTCTGGATAAACAGGAACAAGTATGCTGATTCAATCTACTGCCATCATCATTCAGTCTTCCACTACAGAACTGATTAAGATACAGCTCCAATAGAAACAACTGCTGCCTGCTTTTCCCTAAAAGACCTGTCACTCAGAGAGTCATATCAAGACCCAGCTGCAAGGCCAGTTAGCTGGATGCCACTGCTTTGTGCGACACGCCAGGAAGAGCATGTTTCTCTGCTCATTCGCTAAAACCTTCTGCCCTCCTGGGCAGGCCTTGAAAATGACCATCATTCTCAATTCCCCACCCAGTCAAAGCACTTCTTAAACCAGAGCACCACGAATAGTTTAGAGGGCAGAAGACAGCAAGACAGTCCTCCTTACTCTCAAGGTACATATTCCTGTGCTTGGGATGCCCTCCACACAAATTAGCAGGAACACTACAGCTGCCATCTTTGTCAGCACCACAGGAAGAAGCTGCTAAAAGATCCACTTCATTGTCACAGCCACTTTTTCTAGTTTTTAGGTTACTGTCATTCTAATCTTTAAATTAATTAAGTTATGTGTTGTTCAACGCAATAGTTCTAGTTTTTACTTTCCAAGCAACACCTTCTAAACAACCTGCCCATTAATGATGTAGTTTTCCAATATAATAGAAAATTGAATAAGTAGGAAATTACCCTAAGGCTTCTTTGGAATAGTACTCCATTAAAGTGATAAGACTTTGGAGATTTTTCTCAAGACTAAAAACATGGCCAACAGCTGATCTTCCCACAGGATTAAAAGTAATTAAATAAAGGTTGTGAAGGGTTCCCAAGAGATCTGAATGGTCAGTTTCTTCACTGGCTGTACAACGCTGAAAATGGTTGAACAGTTCTGTAATACACTGCAATGTTTGTGTTGAGTCCTGTAGCCACAAGGCAAATGCATCATCAATAACACCATCAGACTGGAGACCTTCCTCTTCATCTTGATCATAAAGGTGACATAAAGACCGGATCAACAAATTTGTTGCTTCATATTCTGACATAAAAAAAAGAAGACCCTTTTGTGACTGTGCAAGAAACTTTAAGACATCTTTTGTGGCTTGCAGCACACCAGGATGGGCACTTGTTACTGGAATTGACAGAAGCAAGGTAACCAACTCCAAGAAGTGGTGACTGTGAAGATACCTGTAGAAAAATTGATATATATTAAGTCAGTGCGAAACGTTCTTCATTCACTCAGTAGTCATTAGACAGGAGAGGTAAAAATTTTAATGGCCATAATCCTTATCCTCAGCAAAATACTTTAACTAAAAACATAATGTGAGTGCCAAAACCAGTTTGGCTCAGTGGATAGAGCGTCGGCTTGCGGACTGAAGGGTCCCAGGTTCGATTCCGGTCAAGGGCATGTACCTGGGTTGCGGGCACATCCCCAGTAGGAGATGTGCAGGAGACAGCTGATCGATGTTTCTCTCTCATCGATGTTTCTAACTATCTCTCTCTCCCTTCCTCTCTGTAAAAAATCAATAAAATATGTTTTTAAAAAAACACATAATGTGAGTAGCAAATTTTCCCAAAGAAACATGAAAGTTCTGTGAGGCTTTTTCCCTGATAGCATTCAACAGATGTTGAATAAATGTTGACAAGTTTTCTCTTTCCAGGATCAATCCTGACTTTAAATTCTGCTCCTTTTTACCAGGCTATTTATCAAATGCTCCTTTTTCAGCATAGTCCTAATTTACCCATTGCACATCTGAATTAGTGTATCTAAGAAAATATAGAACATATACTATAAAAATTTGGATTTATTATAGGTAATTAGTACCTCTAAAGAAAAAATTGTCAAATTATCAATTTTTAGTATTTGACTAGCTAATACCACTATACATAGCACTCTTTTATCAAATCCAAGAATCATTTCTTAGCATACATAGTTGTAGTAGAAAAATTCCAAATTTACTCAGCAGCCCAAAATAGACCCAACTGCTACTGATGCTGAGTATTTTCATTGTCCTAAAAATACTTTATCCTCCACCTATTCATGCCTTCCTCCCCACAACCCTTAGAAACCACTGTTCTTTTTTACTGTCTCCAGTTTTGCCTCTCCCAGCATACATATAGTTAGAATCACACAGTATAAAATTGTCTCTTCAATAATATTATTGCTTAAATTTAGGCTTCTATTTCATAATAAACACCGTTAGTAGCATTACATAAAGACAAACAGAATTCTCAAGACAAAACTCGATAATTACTCTGCTCTAAGAACATCATGAATGGCCTTATTCAGAAACCAATTAACATAACAGTCCTTCGACTGCTTATTCTTAGAAAGGATTGCTTGCAAGACTGGCCTTTGGTTGGCTTCTGGGATTTGAATTTGGGGACGGTTCCATCGCCCAGCTGTTAGGAACACTCACTGTGCCTAAACTGTGCAAACAATATGTAATTTGAAGCCTTAGGGTAATTTCCTACTTATTAAATTTTCTATTATATTGGAAAACTACATCATTAATGGGCTAGGTGTTTAGAAGATGCTGCTTGGAACATAAACTTTCCTTCTGGGAATCTGGAATTCTGGTTCATGCTACATACTGGGTAGCTATTACCCAGTAAGCTTGGATGCTGATATTCTAATGAGATTCCTCAGATGGCAACATTTCACACCTGTTGTCACAATTTTTTTCTGGGGAATTAGTTGGGTCCTGTTTAATTCCACTGGCAGAGGACTCTGGAAGCTTACAACTGGTTCCCCAGGCTGCTCCCTATGTATTTTCTTCCTTTGTTGATTGTGCTTTGTATCTTTTTTCTGTAATAAATCATAGGTGTAAGTACAACACTGAGTCCTGTGAGTCCTAGCAAATTTTTGGAGACCACAACACAGGACATTAGAGTACTGCCATCATTTCAAACGAACACTTCCAAAATGCAATTATTTCTCCTTTCAAAATTCATTCTCCCTCCGATTTACCAGTTTTTGTCAACAAAACCACCACAGTTCCAATAGTTACCCTAGCTAAAATCATATTTAACTTTCTCAGTCTTTTACCTACTTGCCAAGTCCAATAAGTGCTCTTTTACAGATTCTCTTGATAGTTGCATAATATTTGTCTTTCCATTCCCTGTAAATGCCATTATTTAGGCCAAGTACTTAACCCAACACCTAGTGCCTAGAATCTTCAGACCAGTTTATCTAACCAGTAACTCCAATTTCTTTTCCACTGCAATACATCTTGCAACAAATAATCTTTGAACACAACTTTGATCATATCATACTGATATTCAAGATCTTTCCACATTCTAAAAACAAAATCAGAATTCTTTAATGTAGAATTTCAGACTCTTTATTTCCTAAAGTCTGATACCCAAACATATCTCCTTCAGTTATAGTGGAAAAAACAAGATTTAATAGGTCATTAATTACTAGTTTCTCCTGAGTGACTATTTGAAAATTTCCTACACTCACTACCCTCAGTCATCCTCAGTGCGTGACTTTACCTCCCACTTTACTAAAAATAAAGTGACCAGTGCGAAGTGTCTTGGCTCCTTTATTTCTCCATACTATAAATGTATATTTGTGTATTCATAAGGTTTCTTTTATCTTGTTCTAAGCCAAACCCCTACAATTGTACTCTTGGTCTCATACCAGATAACTGTTCTCGCAAATATTATCTCTTATTCCTCCTTATAAGAACTCAAACTAAGGCAAGATCTGTTTCAGCTAAAAACAAGAATGGACAGGCATAGACTTTAAGAGTGAACAAACACCCTATTTTGTGTTACTGCACTATGTCCCAAATCAAGGCAAATTCAATCAGATAAATCACAGATATAGGAAATAAAATAATAAAAATAGCATTTTTCCATTAGTTATAAAATTATTTACAGACAAAATGCCCCTAAAAAAGTCTCAAAAATTAAAAGGAAATTTAAAAAATCTACCGTGGGCAAAACTCTATCAACAGATAACAAGAAAGTTAGATGGCAGAAACAAATGCTAATTAAGCCTTAAAGATATGTTAAACCAGGACTTTGAAGTTGTTAGTAAAATATAAATTTAACTTACAATATATTAGAGGAATAAAGGTAAAAAGAGGTTCATACAGAAAAGCTCTCCTTCCTATGTCACCCATCCTCTTATACCACCTTTCTAAAAGCAACTCAGCAGTTTCTCATTTATTCTTGCTCATAGATGTGCTTATATAAGCATTGTTGTTGATAATTCTATATTTAACTTAAGTTGCTATTACTACTTTAAATGCTAACAAAATGCAGTTCACCTACTGTAACATACTTCTCAGTCTCACAGCTATTTTGAAATATCAAGTATTCTTACACAGATATGCATTACATAGACATTTTTTAAAAAAATCAACCACATATAATTGCCTCGAATCATCTGTGAAATAGCTTCCCCAAACCAAAGCAGCCTTACCTAAAGAGAACAGGATATGGATCATCCCTCTCTGGAGGTCCAGTAATACGCGCCATCGTTGGGAAAGACTTAACAGGAGGTTGGACCATTGTATGAGGTGCAGTTTCCATTAAATGGAAAACTTCTTCCAGGAGATTAATAAGCTTTTCTATTTCCCCTTCACTTATATTTGAGGATTCCAAAAGATCCATATCCATTGAAGCCTCTACCTCATTTTCATATTCTGGATTTGTTCTTTCAAGCCCAGTATCTGTGTCATGATCAGGTTCACTGTGGTTCTGAACAGATGAAGTCTTCTCTGCTAAATGGTCACCAAGTCTTTTAATCTCTGACAAGATTTCATAGAAATGGCACTTCTGAAGGATAGCTGAACCAGCAGTGACAACCCTCACAGTCTGATCCAAAAGTATGAGCTCCAGAAGTTTTTGATAGCCACTTTTTTCACTCTGTCTACCTCTTAAAAAAGCTTCCATTCCTTCTGTCATACTAATGACACTGTCCAAAGCTTTAAAAGCATTTAACTTAAGGGAAGATGAGACATGATCAGCAAACAGGAGCTCAAATAGTCCATTGATCACTCCTGCTTGGAGCAGGGCCATGACTCCTTGAGCTCCACATTCTGCTAGTGAGGACACTAATTTGGTCCCAGCTTTGAGCTGTCGGACATTTAAGGCAATGGGTTGGCGAAGGGCTACTTGTAAATTTAAAGCTTGCATGGTCCAGTCTACCAACTGGTCAAAGGAGTCTTGTTTCGTGTTTTTCAATTGCAAATAACTTAATCCTTTTATTATTAAACTTGGAATTTCTTCTAAAGCCGTTACCCATTTTGCACCTCTGTCTTCCCGATATAAATCTAACAGTTCAGTTAACTTCACTGAGGCTTCTATTGCCCCTGAATTTTCTTTTTCTGGACCTTGATCCTTCATTCTACTGATTTCAATTTCGAAAGTTGTCTTGTATGGACAGCTGAAGTATAAAAGTGGCACAAGTTCCCTATCATATGGATCATATGTCATAGGAGGAACCGAAGCTAAGTCTTCTGCAGTGTATTCAACATCAAAGTTTGGATACTTAAATGTTTCACGTTCCAAGTCAGCAATTCCATCTTCATCACTGGAAATTTGTTCATAACCATCATCCCCTGAAAATTAGTTTGGATAATATTTAAATATTACATCATTGTTGTTTCATGGAAAAAAATCTAATTAATCAAAAACAGTTTATTTAATAGCATGGCAAAAATAAGAATGATTTCCTCAACAAAATGAACTTCTGCCCCAACATCTTAACAATTACCAACATTTATAGTAATTATGAAGAGACTTCATAAGCAAAGTCTTCTATCTCTGCTCAGCTTTACAACTAAATATGCTACAGGTATCTTTACCTCACAAAAAATAAATTAGAAATTAACTAGTCTTATTCTCTCACCTTCTTTACTAAAATGTCCTCTTATAAAGAAAACAGACTATCTGAAATCTAACTACTTGCCAGTCAAATTACAATACATCTAAAACAGGATTACTTGATATTCTGGGAATGGGAAAAGCTAAAAAGTATCACTTGCCCTGGCAGGTATGGTTCAGTTGGTTGGATACCATCCCATGTACCAAGAGGTTGTCGGTTCGATTCCTGATCAGGGAACATGCTCAGGTTGCAGATTCAAATCCTGGTAGGCGGTATATAGGAGGCAGCCATTTGATGTTGCACTCTCACATTGATTTCTCTCTTTCTCTTCCTCTCCCTTCCTCTCTCTCTAAAAATCTCTCTCTCTAAAAACCAATAAACTATTTTTTTAAAAAGGCTCTTTTTTAAAAAGAAAGCATCACTCAACCTAATTATTTATACCTTGTAAAAGGGCCTTTGTGATGCTGAAATGAGCCTCACTCTCATGCAGAATAACTCCAATCTTCATTATTTCAGGAAAAAACAAGGCAGGTTATCTGTCATTTTGCATAAATGCTTTAACATTATATGCCATTTCTTGGACAAATGAGTCCAACAGCTTGAGTATCTTTCTGTTTTTGCTTCTTAAAAAAGCAAAGCTTAAAGTAGTCTTTAGCATCATGCCATCACATACTTCTGTAATGAGATTCTCTTCTCCCTGAATTTCTAAAACTAATGTAACTTTTTGCTGAAATATCTAGGTGGCAGACATCTTTAGGAACTCCACCCATCTTACAACAACATTCCTTACTCTTAGTCACTATGTATTTGCTGCATGACCCTGCTTCCCTGATCAAAGCTGATGGTATCAAAGTGCAACTTATAGCATAGCAAGCCAAACAAAATCTCTCTCCCAGGAAATTGGAAATGGAACCGAGATACAGCCAGGTAAACTGGCTGAATAAAAGAGGAGATTAAAGCTGTGGGGTGAAGAGAAAAACTAGTTGACAGAATATAAAATAACAATACAAAGCAAAGACAAGACGGAAATCCAACCTCTAGTCAAGTCTGGAAGCCCAGTTATATTCCAACCCTTGGGTTTCTTAAATACCTATCTATAATAATAAAAGCATAGTGCAAATCGACCAAAGAGCCAAACAGCAGAATAACCGTCCAGACCAGCCGTGGGCAAACTACGGCCCACGAGCCGGATCCAGCCCGTTTGAAATGAATAAAACTAAAAAAAAAAGACCGTACCCTTTTATGTAATGATGTTTACTTTGAATTTATATTAGTTTACACAAACACTCCATGCATGCTTTTGTTCCGGCCCTCCGGTCCAGTTTAAGAACCCACTGTGGCCCTCGAGTCAAAAAGTTTGCCCACCCCTGGTCCAGACACTATGGCTATGACACACTGGCAACAGGCCAGCCAAGGCGGGTTGGATGTTATTGCTGGGGGTGGGGGCTGCAATCGGCCCACAATCGCCCCACAGAGGAAGGCGCAGGCCATCGGCCAGCGGGGTGATCAATCCGGGGGCTCCACGATTGCCCCAAAGAGGGAAGCCCAAGCCACCCTCTGCGGAGCAATCGATTGGGGGGCTCTGAAGAACCAGGGGACCAGAGGTGTGTGGTGGCAGACGCAGGCAGTGCCAGACCAAGGCAGTTGTGGGCAGGAGGCGGGGCCACGAGACAGCAGGAGCTGTGAGGGCCCTGGCAGCTGGGGCCGGGAGGCAGCCAGGGCTGCAAAGGCCTAACCTTGCACAAATTTCATGCATCGGGCCTATAGTGTTTATTATAAATTCTTTTGCCTAGCTCAAAGGTACATCAAATTAGCTTCTAGCACTTAAAACCAAAAAGTCCTAGCTGATATAACTCACCTTCTTCATCATCTTCACCTTCTTCCTCTTCATCTTCCTCTTCAGGAATACTGTCTACTGTTTGGCGATCATCCTCATCCTCATCCTCTTCTTCCTCTCCATCCACATCATCCTCATCATCATCTCCTTCTTCTTGCTGTTCCTCTTCTACTTCTCCTTCATCAGAATATTGACCTTCTTGGGGAACAGAATTCCGATCCGGAGAAATGGGCTCAAAGTAATCTTCTCTATGTGGAGCATCCTCTTCCTTGTCACCAGACACTGAAAAATCGATTTAAGGCACAGATTATTTTTTAAAATTTACTTTTCATTACAACATACAATATTATTGTATTCATCTCAGGTGTACAGCAGAGTGATTAGACGTTTATATACTTTAAAAAGTGATCACACTGATAAGTCTAGTAACTACCTGACAGCATACACAGTTATCCCAATGATACTCACTGTATCCCCAATGCTGTACTTTATATCCCCATGACCAATTTATAACTGGCAATCTGTACTTCTGAATCCCTTTCACCTTCTTCACCCATTCTCCTAACCCCTTCCATCTGGCAACTATCAATTTGTTCTCTATACGTTTATTATTTCATTTATTTTTTTTAAAATATATTTTATTGATTTTTTACAGAGAGGAAGGGAGAGAGACAGAGAGTTAGAAACATCGATGAGAGAGAAACATCGACCAGCCGCCTCCTGCACATCTCCCACCGGGGATGTGCCCGCAACCCAGGTACATGCCCCTGACCGGAATCGAACCTGGGACCTTTCAGTCCGCAGGCCGACGCTCTATCCACTGAGCCAAACCGGTTTCGGCTCATTTATTTTTTTATATTCCACATGTAAGTGAAATCATATGGTTTTGTTTTTTTCTCTGACTTAGCACAATACCCTTTACGTCCATCCATGTTGTTGCAAGTAGTAAGATTTCATTCTTTTTTTATGACTGAGTAATATTCCATTGTATATATTTATCGTTTCTTCTTTATCCATTTGTCTAAGAATGGTCACCTAGATTGCTTCCATATCTTGGCTACTGTAAATAATGCTGCAATAAACATGTGAGTGCATATATCTTTTCAAATTAGTGTTTTGGATATTTTAGGATAAATACCCAGAAGTGGAATTATTGACTCAGATAGTTCTATTGTTAATTTCTGAGGAACCTCCATACTGTTTTGCATAGTGGCTGCACTAATTTATCTTCCCATCAACTATGCATGAGAGTTCTCTTTTCTCCACATCCTCACCAACACTTGTTGTTTGTTGATTTACTGATGATAGCTACTCTGGCAGGTGTGAGGTGATAGCTAATTGTGGTTTTAATTTGCATTTCCCTGGTGACTAATGTTGAGCATCTTTTCATATGTCTATTGGACATCTGTATGTCCTTTTTACAAAAACATCTATTCAGGTCCTCAAGGCACAGATTATTTTAATAGTTTAAATAACATGAGGCAGCAGGATTGGAAACTGCAATTACTTAGTGACATTTTGAATGATTTAGCTTATACTTTTTATAAAAAGCTTGTTTTTAAAAAATATTAAGAGTATATGCTATACAACTTTATATAGACAAAGTTAATCAAGTATAATATTTTATGTTCTAACACCATAAACTAGTTCTTTTCCTCTTATCTATTAAATATGAAGACTTTTATTTCTTCTACTATATAGTCCTTATTTTTATTGGTACTCTTCTGTGCATAACACTATAACACATTAACACTTTATTTTCAAGCAATGTTGTGACAGCTTTAAATGAATTAACTGATTTCTTTTTAAAAAGTTCATATGCCAACAAAAAAATATAAAGAATTATACACAATAAGAAAGGGGGAAGACCATTCATCAAGATTTTATTACTAGCATCTAATTTCTTTTCTTTAATCAAAAAGCACTATTAACATTAATCGAGAGGTTAAAAAAAACTAGCACTGATTTTATTTGTACCTGGCAAAGGCATAGGATCATCTTCATCATCATCGGGCGGAGGGGGTCCTGGTGGAGTTCTTGGTCCCCTTGGCTGTGGTCTTGGAGGGCTTCCATTAAACTGATCTTCTTTCTCCCCATCAGCTAGAGTTTTATTAGAGACAGAAAAAGAACTTTCAGTGATTGAAGTATAGAGAAATGAATGCATGACAAAAATACTACTCATGATTTGAGTTTTTCATCTTCAGGATTTATTGATCAACTTTTCTGTCCTGATGTCAAATAGAAATCTTGCTAATTTATATTATGAAAGTTAGAGTTTCTGACTTTCCACATACCAAAATATAATGTATATACTCTTGGACATTATCCCAGAGAAATTAACTTATTTTTCTGCAGGAAGGTGTACATGAATGTTCACACCAGCTTTATGTGCAACAATCAAAAACTGGAAACTACCTAAATATCCTTCAATGACTGACTGGTTAACTAGACTATAATACATTCATACAGCCCTAACCGGTTTGGCTCAGTGGATAGAGAGTCAGCGTGTGGACTGAAGGGTCCCGGGTTCGATTCTGGTCAAGGGCATGTACCTTGGTTGCTGGCACATACCCAGTAGGGAGTGTGCAGAAGGCAGCTGATGGATGTCTCTCTCTCATCGATGTTTCTAACTCTCTATCCCTCTCCCTTCCTCTCTGTAAAAAAATCAATAAAACATATATAAAATAAAGAATGATCTATTAATACATTCAACAAAGAGAATGAAGGGTACATATAATGGAATATGACTCAGCCACAAGAAACAATAAAATCTTGCTATCTGCAACAAAACAGATGCACCTGCGTACTGTACTGAGTGAAATAAGTCCGACAGAGAAAGACAAATGCCATTTGGTTTCAGTTATATGTAGAATCTAAAAAATAAAATAAACAAGTAGACTCAGATACAGAGAACATTTTTACTTTTGCCAGATGGGAGGAGAACTGCAGAGATGGGTGAAAAAGGTGAAGGGATTGAGAAGTACAAACTGGCCCTAGTCAGTTTGACTCAGAGGATAGAGCGTCGGCCTGAGGACTGAAGGGTCCCGGGTTCGATTCGGCCAAGGGCACATGCTTGGGTTGCAGGCTCAATCCCCCCCAGTAGGGGGCATGTAGGAGGCAGCCAATCAATGATTCTCTCTCATCATTGATGTTTCTCTTTCTCTCTCTCTCTCCCCCTCCCCCCACATTCCTTCCCTCCCTCCCTCTCTGAAATAAAAAGAAAAAAAAGGGTCAGGGATGATTGTTCTATGTTTCCAAAAACTTAAAAGACAACCAAATGCTTGATTGGATTCTGGTTCTGGAAAAATAAGCAGCTTTAAAAAAAAAGAAGCACAAACTGGCAGTTGCAGAATAATCATGGGGATGTAAAGTACAACATAGAGAATATAGTCAATAGTATTGAATTGACTATGTATAGTGTCAGATGGGTACAAGATTAATTAGGGTGATCACTTTGTGGGTTATATAAATAAATCACTGGCTTGTACACCTGAAACTAATAATATTACATGACAACTGTAATTGAAAAATAAAAAATTATTTTTTAAAATGAATATCCCAAAAATATATACCAAATTTATTGCCTATTGTTCAATTCTTTTTTTTTAATGTTTTTATTGATTTTAGAGCAACGAAGGGAGAGGGATAGAAAAGCAGAAACATCAATGAGAGAGAAACATCAATGATCAGCTGCCTCCTGCACACCTTCTACTGGGGATCAAGCCTGGAACCCAGGCATGTGCCCTGACCAGGAATCGAACCATGACCTTCTGGCTCAACCAGTGAGCAACACCGGCCAGGCTTCTTCAATTCTTTTAGAGATAATTGTTACAGTAAACTATGAATAACCACTTGATTATATTATCATTTACATATTTACATTTTTAAAAATAATTTTTAGAAGCATTGTAGGAAGTAGAGGAAGAAAATAAAATGTAGCCAATATAAAAAGAAACTTTTTTTTTAATATATTTTATTGATTTTTTACAGAGAGGAAGGTAGAGAGATAGAGAGTTAGAAACATCGATGAGAGAGAAACATCGATCAGCTGCCTCCTGCACATCCCCCACTGGGGACGTGCCCGCAACCCAGGCACATGCCCTTGACTGGAATCGAACCCAGGACCCCTCAGTCCGCAGGCCGACGCTCCACCCACTGAGCCAAACCGGTCTCGGCAAAAGAAACTCTTATAGGAAAGAATGGGAAACTGATAAATACCTTGTCAAGTCCTAAGCAACGTTCAAAAGATAGAAGAGCTCTTTGTATTACCTTTTTCCTGCTATAATCAACATAAATGTCACTGACAAAAGCAAGTTTAAAGTTCTCACCATGTTTTGGATTCTTTTTCAAACTTGGTTGTGGTTGAGGAGGTGGTGGAGGTGGAGGTGGTGGTGGTGGAGAGTCTCTGTCATGACTTATCACTCTATCCACTGATCCATATATTGCCAGTGTCAGACAATTATACCAGCCTCTTAGCACCAAACCATCAGTATTCACCTGATTTGTTAGGGGAAAATATCTTTCAAATTAATGTTTTAATATGCTAGAAGTAAATTGATATCAAATTACTTTGTGGTTCAACTAAAGTCCTTAAAAGTATGCTGAAAATGCGAAGGTCAATATTGGTGAAAATTCATCCAGAGGCACAGCTTTTATATGGCCCTCCAGAGTTACCATCTCTACCCCTGTCTCAAGGACATCACCAGTCCCACACCATATGTCAATCCTGTTCAAAAAGCGTAACAGATTCCTAACTAAGGGATTAGAAATGAGAGCGAAATTAAGTGGGAGTTACTGCCAATTAATTAATTAAATTCCAATAGTTACAGGGGTCATGGAGGTGCACAAAAGTATAAATTGTGCTCAGCCTCAACATTTATAAAGTCCATAAAATTGTATAGCATTCTTTTTACATGCCCAACTCAAACATGCAGGTAATATTTTATGTAGCCATATTGTACTTACAAAGCATTAAACGAATTGTTTTTGCTCTGTGGGTGGATGGGATTATTCATTAGACAACAAAGTCCTACAGCGTGACACATGACATGACACCACGGTGTCACTAATCTGCTCACAAATGTCAAATGGGGTGAATGATTACCAAAGACTTGAAGACAATAAATTGAGGGAGGACATATATTTATATATGTTACATCCTTTATTTAAAAAACATTAATATGTAAAACTTTCTCCTAAAATGATCAAAGACTTTATCAATGATATTAATCTTCAATACTCTTATAAAATAAAAATGACAATTTTTTCCAGAACTTATCTACATTAATTCCTCTATATTCACAATAACTATGAGAGGAAGTCAGAGCAAATATTATCAACAAATAAGAAAATCAGAGTGTTAGAAAAACCTGGACTAGCCCGTGACTTCTGAGTTCCCGTTACACGCTACCATGTTAGGTAAAGATGAAGTAATAAGTGGTAATATAACCCCTTCTAGAGGTACAATAAGGAACAAATTATTATTCTCCTGGCTAACTCTAGCAAACTCCAGTAAAGGGAAACTGAGAACAAGAAAAAAGGCTTAAAGACTAGCCCACGGATTGACAGACTCTAAACAGAAATCCAATTAGAAGGAAGATAAAGAAATAAGGAAGGAAATTTTTAGTCCAAACAGGGCACAGAGGATTAAACACCCATACCCCACCAAAAACAAACAGTGTGCTGAGTAATTTCAAACTAGATCACAGTTATTTTTGCATTTAAGATCTTCCATGATTCAGATCTAGATGCTTCTAGAATGGCATTTGGTATATCAAGAAAAAAGGCATACTTTTGATATGAAAGGAAGAAATATGAAATATGTATTTTTTAGGAAACCTTAACTAAGGCACAATAGTGTTTTTAATATTTTCATTCTGCAAATAAGATGACCTATTTATCACCTTCTGAACTTGCCCACCTAAATATAAGAAGGAAAGCACAGACACTGACCTCTTCCTGACTCAAATATAAAATTAGGAGAAAAAAGAGCTTTATAGGTCAAGAATGACATTACAAAGTCTTTGCTCCATTTTAAAATAGTTTCTGGATACAAGAGGAAAGTAATGATGATATCCCGCAAATAAGCTGACAATCTGCATCACTGGTTTACTTGGACCAATGGAGGCAAAAACAAATAGTAACAAATTGAAAAATTATTTCCACAATTACCTTTGAGTTGGGTCTAAAGATGATAGACGTATTCTCATCATATTCCAGGCTGCCAAAAGAGTAGGAATAAACATATAGGCTCAAATACTGAACATTACAGTTCGTGAAGAAGTCTTCCTAGTTTCATATATTTTAATAAAACCATGCTAAATTTTAATTTAATAAACTACAAAGTTTGGGTTTTATTTACTACCCCCAAAGTGTTCTGTGGGTGTGTGCGCACGCGTGCGAGTATGTGTGTGTGTGTTTTAAGTATAAAACGAACCTGTAGAGATTTCTAATATAATTGATTTGGGGTGAGTATAGGTATCAGTATTTTTTAAAAATCCCCCAAGCAATTCTAATGGACAGCCAGAGTAAAGAACCATACCATTATAGTCTTCAAAAAATTTACTATACTGGGACCAAAATTTAAAAAGGCACCTATTTTTATCAAATAGATACTGACGTAAGAAAAACATTCTACAATATTAAAAATTAGCTGCTTCAGATTATCTAGCTTCCCATCATTAAAAGGTTAAATTATCAACATAATTTAATAATCAATGAAAGACTAAGTCTAAAAAAACTGTTAATTCCTGATAAACATAGAAATGTTTCCCTTTTTTCCTGCCTTTTAAATTTTTCATTTTATAAATGAATTCTAAGTAAACCCATTTAATGGTCAATTATTTTGCAGAAATCAAAGCAACTAGTTTTAATAATACCTACATGTTTTAAATAATCCAAAAAGGAATTACCTATTAACAAAATTCTCATTGGAATTTTAAATTATGCAGTAGTGTGATATAAAAAACAGACAAAACATTAGCTTTCAATATACTTACATAGTTTAATAAGAATCAAAAGGCAATCTTTTCCAAATTAGGTTATTATCAAATCATGATATGGATAAGAAATGAATACACCCATAAAAAGCAAACAAAAGATGGCTAATGTTTTATACAGTTAAAATTTTATTTTGTAAATAAACTCAACATCTTTTTAGGAGCATGTCACTTCTTTAATATTGCCAATTGATAAAGTTAAACCCTGGGTTCTGGAGTCTACCACCAAATATATCCTTCGTCTATCTAAAAAACGAAGAGGCTTGCTTACTAATTCATGAGTTTCTGGTGAAATTACCCAGTAAGTACATACCTTCCCAATCTATCGAAAACAGGGGCGCTTGGTTTGCTTACATTGTTAAAGAACAAGTCTAACTGAAACGTGTGCGGAGATGTCTCCCTGCGAATAAAACAAAGTTGAAAATGTCAGCCTTTGCAATAAACAGTTCAAATTATAACCAAAAAAAAAGTAATTACAAATTTAAGATCCATTCTAGAATTAAGATATAATATTCCTAAGATTTAAATAACTCTTGAGGACTCTATGTTTGACATGAGCACCTCAAAGAGACGATCTCCTGGCAAGGAACTGAAATCTGCCAACAGGAGAGTTCAAAACAAATTCTCCAGCCCTCGTCAAATCTCTGGACTCTGCAGGCCCATAGCTTAACCATAACCTCAAGAGGAAACTTGAGCCAACTATGCTACTTCCAGATTCCTGATCCTCAGAAATAGTGAGATAATAAATGTGTTACTGTTTTAGGCTGCTAAACTCACTTAATTTGTTATGCAGAAATAGACAACTAATAGACCGTTCTTAACCAAAAGCAATACAATTAGAGTAGACTGCAGGATACACTATCATTACTCCTTTCCCTTCTACAAATTCTCCCTTTATAGGAAAAGTAGGAAGAAAAGAAATTATAAAAAACATTAATTTTTATTTCCTTAAACATGGAAAAAAAGAGTCAATCATAATGATTTCTCATCTTAAACATTAAACATTCTTGCTTTGTTTTGCACTTGTTTTACTTTTGAATGACCTGAAAATATGTGAAGATTTTATATCACAATTATGAAAAAATGAGTCCTTAATTTTGAATCTGTACCGTAACACTTACCACTAAGTAGCTGATTTAACTCCACATAATAGAAAATGAACTATCACAGCATGCACATAATGAAATGTGGTATTGATACATAAGTTTAATACATAGGCTATACGCTAAAAATCCATATAGTTATATTTATTATATATATACATGTTTCCACAACCAAAATTTAGTTTAGATCTCCAATTCATGTAATTAAAATCAAAAGATGAATATTCATATTACAAAGATCAAATTCCTGTTTCATATCAGTTGTTATAAAATTATCAGCAACTCCATGTTCGTGACCATGTGTTGCATTTTATTTCCAACAGAGCCTAAAAAAAGAGAAGCTTCAAATAACAACTTGCTAAGTACAACTAATGGCTAATGTGAAGCTACATATTTTTAAAAAGACATATGTACCAGGCTAAGAAGATTGTCAATAAGTCAGGAAAACTGATTATTATTAAAATAGTATTAAAAAGTATAATTACATAATAAAAATGTATTTCTAAATATTAAGACTAATTCTTATTTATTTTCAAGGATAAAGATTAAAAGTACTTCATCTACTACATTATGCCACCCTAGAGTATTTTGGGAAAGTACTATAAACCTATTTCCACTAATTTAAAGGAAAATGAATGAAGAAGAAAAATTTTAAACTAATACTTAGGCCAAATAATTACTCTTTTTAAGTTTATAATGATATATGAATTATACAGAAAACCTAGAGTCAATTTACAATGCAACATAAAGATTTAGGATTTATTTTGTTGGTATTTTTACTTATAAAATATTATCTTAAAATTTTGCATTTATTTTTATTTTTATTTTTTAAATATATTTTATTGATTTTTTTTTTGCAGAGAGGAAGGGAGAGAGATAGTCAGAAACATTGATGAGAGAGAAACATCGATCAGCTGCCTCCTGCACACCTCCTACTGGGGATGTGCTCACAACCAAGGTACATGCCCTTGACCGGAATCGAACCCAGGACCCTCCAGTCCGCAGGCTGATGCTCTATCCACTGAGCCAAACCGGTCAGGACAAATTTTGCATTTAAAAATATGCTTCTTTTGATATAGGACCAAGACCTTTGCTTTTAACTATGACAAGGAATACAAAGATCTTATAGTAAAATTTATTATTGACTTGTCTTTAACAAGTGTTTCTAAAATGTTAAATTGAACTTTCAGAGCAACAGTTCTTCACAATTAAAATGCTTTTGTTTATATAACATTTAACTAAATTACATAATTCAAATAGCAAAGACAATTGGTATGAAGAGCTTTGGGAACAAACACAACTGAGGCTTCAGAAGCATATAACTCTATTGGCAGAAGTTGAGCATGCAGAAGTTTTATAATCATTAATAAATGTTGAAATTTATCAAAAGCTTTTGCTGCATTTATCTAGATCACTATTAAAGAGTTCTATTTAGTCAATAAAGTGAGTTACATTGACAGAATTTCTGAAGCTAAATAAATTATCCTTACTTGATCCAATATTTGTAACATACTGATGGATTTAGTTACATATACTAGAGGCCCAGTGCACGAAATTTGTGCACTGGGGGAAGGTAGTGTCCCTCAGCCCAGTCTGCACCCCTCTCCAATCTGGGACCCCTCAGGGGATCGGGCCTAAACAGGCATTCAGACATCCCTATCACAATCCGGGACTGCTGGCTCCCAACCGCTCACCTGCCTGATTGCCCCAACCGCTTCTGCCTGCCAGCCCAATCGCAGTCAATTAGCATATTCCCTCCTTATTGGCTGTGGGTGCTGCCATCTTCGAGGGCGTGGTAGTCAATTAGCATATTCCCTCCTTATTGGCTGTTGGTGCTGCCATCTTTGAGGGCTGGGCAGTCAATTAGCATATTCCCTCCTTATTGGCTGTGGGCACCGCCATCTTTGAGGGCTGGGCAGTCAATTAGCATATTCCCTCTTTATTAGATAGGATGTTGTTTAGGATTTTTATATATTGTTCATAAGTAAAATGGACTTATAGTTACCTTTCCTTATGCTGTCTTTATCTGGCTTAAGGTGATACCAGCCTAATAAAATGAGTTAGGAAGTTTCCCCCTCTCATTTTTCTAAAATTTATAATAAAACATTAATTTTCTTTCCTTGAGAAAAAAAAAAAGAATGTTTCTACTGAAATCTATATAATTTTTTTAACCAATATCACCCCAATAAATTCAAATTTTTTTTAAATAATACATAAATTACCAAAAAAAAATATTACTAGGAAAACCTTTAGTGAAAAATACTTTTAAAAGGAAAGCTGACTTACCCGTATGCTCTATTGTCAGGCAGGTTGCTATGGGCTCTTACTCCTGGGGGTATGACTCGGACTTCATTGATATAAACCACACATGGAAAACGAACCACATCTATATGAGAACTTTGCTTTAAAAAGGGGAGGGGAAGGACATACTGTAAGTAAAACACTCTCTAGGTCAAAATTTACTCATCTTCAAAAAAAATCATTCATCTTCAATTTGTTTCATTCAGAATGTCACCAATAATCTTAAAATAAACTCCTTATCATTAAAACATTGCTATTATATTACTTATACTACTATATAAATTATTCTTTTTTAAAATAGCTGATGATAAAATGTACCTAGTTAAATCTTTCCATTTGTATAATAACATTTTCTACAGAGTATTTTCCTCCCTGATGTTTTGCTTAGGCCAATACAGACCTACAATCCCTTATTGGAAACCACTGAAGTCAGATACCTTTTAGAATACTGACTTTTTTCAGATCTTTAAAAAGCTAATATGATACAAATAATGCTTATTATTTAACACCCACAGTGGCTTCTGGGACAGTACCTTTTCATCAAAACATTAATATTTCAGCAGTTACATATATAAACATCCACACTAAATAAAGATTCGAACTAGCATCATGTCAGTTCAGATCAGATTACATGCGCAAATGAATTCAGGGCAGATTTTTCTAGCATTTTATAATTTCTGAATTATAAGGGATTGTGGATCTGTATTAAAATTAGCTTAATCTCTTAAACATAACACACTAACTAATAGCAAGGCACAGAATAGTTGAGGCAAACCCTCTCTGAAATTTAAAAAAGAAAAAATTACACAAACTAAGTTTATCATAATAAAAGAAATGGATAGCATAAATTTAGTATATACTTATTTCTTTCTATCATTTGACATAAGATCAAACAAATGAAGCTCTTGTAATCAATAATTTTAAAAGAAAGTTTCACACTGTTGTGGACTATTTTACATCAATTTTTCTTAGGAGTTCAGTCAGTCATCATTACCTAGTGGTCAAAGTTCATAATGAGAAGAATGGTTCACATTATTTGCATCTAGAAAGACCGAGTCTTCAGTCTCTCTTGAAGCTGCAAAGAATATTATGCATATCAACAGACCAAAATATTGTTCAAGTTTGTCTTTCCTAATATGTGACAGAGGGATGGCATCCCAATTTTGCAATTTAAACTCAGAGATTATAATTAAATATACAGGGCATAGAAATCTTAATATGTTTATTATTAAAATGCTTTAACTCTCAAAGATATAATGTCATATATCCAGTCCGCCATTGACCAAAATGTTGTTATGCAACATGACTGTACATAGAAGCTCCTTTACTGACATGGTTATAAATTCTCATTAATATTTTACAAAAGAAGCTTAGAACAAAAGTTTATCAATTCTATCCTCCTCTACCCTGCCTGCTACTAATTAATGAATGGTATTAGTAGTAGTTAGGGTATAGAACTATGGACCTACAAAAATGAACTTAAGCTTTTTACATCCTTTCAAAATCTATCTTGTTTATAAATAGAAAATTTTCTGTATTAGATGCTATGACTTTTATTCAATAATTATTTCTAAACATTTATTAAATGTCTATTATGTCTCAAATTATACTAGGTCCTGTGGATACAAAGGCAAGACAACCTCTGCCATTAAGGAACAATCTATTGTGGTATACAAATAACTTACTAAGATACAGACTCACACAGGAAACTATGAAAATTCCAAGGGGTACTTACCTAACTCAGATTTGGGGGGGAGGGGGGGGAGTAAGTTTTCCCAAAAGAAGTAGAACCTGAACTAATTAATTAATTCTTCAAGGAAACAATCAGTGTAAGAGAAGGAAGATCTTTCCAGACAAAGGAAGAAGTAGTATGCACAAAAGGATAGCAAATAAGAATGTAGAAGGGTCAAGTAACTGCAAGCATAATTCATCATGGCTACAGGGCAAAACAGAGGAGGAAAGTAGGACAGAATAGCTAAGTATAATCAACATAATTACAAGAAATGATTTTATCTGCTGCCAAAAGTCAACTCCAAATCCATTATCTCCATCTAGGACCTCCCTCCTGCGCCCCAGACCACTATATCCAACTGCCAACTGGAAATTTACTCGTAAATGTCCCTCTAGAACAGCGGTTCTCAACCTTCCTAATGCCGAGACCCTTTAATACAGTTCCTCATGTTGTGGTGACCCCCAACCATAAAATTATTTTCGTTGCTACTTCATAACTGTAATGTTGCTACTGTTATGAATCGTCATGTAAATATCTGATATGCAGGATGTATTTTCATTGTTACAAATTGAACATAATTAAAACATAGTGATTAATCACAAAAATAATATGTAATTATATATGTGTTTTCCGATGGTCTTAGGCGACCCCTGTGAAAGGGTCATTCGACCCCCAAAGGAGTCACGACCCACAGGTTGAGAATCGCTGCTTTAGAATCTTCCCACACTCCTCTGTCACGCCTTTCAGATGTCAACTTTATCTTGAAAGATGAGCCAGATCAAGTCTAGCTAGGTGCCTCTCCCTTGTATATCCAAAATCTCCAATCAGTTGGGCTACTGTATACCCTTTTGTACCTTTTGAATTTGTACCTCATACATGTACTACCTAGTCAAAAAAAAAAAAAAATGTTTAAGCCCAGCTGGCGTGGCTCAGTGGTTGAGCATCAACCTACGAACCAGGAGGTCAACAGTTGATTCCCGGTCAGAGCCACATGCCTGGGTTGCAGGGTCAGTCCCCAGTGGGGAGCATGCAGTAGACAGCCAATCAATGATTCTCTCTCATCATTCATGTTTCTAGCTCTCCCTTACCCTTCCTCTCTGAAATCAATGAAAAAAATATCAAAAAAATATTTAATTGTTTAAAATGAATCTTGCTTTTAAAATGTTATATAGGTGTACATCTTGATTTATAAAGATGCATTACACATCGTTAAGTAAAAGATATCACAAAATAATATTACAGTATCAGTACATTAAAGTGGATCGTGGGTGCATACATTTAAGTATATGCAGGGTTGAGCAAAAGTACACTTACAGTTGTTCATATAGAAAATACATTAATAAATAATACAAAAATAAACTGTTTCACATACTTGCAACTGTAAACCTACCTTTGCTCTACCCTGTATGTATTTACTAGAGGACTTGAAAAAATAATTTGTTTCAATTAATAATAGCTGAAACTAAGAAAAGTGAAACTATGAAAGCTTTTGCTTTTATATAATTTTTAATTTTTCTATAATGAAATTAAAATTTACTAAAATAGCCCAGCCAGTGTGGCTAAGTGGCTGAGCATCAACCTATGACCAGGAGGTTATGGTTTGATTCCCAATCAGGGCCAATCAATGATTCTCTCTCATCATTGATGTTTTTTTCTCTCTCCCCTTCTCCCTTCCTTCCTATCTAAAAATCAATAAAAACATTTTTTAAAAAAAGCTAACAATGATTACTGCCCATTTGCTAACTCCAGCTTTCACTACTCCTCTAATCTTTTCATCATGATTTGTCACCTCTAAATATTTCTGAGCCACTTTAGATATTACTGATAGATTAACCTACCTAATATGTTTTACTAATCATATAATTTACCTGCTTAAAAGCTACCCATTTCCTACAAAATAAAGTTTACACTCCTTTGCTGAGCATTCAACAACTTCTATGATCTGGCTTAGAACTGTCATTCGGGTGTCACTGCGTACTGCTTCTTTCCGCATACACTATGGAAGAGTGACTACTCCAGAATGCCCTCCTGTCTACAATTGTGGAACAGATCTTTACCAAGTCCATACGCCGACTGCCTTGATGAACTCTTCCCTGATAATCTCAAATAAAGAGTGATCTCTCCCACCTCTAAAATCACATAGCCTTTATTTGAACCAACAAAGGGAGCTAAAAAATATTAAGGTCCTAATATGTCAGCAAGCAATGGGCACTTTGGAAATAAAGGTGATAAACCCCAAGGAATTCCCACTCTGTCTCTTCATGCAATCTTAACATTCTAACTTGAGTTATAATGTTGTGGACCTAATCTCCAATACTTACGTTATAAACGTCTTAAGAACAAACATCTCAATATTCCATATCTCCCCCCACAAACTTCTACTTCTTCAAGACTCAGATCAAATATGATCTCTACTAAGCCTTTCCCAATCATTGCCAGAAGAAGGTATTTACTAACACACAACTGGTCCTATCCTCTCCTGGTCCTCAATGTTTGTCTAAAAAGAAAGAAATATGAGCTTCTTAAATGTATAAGTGGTGAGCGCCAATTTTCCTACACTAATTCATCATGCTTGTCTTCTTTTTAACTGTTCTCTACTTCTGTAGACATAATAGGTTTGTTCTGACCCAACTCTACTGCCTCCATCATGAGTTTTCTAAAGCCTCACTGTAATTAGTCAGAAAAGTACAATCACTGAACAGAGCTAACTGACCCACATGAAATGAGCGACCACAAATGAATTCATTGTTAGTAAAACATGCTAAAGTTTCCAAACTTTTTTTTACAGACCCATAAACCACTTGTTAACATAATCAGAAAGCCAACGTTGTTGAGTTTTTACTTTGTCAAATAGCGCATGAAGAGACAACCACTACCCACTATCATCACTATCTTCAAAGAAAGAACAGTTCTCTGAAATGATTACGTTTACACTGAAAGAAAATGCGGGTTCTGAGGTTTGGACTTAATGTGCATTCTCCCCCTCCCCATGTTAGATGTTTAATAATGTCCCACAGTTGTGTGTACACACACAGCGGTGCTATGCCAAGTTCCCTTCTGGTTTCTAAGCCAGTCTTGACGAAATCATGACGTTGATCTCCCTGCTCCCATACTTTTTCCAAAACAGGCTAAGAACTGACACTTTCCTGCTCTTCTGTGTTGCCCTAACCAGTGGTTCTCAACCTTCTGGCCCTTTAAATACAGTTCCTCATGTTGTGACCCAACCATAAAATTATTTTTGTTGCTACTTCATAGCTGTAATGTTGCTACTGTTGTGAATCGTAATGTACATATCTGATATGCAGGATGGTCTTAGGCGACCCCTGTGAAAGGGTTGTTCGACCGCCAAAGGGGTCGCGACCCACAGGTTGAGAACCGCTGCACGGGTGGAGCAAAAGTACATTTACAGTTGTTTATGGATTTAATGTCCACCCACCTCAGATGATCATATTGAGAAAGAAAACGTGAACAGTTAACAGTAATAATAATAATAATAAAGCAATGATTATAACAATAGCACTAGTCACAGGGGTAAGATTAACACTGGCTAAGTTTTACCGAGCGTTCGCTGTGTACCTTGTACGTGTCAACCTCTTTAATATCTAAATCATTTTTGATATATGACTAAGCTTTATGTGGCAGGCACTATTATTAAGTCTATTTTATAAGTGAGTAATGTTCGTTCTTAATGTTCAGTTCATTTCGAAAAGATTACGCCACAATCCCCCACCTTCGCCTCTCAAAACGACTACACTAGCTGGACTACAATTATCTGAATGTCCGTCCCCTCCTCGCAGGCAGCCTCCACGCAAATGCCGATCCGTGCACATATGTCATGTCCTAATGGGCGAACCCTAAACCGAACGAGTGTCAGACCTGGGCAGCCCAAGTCCCGTTAGAAAGAGGACCTGGGAGCAGGGATTTAGGGATCAAGAAGCAAACGTGACCTGCTCGGTCTCCAGAACAGCTGTCAAACGCGGGTAGTCTGAGACCCACCCAACCACCGCCTGAGCTGAACTTGAGAACCAAGGTATTCCCAAGGCCCAACGTTGACGGGGGTAGGGGGGCCAAGGGAGCAAAGCAAGCAGAACGGCCAACTCAACCAAAGACGCAGGAGCCTAAGATAACGCAGAGGAATGTCCTGGCCAGCGATGCCCTCCCGCAGACGTGGTGTCCACACCCAGCTGGGGGGAGGGGGTGTGTACGTGTGGGATTGAAGGCCACCGGCAGGAGGGGAAGTCGAGGCATGCCTAAGGGTTTTTTGTAAGCGTCCCACAGTCGCGAAGCGGAGTCGGAATCAAGAAGCGAAGTCTTACCTCCGCGCTGGGGTGTTTAAAAGTATCTAAAAATAGCAGTTCCATCGCCGAGTCCACCGCCATGTTTGCCGCGGACGGGAGGCGCGCGGAGGACTTCCGGGGCAGCCCTATAGCCTCGGCGGCGACGGCGGCTCTGGAGAGGGAGAGACTGCAGCACTTCCGGTGCCTGAAGTGCTAGCGCCGCAAGCCTTGGCCTATCCCGAAGCGCGGTGCTGCCGGAAGTCGCTGGCCCCGCCTTCTCCAGCGCGGCGGAGAACGGCTGAGGGGAGGCGGGTACGGTGGCTCCCGTGGCCCAAATCCTGTCGTTGTCTCGCGTTACCTCCTCTCGGCGCACGAGGGGAATGCTTCCGACTCTGGATACCCAGGGTTGGCAGGAAAACGCGGCTATCAGTGAAGAATAACGACTCACAACGAAGAGGTTGGGTGTTTTTTTTCTTATCAGCAAAATATGTATATTACCTAACCCACGTGCTTTGCGAGAATTAATTGAAGTAATAGTCCAGAGATGGTATAACGGCCGGGCTGGAGTGGCTAGGTTGGTTGAGCGTGAGCTTGGTCCTGTGCACGGAAAGGTTGCAGGTTCGATTCCAGGTCAGGGCACATACCTGGGTTTCAGGTTGGATCCCTGGTCGGGCTCCTAAGGAAGGCAACGGAAGGGATGTTTCATACATCGATGTTTCTCTCTGTCCCTATTCCTCTCCTTCCACTCTCTAAAAATCAATGGGAAAATGAACTAATGCCATATCTACAAACGTGAATAATAATAATAATAATAATAATAATAATAAACAACCCTAACGGGTTTGGCTCAGTGGATAGAGCGTCGGCCTGCAGACTGAAGGGTCCTGGGTTCGATTTCAGTCAAGGGCATGTACCTGGGTTGCAGGCACATCCCCGGTGGGGTGTGTGCAGGAGGCAGCTGATCAATGTTTCTCTCTCATTGATGTTTCTGACTCTCTATCCCTCTCCCTCCCTCTCTATAAAAAATCAATAAAATATATTTTTAAAAAAACAGGGTAAAAGATGTTGAATATGTAATGTATAATCTAAAGCGTGCAAAATAATGTAACTTTTAGGGGCATATATGTTATAAAATTATAAAGAAATACATCGGGATGGTAGTAAATACTATTTCAAGGTAGTGGTGAGCTGGAAAGATTTAATCAAAAAGTGATCAGGGGCTTAAAATGTTTTGGTAAAGTTTACATATCTACAAACGTGGATAATCTAAAAAAAAACAAACAAAAAAACAGGGTAAAAGAGGTTGAATATATACTGTATAATTTAAAGCATGCAAAATAATATAACTTTTTAGGGGCATATACGTTATAAAATTATAAAAGAAATGCATCAGGATGGTAAACACTATAATTTAGTGGTGAACTGGAAAGATTTAATCAAAAAGGTGCACAGGGGCTTAAAATGCTTTGGTAATGTTTTCTTCTTTAGGTTGGTGGTTTCACAGATGTGCCTTTTGGTATGTCCGGAATATTTAACAATAAATTTTTTTTTTTTTTTTTTTTTTTTTGGCTTTTCAGGAGCCTCGTACGGTACTTTATTCTGACAGATTTTTTTTTTTTTAAGTTTTATTCTTTAGGTAGTGGCTGTTTCACAGATGTGCCTTTTGGTACATCTGGAATATTTAATAATAAATTAAGTTTTTAAAAATATATTTTTATTGATTTCTGAGAGGAAGGGAGGAGAGAGAGATAAAAGCCTCAATGATGAGAGAGAATCATTGATTGGCTGCCTTCTGCACACTCCATACTGGGGGTTGAGCCCATCACCTGGGCATGTGCCCTTGACTGGAATTCAATCTGGGACCCTTCAGTCCGCAGGCTCATGCTCTATCCACTGCGCCAAAGCGGCGAGGGCACCAACCCACACTTTAAATTTCTCACTCATAAAATAAAAGATTTGAACTAGAATCAGTGTTTCCAAAAATGAATCACTCTTACACAGCCTTCAAAATTTTAGCCATTTGGGAGGGAAAATATAGGCCTGAAAAGAGTAAAGCCATACACATAGATATTCAGTATACCTATAAATGTTAAATAAATCTGTAATTTAATATCGGCATCTTGGCTTTAATTTAATAGCATAAAATAGCATAATACTCATCCTTCTAAAGTATTATTGTAGAAGATTCCATCACTT
>NW_006282748.1:2540208-2544050 GCF_000327345.1 Myotis davidii | reverse complement strand
AGATTGATAAGAGTTGAGGAGTAGAGAAAAACCTGTATAAACAACTCTTAAGAACTCTTATTTCATAGAACAGAGAAATGAGGTGGTTGTTGGAGGGGAACATGGGGTTAAGGAAGTGTTTTTAAGGTGGGGGGGGTAACTGCATGGAGATGATGGGAATGAAGCAATAGAAAGAGAAACAGTGGTGATTAAGGGAAATGGGGGGCTATCTGAGGGAGAAAAGTATTGACTAGATGGGAGGGGTACCTGGTAGCCAAGTAGAGTGTGACCTTTGCTAGAAAGAACACCTTCTCCCTGGTAACTAGGGTCAAAAGGAGTCCATGGGTGCAATGCAGATGGGATAAATGATTTGAAAATGAGGGAGTTCCTTTTGGATGGTTTCTGTTGTCTCAGTGAGATCATCAGCTGTGATTAAGAGGGCAAAAAGATGTATAGGAGGTCAAAAAAGAGGGCAGGTATTAACTAGACTTCTAGGAGAGTCCAGAATCCTTGATTGGCTATCCGTCACTTCTCGTAGTATGTAGGGCCCCAAATTCACCTCTTGCTCACTCTTTCACCTTATGCCTACCACACCACTTTGATGATTCAGCCATTCCCAGCTAGATATGGTTTCTTTAATGCAGGGGTATTTCACATCATTGTGACCTTGTTTACCTGGTTTGTCTGCTTTGCCTATGACCCCTCAATATGGCTTTTTTTAAAAATTGATTTTTAGAGAGAGAAAGGGAGAGGGAGAAGACAGAGATAGGAACATCAATGATAGAGAAACATCAGTCGACTGCCCACTGCACACCCCCAAAAAGGGGATCAAGCCCACAACCGGGAATGTGCCCTGACCGAGGAACAAGCCAGCGCCCTGATTGGGAATCAAACCCTGACCTCCTGGTGCAACCACTGAGCCACGCCAGCCGGGTGAGTTTTACTTTAAGTAAATACACACACCCTTCCTCAGCTAGCCAGTTTCCTCTATTAACTAGCAATTTATTCCTTTACTATTTGTTTTTTTGTTTGTTTGTTTTGTTTTTTCAAAGAACTAGTTCTTGAATTCATACTTATTATTTCCAGGATTTTTCTATTTTCTGATTCTTTAGTTTCTCCTTGAGGATTTACTAATTTTTTCCTTCTGCTTTCTTTAAACTATTCTTTTTCTAATTCTTCTGGTTCATAGGTTAATGCTCAAGCACTGAGCCACGCCAGCCAGGAGAGTTTTACTTTTTTTTAAGTAAATCTCTCATGCACACCCTCCTCAGCTAGCCAGTTTCCTCTATTAACTAACAATTTATTTCCTTACGACTTGGGTTTTTTGTTTTGTTTTGTTTTGTCTTGTTTTTTTCAAAGAACTACCGTATTTGCCGGCGTATAAGACGATTTTTTGGCCCTGAAAAATATGCCTCCAAGTGGGGGGTCGTAGTTACTAATTTTTTCCTTCTGCTTTCTTTAAACTATTCTTTTTCTAATTCTTCTTTATTACTATACTAGAGGCCCAGTGCACAAAATTCATGCATTCAGGGGTGATCCCTCAGCCCGGCCTGCGCAGTCTGGGAGCCCTTGGGGGATGTCTGACTGAGAGCAGGCCTAAGCTGGCAGTTGGAGATCCTTAGCAGAGCCTCTCCTACCACTGCCACTGCGCTTGCCAACCGTGAGCCTGGCTCAGGGATTCTGGCTGAGCAGCGCTCCCCCGGCCCTTGGAAAAACATATCCTCAGGTGAGGATTTTTAAAAAATCTACATACAGTGCTCACTTCGGCGGCACATATACTAAAATTGGAATGATACAGAGAAGATTAGCATGGCGCCTGCACAAGGATGACACGCAAATTTGTGAAGCGTTCCACATTAAAAAAAAAAATCTACATACAGATACAATATCGTCCAAAAGAATAAAATAGCTAAAGAATAACTTTAAGTAAGGAATGAAAGTAGCGACTGGTGGAATGGTCAAATGGTCGAATGGTCGGTCAATTTGCACATTAGCCTTTTATTATATAGAAGGATATATTTATGTCTACCAAATTTCCCCTAAGCTCTCCTTTAAGTGTAAACTAATATACAAATGTAATGCTTTTATTCTTGGTACTTTTTACATAGTCTGAGAATACTTAAATAAATAAAAGGCATTCCATGTTTGTGGATTGGAAGACTTAATGTTGTTAAGATGACAATATTACCCAAAGTGATCTACAGAATCAATGCAATCTATACCTAATTCTAACAGCCTCTCTCTCTCTTTTTTTTCTTCCAGAAATGGAAATTCTGATTCTCAAATGCATATGGCAGTCAAGGGGCCCCAAATAGCCAAACAATCTTGGAAAAGAACAAGTTTGGAGGACAATCACTCCTGATTTAAAAACTTACTACAGTGTCCGTCAGCAGATGAGTGGATTAGAAAACTGTGGTACATCTGTACAAGGAATACTCCGCTGCTGTGAAAAAGAAGGAATTCTCACCATTTGCAACAGCATGGATGGAACTGGAGAGCATTATGCTAAGCGAAATAAGCCAGTCAGAGAAAGATAAATACCACATGATTTCACTCATTTGTGGAACATAATGAACAACATAAACTGATGAACAAAAATAGAACCAGAGACGTACATAAAAGCATCGCACAGACTGTCCAACCTATGAGGGAAGGCGGGGGGCGAAGGGGTAAGAGATCAGCCAAAGGACTTGTATGCATGCCTATGAGCATAACCAATAGACACAGACAGTAGGAGGGTAAGGGCATGTGCTGGGGGGTGGGAGGGGTCAATGGGGGAAAACGGAGACTCATGTAATACTTTAAACAATAAAGAATTTAAATTAAAAAAGACCTACAAAATAATAGTAATCGCAAACTCTGTATTTTGAGTGGAAATGTTAGGGGGTCGTCTTATACGCCCAGTCGTCTTATACGCCGGCAAATACGGTAGTTCTTGAATTCATACTTATTATTTCCAAAATTTTTCTATTTTCTGATTCTTTAGTTTCTCCATTGCGATTTACTAATTTCGTCCTTCTGCTTTCTTTAAGCTATTCTTTTTCTAATTCTTATTTATTACTATATAGATTTATGTCTACCAAATTTCCCCTAAGCTCTGCTTTAATTGTAAACTAATATACTTTGTAATACTTTTATTCTCAGTATTTTTTTACATAGTCTGATTTTTCTTAGCTTTGACTTTCTTTTTGACCTAAGAATAAGGTGTGATAGCTTTTTTTAAATTAATAAACTGTTTTTTGAGCAGTTTTGGTTTTACAGGAAATTGAGCAGATAATACAGAGTTCCCATATATTCCCTTTTCCTCCTGTTCAGGGATTCCTCTATTATTAATATCTTCCATTAATGTGGCACCTTTATTACATTTGATGAACCAGTATTAGTACATTATTATTAACTAAAGTCCATAGCTTACATTAGCATTCACTCTTTGTGTTGTAGATATATACTGTATTTATATTTTAATTTATAGACTTTCTATGAAAGAATTATGCAAGAAACTGAGAATAGTTGTTGTCCCAGGGAGGGGAGTTTGATGGCTATGCTACAGAAATACAGGTTCTCTATTTCCACGGGTTTTACCAATTAAAAAAAGTAAATTTTTTAAAGATTAATAAGAGTTGAGGAGTAGAGAAAAACCTGTATAAACAACTCTTAAGAACTCTTATTTCATAGAACAGAGAAATGAGGTGGTTGTTGGAGGGGAACATGGGGTTAAGGAAGTGTTTTTAAGGTGGGGGGGGTAACTGCATGGAGATGATGGGAATGAAGCAATAGAAAGAGAAACAGTGGTGATTAAGGGAAATGGGGGGCTATCTGAGGGAGAAAAGTATTGACTAGATGGGAGGGGTACCTGGTAGCCA
>NW_006282748.1:2514512-2539387 GCF_000327345.1 Myotis davidii | reverse complement strand
TCACATTGATCTCTCTCTCTCTCTCTCTCTTTCTCTCTCTCTCTCAATCAATCAATAAAAACATATCCTCAGGTGAGGATTTTTAAAAAATCTACATACAGTGCTCACTTCGGCGGCACATATACTAAAATTGGAATGATACAGAGAAGATTAGCATGGCGCCTGCACAAGGATGACACGCAAATTTGTGAAGCGTTCCACATTAAAAAAAAAAATCTACATACAGATACAATATCGTCCAAAAGAATAAAATAGCTAAAGAATAACTTTAAGTAAGGAATGAAAGGCTTGTACCCTGAAAACTACAAAATATTGCTGGAAAAAAATTAAAGAATACTTAAATAAATAAAAGGCATTCCATGTTTGTGGATTGGAAGACTTAATGTTGTTAAGATGACAATATTACCCAAAGTGATCTACAGAATCAATGCAATCTATACCTAATTCTAACAGCCTCTCTCTCTCTTTTTTTTCTTCCAGAAATGGAAATTCTGATTCTCAAATGCATATGGCAGTCAAGGGGCCCCAAATAGCCAAACAATCTTGGAAAAGAACAAGTTTGGAGGACAATCACTCCTGATTTAAAAACTTACTACAGTGTCCGTCAGCAGATGAGTGGATTAGAAAACTGTGGTACATCTGTACAAGGAATACTCCGCTGCTGTGAAAAAGAAGGAATTCTCACCATTTGCAACAGCATGGATGGAACTGGAGAGCATTATGCTAAGCGAAATAAGCCAGTCAGAGAAAGATAAATACCACATGATTTCACTCATTTGTGGAACATAATGAACAACATAAACTGATGAACAAAAATAGAACCAGAGACGTACATAAAAGCATCGCACAGACTGTCCAACCTATGAGGGAAGGCGGGGGGCGAAGGGGTAAGAGATCAGCCAAAGGACTTGTATGCATGCCTATGAGCATAACCAATAGACACAGACAGTAGGAGGGTAAGGGCATGTGCTGGGGGGTGGGAGGGGTCAATGGGGGAAAACGGAGACTCATGTAATACTTTAAACAATAAAGAATTTAAATTAAAAAAGACCTACAAAATAATAGTAATCAAAACTGTGGTAATGGTATAAGAATAAACATATAGACCCAATGGAATATAATTAAGAGTCCAGAAGTAAGCCTTTATATACATAATGAATTGATTTTCAACAAGAGTGCCAAGGCCATTCAATGAGGGAAAGAATCATTTCTTCATATAAATGGTGCTGGGATAACTGGACATCTATATGCAAAAGAATGAAATTGGACCCTTACCTCATACCATAAGCAAAAACGGGCACAAAATGGATCAAGATCTAAATATAAGAGTGGAAACCATGAAACTCTTAGAAGAAAACATATGGGCAAATCATTACCTGAGATTTGGCAATTAGATATGACACAACAAAAAGAATAAATTGGACTTTAAAAGAATTAAAAACATTAGTGCATCAAATGACACTAAAGAGAGTAAAAGAAAATCTATAGGATGGGAGAAAATATTTGCAAATTATGAATTGGACAAGGGTCTACTCTCTAGAATATAATATAAAGAATTCTTACAACTGAACAACAAAAAGATAAATCTCCCAATTAAAAGCGAGCAAAGGGACTTGAATAGGCATTTCTCCCCCAGAAGATGCACAAATGGCTCATAAGTACGTGAAAAGATAAACATCTTTGATCATTAGAGAATGGTAAATCAAAACCACAATGGGCATGGCTATAATTTTTTTTTTTAAAGTTGGCAAGGATGTCAAGAAATTGGAACCCCTGTATATTGCTAGTACAGTTACTGTGGAAAGCAGTTTGGCAGTTCTTTAAAAAGTTAAACAAAATGACCAGATGATCCAGCGATTTCACTGCTAGGTATGTATGTAAAGAGTTGAAAACAGGAACTCAAATACTTGTACATACATATTCACAGCAGAACTACTCACACGGTTAAAAGGTGAAAAGAACCCAAGTATCCATCAACAAATAAATGGATAAACAAAATGTGGCATATACATCCTCCCGGACCCTATTGGCTCCTCTTCCCCCTCAGTAGATTTGATAGTCTATTATTTTTAACTTCAGTATACTCACAGATTAAGCTCTAGTGCCCAATCAGGTTATTCCCTTATTTACTTACAGATGAGTGTCCCCCTTCTAGCCCATGAGCCTCCAACTTGTGATTATATCCTGTTCACCAATACATCCCACGTTTCTGACACACAGTAAACACTCAAAGATGTTTCTTGAATGAACTGGTTTATTTTTCACTATTGTGAATCATACAGAATTATGTGTTCTGCATGTTTTATATATCAAATGATGTTCTATGGAGAACAGCCTTGAGTCCCACATTGGAATTTATCTTGTAAGTGGAGACTTGGCAATTAGATATGAGGTTGAGCCTTGGCCTTTTTGAAAGGAGAATGTAAATAGAGAAAAGATATGCCAGGAAGATCATTCTTTCTGTGATGTTTACAATTAGTTGAAATAAAAGGAGCCTAGAAGCAAAGAGGTCATGAAGAAAGTTATGTTAAAAATTGATGTGAGGGGATTTGTACTGTTGGCAGTGGACATGGAAAAGAAGAGAATGAGAAGACACATTGAAACTCCCTGGTAACTAGGGTCAAAAGGAGTCCATGGGTGCAATGCAGATGGGATAAATGATTTGAAAATGAGGGAGTTCCTTTTGGATGGTTTCTGTTGTCTCAATGAGATCATCAGCTGTGATTAAGAGGGCAAAAAGATGTATAGGAGGTCAAAAAAGAGGGCAGGTATTAACTAGACTTCTAGGAGAGTCCAGAATCCTTGATTGGCTATCCGTCACTTCTCGTAGTATGTAGGGCCCCAAATTCACCTCTTGCTCACTCTTTCACCTTATGCCTACCACACCACTTTGATGATTCAGCCATTCCCAGCTAGATATGGTTTCTTTAATGCAGGGGTATTTCACATCATTGTGACCTTGTTTACCTGGTTTGTCTGCTTTGCCTATGACCCCTCAATATGGCTTTTTTTAAAAATTGATTTTTAGAGAGAGAAAGGGAGAGGGAGAAGACAGAGATAGGAACATCAATGATAGAGAAACATCAGTCGACTGCCCACTGCACACCCCCAAAAAGGGGATCAAGCCCACAACCGGGAATGTGCCCTGACCGAGGAACAAGCCAGCGACCTCCTGGTGCATGGGATGACATTCAACCAACTGAGCCATACCAGCCAGGCACCCAGGATTTCTCTATGGCTTCACTCATCTTCCCCTTTGCTTGCAATCCGGGAAAGAATGATTCTCTTCCCCTGAGGAGATGTTCCTCCTACTCTTACATCCAAATCCTTGACCTCTTATTGCATGGGTCCACGTTCAACCACAGAGCCATACTGGCCAAGATCAGTATGGCTTCTAAAAAACCTACATATCTCTAATGACTAGCATGAATGCATAGAACTCATGGTTTACTGATTATTCAATACCCTAAAATTCTGATGACAGAAATAAAGAGGGGATAGGATAATGAGATAATAACTTAACCTATTTTAATAAAGTTTATTGTTGTTATTATTTAAATTTTAAAAGTTATGTTGAAAATTGAAATCTCAGGCAAAAGTTCTACATTTTGGACACCAAGGCCTAGTTGCAATATCTTCTGCCACCTGCTGGCAGAGATGAATGACTGGTCTCTTAATTGCAAACCTACAAACTTAAGTCATGCTTGTTATAGTCATCTAAATGTCAAGCATTTGGATGGTAATAGGGATTTCTATTCTTTTTAAAAATATATGTTTTTATTGGTTTCAGAGAGGAAGGAAGAGGGACAGAGATAGAAACATCAAAGATGAGAAAATCGCCAAAACCGGTTTGGCTCAGTGGATAGAGCGTCGGCCTGCGGACTGGGGGGGTCCCAGGTTCGATTCCGGTCAAGGGCATGTACGTTGGTTGCGGGCACATCCCCAGTGGGGGATGTGCGGGAGGCAGTTGGTCGATATTTTTCTCTCATCGATGTTTCTGACTCTCTGTCTCTCTCCCTTCCTCTCTGTAAAAAAATCAATAAAATATATTTTAAAAAAAAAAGATGAGAAAATGAAGCCCCCAACCAACCATGAACCCTGCCTGACCTGGAATCAAACTGTGATCTCTTGGTTCATAGGTCAACACTCAACCACTGAGCCAGGCTGGCTGGGCAGGGGTTTCTATTCTTTATTATATAATCTAATTGCTGCATATACAGACCAAGGACTTTCTAATAGCTGACTAAGTTTGATACCTAATCCCATTTTAATTCCTATTAGTGATTTTAGGATTTCCTTAAGTTAACAGCTCCTTAAATTTTAAGATTAAAACAGCAAAACTTTGCTAGTTGCTTTAAGAAAAATGTCATAAAAAAGAATGGAGAAAACCATGTTGAAAAGCAACAATACTTTTGTTTATACCAGGCATCTGCTTTGTTCTACAGACTGATTTTTTAAAAATTTTTATTCAATATCATAAAATTTTTATTTTTGCCATGTTGTAGTAATATGTTTTGAAATCTAGTAGAGTGATTCTATATTTAAATGAATATTGATGTGTTAATATTGGAAATACTGGATTTGTATACATATCCTTAAAATATTTCAGTCCTTTTACCCAATTTCATTTTGGAAATCTATCCTACGGAAGTAATCACAAAATGGTGAAACAATATTATTTACAAACATGTATCACATCATTTGTAATAACAAGAAATGGACTTTTTATTTAACTTTTTGAGAGACCACCAAACTGTTTTCCACAGCGGCTGCACCATTTGGTATTCCCGTCAGTCATGCATGAAGGTTCCAATTTCTCCACATCGTCACCAACACTTACTATTTTCCACTTATGTTTTGTTTTTATAATAATAGTCACGCTGTTGGGTGTGAGAGACACCCACATTTTGTGTCCTGTGCATCCTTAGCAAGCACACTACCAACAGACATGTATATGTGTTCGTTATGCTTTGTCACACTGGTTAACATTTGACCCAGGGCAGTTGAAAACTAAAGTTTGCTGTTCACTTTCTCGCCTCCAAACACCTCCTACACACTTGGTGTAGGAAAGCTGGCAGGGAGCTAGACAGTCGTGGGAAAGCATGACAACTGCGGCAGGAAGAGTTCCGCGGGAAGACTGGAGACAGCAAGCCCAGAGCCCAGAGGAAACCAAGCAAAGCCAAAAGGACACGACAAAGAGGTAAATTTAAAAAAGAAGCAAGAGTAACGAGTTAGGGAACGGAGCAAGGAACCGAAAAGTCGCAGGAGGTTTTCCCAAACAGAAACATCACCCACTGCCACTCATCCGGAGCAAGCCTGCTTCCAGAAAAGCCAGTTGGGCAGCTTAGAAAGAGGAAAGGGTAAAAGTAGGTTTCTGCTCTGAGCGTCAAAAAACATATCTGGACATGACTTTTCTACAGTTTGATCTTTTTTTGCTTGCTTTCCTAATCCCCATCCTGCTTTAAGTGATTTCTGAAATGAACCTCGGCATGACATAATCACAGAATTATTCGGGCATCTGCAATGAAACTCCTTTCACTAGTTTTCAAAAATAGATGTCTGGGTGTGTGCAACCAGCTAATTACCAAACTCGAATGTCTCATACGCCAGTCTAGTGCACAAAAAGCATTTTAAAAGATGAAAACATTTTATTTTCTATTTTTTGCCTGAAGTATTAGATTTTTATAGAAGCCTCCTATTATAACGGTAAAGATTTAACTTCTAGGTCTCCAATAAAAAAATTTTAAATGATGGCATATATGACATTTTTTGTTGCAAAAATTAACTCCTATCCCTAGATGACTCATTTCCTCCATTTCACACCTGAACTTGGTGGTCTGAAAATATAAATTTTTTTTTTATCTTAGAATTAAAAACAACACGGGAAAAATACTTTAAGTTCTTTTGAAATTTTTACATAGCAAAATGCCAAGTAAAAAAATATAAAAATTTTAAATGGAATTCTGGTGTATTAGGCTATTCTTCCAAACTAATTTTATTTCTAGGCATAACTAACTGGAGACCTTCAGGGGAAACCAAGTGTGCTCATAATATAGGTGATTTAATAAGAAAAAATTTCCTTCTGAGTAATCCTGAGACAATTTTATACTTAAAATGATACATAAGGCATTAAGAGTAATCTCAGGCTGAAATTTTAAGGTGCCAAATAGACATTATCTCCTCTATTATTATATGACATTTTAAGAAATTATTTATTTACAATTCATCTCTATTATTTTCTGAGACACCAGCCAGGGCTGTTACCTTCTTTTACTTGAGGTTTTCATATCCAACTATACATCCCTAAACACTTGGGTAAAATCCCAAGTAAACTGGCACAATATTTTTTTAAAATATATTTTATTGATTTTTTTACAGAGAGGAAGGGAGAGGGATATAGAGTTAGAAACATCGATTCAGAGAGGAAGTATTTTAAAAAATGCTATTAAGTGCCAAAACCGGTTTGGCTCAGTGGATAGAGCGTCGGCCTGCGAACTGAAAGGTCCCAGGTTCGATTCCGGTCAAGGGCATGTACCTGGGTTGCGGGCACATCCCCAGTAGGAGATGTGCAGGAGGCAGCTGATCGATGTCTCTCTCTCATCGATGTTTCTAACTCTCTATTTCTCTCCCTTCCTCTCTGTAAAAAATTAATAAAATATATTTTTGAAAAAAAAATGCTATTAAGCAATATCTCTATACCAGAGAATCATTCAAATTGTTTATTGAGCCTTCATACTGGCAGACATTGTGAGAGATAGAAATGAGGTAGAGCATAATTCCTGATCCTTAGAGAAGTGACTTTTTTTCCTTTTAAGATTTCACATTGATGTTTCTAACTCTCTATTCTTCTCCCTTCCTCTCTGAAATCAATAAAAAAATATTTACCAAAAATAAAATAATAATAAAAGATCAGGCCCTGGTCTGGTCACTCAGTTGTTTAGAGCGTGGTCCCAGTCTGCCAAGGTAAGGGCACATAGAAGAAATAACCAATGAATGCATAAATAAGTGGAACAACAAATGGGTGTCTCTTTCTCTCCCTCTCGCTCCATTCTTTTCTAGAATTAATAAAATTTTAAAAAATCAGCCGTTAGTTCAAAACCTTTTAGCTAATAGTTTCCTGGAGCCTGGTGATCATAACCAATGAAATTCGCATAGTGTAAGAGCTAGTCACAGGGGGTTAATTGCTTTAATGTCTAATGTTTTAAAAAACATTTGTATTGATTTCAGAGAGGAAGGGAGAGGGAAGAGAGAGAGAAACATCAATGATGAGAGAGAACTATTGATCGGCTGCCTCCTGCACACCCCTCATTGGGGATCAAGGCCGCAACCCAGGCATGTGCCCCCAACCGTAATCAAACCTGGGACCCCTCAGCCCACAGGTTGACGCTCCATCCACTGAGCTAAATCAGCTAGGGCTATTGTCTAAATTTTAAACAATTTCGTGTGTCTTCCAAAATATAAAATGGCACAACCACGTTGGAAAACTGGCAGTTTCTAATAAATATAAATATATGTCTTTCAACCCAGCAGTTCTGCTTCTAAGTAACTTCCCAAGAGAAATGAAAACGTATGTTCATGAAAATAATTGTACATTAATTTTCTTTTTTAAAAACATATTTTATTGATTTTTTTACAGAGAGGAAGGGAGAAGGAGAGAGAGTTAGAAACATCAATGAGAGAGAAACATTGATCAGCTGCCTCCTGCACACCTCCTACTGGGGATGTGCCTGCAACCAAGGTACATGCCCTTGACTGGAATCAAACCCGGGAACCTTCAGTCCGCAGGCCGACGCTCTATTCACTGAGCCAAACCAGTCAGGCTGTACACTAATTTTCATAGTAGTTTTATTCATAATAGCCTGAAAAGATCTGGAAACAGTCTAAAGGCCCATCAATATGGGAATGGATAAACAAATTATGGTATACCCATACAATTATATATTATTTAGCAATAAAAAGAACTATTACATGCAGCAACATGGGTGAATTCTAAAATATGCTGAGTAAAAGAGCCAGACCCCCCCCCAAATTTACATATTGTGTGATTCTATTGATATGAAGTCTAACAACAGACAACTCTAATTTGAGATAATAGAAGTCAAAATTGTGGTTATTGCTGAAGGACAAAATAAATTATTCTTCTCAGGAAGTTTTCTGGTTTGGAAAATTACTAGTTATAGATCTCTTAGTTTGAGTAATTTTTTAAATATATTTTATTGATTTTTTACAGAGAGGAAGGGAGAGGGATAGAGAGTTAGAAACACTAATGCGACAGAAACATCAATCAGCTGCCTCCTGCACACTCCCTACTGAAGATGTGCCCGCAACCAAGGTACATGCCCTTGATCAGAATCAAACCTGGGACCTTTCAGTCCACAGGCCGACGCTCTACCCACTGAGCCAAACCGGTTATGGCAGTTTGAGTAATTTTTATGAATAAAAAAACTAGTTTCTCTCTGCCCTCGCTAAATAAATGTTGAACATTTACAGAATATCTGTTCATTTAATGGGGTACTAAGTTTTCAATCCATCCCTGGGAGTAACTGTTATCCTGTCAAGAGCAAGGGACATGCACTGGGGGGGTAGGGGAGGCCAGGGATTGTCAAGGACGGGAAAAAAGGAGACATATGTAATACTCTTTGTAATACTTTAAGCAATAAAACAATTTAAAAAAGAACAAGGGACATGGAAGGGGAATAAAAAGGGAGCATACATACCATTGAATGGGGTGGCAAAGAGTGTCAATTTACCGAAAGGCATTTTCAGTCTCAGCCACTCGGGGGCAGAGTTGCGGCAGCAGTAATGCTGGAATGTTTCCAGAAATGGAGAAGCCGGAGGTAGAATCAGGCATCTAGCCAGTAAAAAAGCAAGAAAAGGTGCAGGGGAGAAAAGGCACAGGAAACATGGGCTCAGCAGAGCTGGGAGGCAGGAGTGAGGGTATGGACAACCAGGAGCATAACGCTGAGGTGGCAGGAGGCTTCTGAAACTGCTGAGCTGCTGGCCGAGAAGGGCTCAACCAACCTGCAGAACCTGGCATGGCCTCCGACACGGGTACCCATGTTGTAAGTGACTGGAAACAAGAATCTGTAAGTCTGGACACCTGAACACCCATTGAGGGTGGGGGGATGGGTCTAACTAAGGAAGAACAGTTTTCCGAGGGAAGCTCCCAGGAAAGTTGAAAGGGATCCAGAAGCAAGTACGGACAGAAAACGGGGGTGGCCTGAAACTAGAGGTATGATTTTTCAGGGGTGTGGCGAAGAAATGCTACTTGGTCAGTGAATGGATGATTAAAATTTCACCAGCTCGCCCAGCCGGCATGGCTCAGCGTTGACCTATATGAACCAAGAGGTCACTGGTTTGTTTCCTGGTCAGGGCACATGCCTCGGTTGTGGGCTTGATCCCCAGTTGGGGGCATGTTGGTGGCAGCCAATCAATGCAGTGATTCTCTCTCATCATTGAGGTTTCTATCGCTCTCTCCCTCTCCCTTCCTCTCTCTCTGAAATCAATAAAAATATATTAAAAAATAAAATAAAATTTCACCAGCTTGCTTTTCCCTGATCTTAAAGCTTTGATCCCAGTTAAAATGCAATGCCCAAGAAAAAGGGAATACTTGGAATACCAGTGACTTAATTAAACAAATGTTAATCGAGCATCTGCTTTGTGGAGCTAGAATTTGCATCCTAGTCAGGCTGAGCCAGCAATAAACAAGTAAACAAACACATAGATGAAACTGTCAGATAGTGAAAGGGCAATGGAGAAAATGCCTCAGATACCAAGAAAGAGGAAGACTAGGCATGTTGGGAGAATCATCAGATAAGATAACTCAGAAAATTTTCTCTCCTAGTGATATTTGAGTCAAGGCCTAAATCACCCATGGGCAAACTATGGCCCGCTGGCTGGATCCGTTTGAAATGAATAAAACTAAAAAAAAAAAAAGACCATACCCTTTTATGTAATGATGTTTACTTTGAATTTATATTAGTTCACACAAACACTCCATCCATGCTTTTGTTCTGGACCTCCAGCCCTGTTTAAGAACCCACTGTGGCCCTCCAGTCAAAACGTTTGCCTACCTCTGGCCTAAATGCTGAGAAAGCTGCAATGCAAAGATCTGTGGGAAGAACCTTCAGGCAAAGGGGGCAACAATGCTAGGAGGGTTCAGGCCTTTGTTATTTAAAGCTCCATAATAAGGGGTTGGCTTATTTTTCTACTTGAAAGTCATTAGAGAGTTTTAAGCAGGAGAGTGGTCTGACTTCATTTCTATTTTTTAAAATATATTTTTTTATTGATTTCAGAGAGGAAGAGAGAGGGGGAGAGAGAGAGATAGAAACATCAATGATGAGAGACAATCACTGATCGGCTGTCTCTTGCATGCCCCCTACTGGGAATCGAGCCCGCAACCCAGGCATGTGCCCAGACCAGGAATCAAACTATGACCTCTTGGTTCATCGGTTGACACTCAACCACTAAGCCATGCTGGCTGGGCCATGTATATTTTTAATAATGCTTAGTGAAGCATCAACTCAAAGGAGGCAAGAATGGAAGCAAAGAGGCCAATTAGGGAGCAATTGCAATAGTTTCCATGAGAGACAATGGTGGATGGACTAGAGAAGTTGCTGAGGGATGGTGAGAAGTAAAGAGATTTTGACTTCGTTTTATAGGTGGGTGAGGGAGGAAAGAGGAAGCATAGGTGACTGCTAGCTGTTTAGCTTGAACAACTGAGTGGATGAAGGGGCTGTTAAATGAAATGAGGAAGCCTACAGACCCAGCTGGTTATTTAGGGTGGAAAAAGGGGGGGGGGGGTGAATCAAGAGTTCTATTTTGGACTTGGTAAATTTGAGGCGTCTAAGAGATATCCAATGGAGATGTCAAGTAGGCACCTCTGGAAGAAGGTCGGGGTGGGACTATAAATACCATTAGCATAAGGATAGTAGAGTATTTAAAGCCAGCTGCCTAGTCCACCCAGTGTGGCTCAGTGGTTGAGCACCGACCCATGAACCAAGAGATCACTGGATCCATTCTCCATGTTTGGGGCTCGATCCCCAGTAGGGGTCATGCCGAAGGCAGCCAATTGATGTTTCCATCTCTATCCCTCTAAAATCAATAAAAACATATTCATTAAAAATAATAATAAAGCCCTATCCGGTTTGGCTCAGGGGTTGACCCATGAACCAAGAGATCACTGGATCCATTCCCCATGTTTGGGGCTCGATCCCCAGTAGGGGGCATGCTGAAGGCAGCCAATTGATGTTTCTATCTCTCTCTATCCCTCTAAAATCAATAAAAACATATTAATTAAAAATAATAAAGCCCTACCCGGTTTGGCTCAGTGTCAGCCTGCGGACTGAAAGGTCCCAGGTTTGATTCCGGTCAAGGGCACATGCCTGGATTGCAGGCTTGATCCCCAGTAGGGGGCGTGCAGGAGGCGGCCGATCAATGATTCTCTCTCATCATTGATATTTCTCTCTCTCTCTCCTTTTCCCTTCCTCTCTGAAATCAATAAAAATATATTTTAAAAATAATGATGATGATGATGATGATGATGATAATAATAATAATAATAATAATAAAGCCAGCTGCCTAAGTGGGATCACACAGGGACAAAGTGCGGACCTGGCAGAAGAGTCCAGCCAGAATTCCAGGTCTGAGAACTTGAGGAGTGAGGCAGGGGAGTGGAGCCAACAAAGGAGCTAAAAAGTACAAATCTGAGAGGTAGGACAGCCCAACGTTGTGGAAATAAAGGCTTGAATGTACCTCAAGCTGAGAGGGTGTGCCATGTGTCCGATGCTGCTGACCATTGAGCAAGGTGAGAAAGAGAAGTGATGATGGCCTTAGCAAGGGTGGTTCCACGGACTGGGGAAGCTGAAAACCCACTGGGAACCTGGTTTTGATCGTAAGGTAAACTTTTGTGAAAACAGATTATCCAGAAGAGAGGCACACACAGATATGTCAGAAAAAGTCCACCCAGGCCACTAAAGACAGATCCCAAATAAAAAGGGATTCCCAACCTGGCTAGAATGTCAGAATCACTGAGGAACTTAAACACCAAAACAAAACAAAAAAACAAAAAAAGTTTCCCGTTCCCTTTCTAGATCTAATGAATTAGTAGAAATGGGAATCGGAATATATATATACAATCGTCCTTCCTTATCCAAGGGGAATACCTTCCAAGTCCCCAGTGGATGTTTGAAACCACAGATAGTACCGATCCCTATATATACTAGGGTTTTTTTCTATACATAAGTACCTATGATAAAGTTTAATTTATGCCAAAACCGGTTTGGCTCAGTGGATTGAGCGTCGTCCTGCAGACTGAAGGGTCCTGGGTTCGATTCTGGTCAAGGGCGTGTGCCTGGGTTGCGGGCACATCCCCAGTGGGAGATGTGCAGGAGGCAGCTGATCGATGTTTCTTTCTCATCGATGTTTCTGACTTTCTATCTCTCTCCCTTCCTCTCTGTAAAAAAATCAATAAAATATATTTTTTAAAAAAGAGGCTAACATTGTAAAATATACTTTAAAAAAGTATAATTTATAAATTAGGCATGGTAAGAGTTTAACAACAATAACTAGAAAAACAGAACAATGATAATACACTGTAATCAAAGTTATGTGAGTCTCCCTCAAAATACCTTCTTGCACTGTACTTACCCTTCTTATGAAGAGGTGAGTTGATACACTGCCAACATGATGAGATAAAGAGAAGTGAATAACATAGGTTTTGTGACATAGCATTAAGCTACTTTTGACCTTCTGACAATATATCAGAAGGGGGATCATCTGCTTTGGGGGAATCCTGGATCATCGAGCCATGACATGTTGATGATTGGCTATCAGGATCAGATGATGTTGATGGTTGGCGATCCTCAATAGTTGAAGGTTTTTTAGGTATTTTTCTTTTTTCCCCAAAAAAAGCTTTTGGAAGAACACTGTAATCAAAAGTTGTTTCTTTTTAAATCATCAAGGTGTTGCTGCAGAGGTTGTAATCCTTTGGTAATCACCTGGGTGACTCCAATGCTGCATGACACCAAGAAAATATTCCATAATTTTTGTAAAATAAAGGTTACCTGAACACCGAGACAGTCGATCTGATAACCCAGAGGGCTGCTCAGTGACTCAGAGGCGGGGATACCCTGGACAAAGGAATGATTCACCTCCCAAGTGGGATGGAGTGGGAGGGCATGAGATTTCATCATGCTACTCAGAACTGCACACAATTTAAAACTTATGAAGTGTTTATTTCTGGAATTTTCCATTTAATATTTTCATACCACGGTTGAACACAGGTGACTCAAACCACAGAAAGTGAAACTGTGGATAAAGGGGACTACTCTATATATGTAAATTATTATTTTTATTGTCATTAGTTTTGATTTTAATTTTTACTAATGAATCTATTTTTTAAAAACTCCTCAAATAAGCCCTAGCTGGTTTGGCTCAGCAGATAGAGCGTATGCCGGTGGACTGAAGGGAACTAGGTTCGATTCCAGTCAAGGGCACATGCCTGGATTGCAGGCTCAATCCCCCGTAGGGGTCATGCAGGAGGCAGTCAATCAATGATTCTTTCTCATCATTGATGTTTCTATCTCTCTCTTCCTCTCCCTTCCTCTCTGAAATCAAAAATGTTTAAAAAAAAAAAACCCCAAAAACTCCTCAGATAATTCTGACTTATCTGAATAGAGTAGAAGGTGAGCTGGATAGGAACATTCCCACCCAAACAGAATCAATACCTTTCTTCTGGTTAAAGAAAAAAGAAAGAAAGAAAGAAAGATAAAAAGGTTAATAGGTAGAACATTGAAATTTCAAGATCTCTTCCATAAATTTTTTTCTTTATAGGAAAAATGAGAGCATGCTACCACTTATCTTCTGATGAACTTCAGTGGAACACAAAGTGAATATGTACTGAAAAACGCAGAAACAGGTAACCACACTTAGACATCCTGCTCTTTTTTTTTTTTTTTACAGAGAGGAAGGGAGAGGGATAGAGAGTTAGAAACATCGATGAGAGGAAACATCCATCAGCTGCCTCCTACACACCCCCCACTGGGGATGTACCCGCAACCAAGGTACATGCCCTTGACTGGAATCGAACCTTCAGTCCGCAGGTCGACGCTCTATCCTCTGAGCCAAACCTGCTAGGGCCATCCTGCTCTTTTTAAAGGGGATGTGTGTTCATGGTTGAGTTATGATACTGGAAACACAGAATTAAAGAGGTTGTTTTTGCCACTAATTTTTTTTTTTTTTTTTTTTAGTGATTTCAACTGTGTTACGGCAAATTGCATGTAATTTTTAGGTATTCTACCTTCAGAAGAGGTTTGAGAATGCTTGAAATGAGCTCTGAAACCTTCACGCTCTCCCTCTCCCTGCTCTCTCTCCCATCTCTTCCTCCCTCTCTTATCCTGTTAATCTCTCTCTCCAACTCCCTCCTCCCTTTTCCCTCTCCACCCCCACCAACTCCCTCCTCCCTTTTCCCTCTCCACCCCCACCAACTCTCTCTATCCCTGCTCAGATAAGTAACATCCTCGAGGTAGACCTAAAAGCTAAATCTCTGTACCCCTTGAGTTCAACTAGATAGGAGAAAATCCCCCAAATAGGAATAATTTGATCTGTCTCAAAAAAGTAGGAAAAATAATATTTAAAATGGGATCTTCCCTCCAAGAGGCCTTATAATACTTTACAGTTCACAGTGCATCATTACTTTATTTGATCTTTATATCAATTCTGGGAGAAACTATGCTCTTATCAATTTCCAAACATTAAACAAACAAATAATAATAATAATTTTAAAAAACACACATCCATTCTGACCGGTTTTGGCTCAGTAGATAGAGCGTTGGCCTGCAGACTGAAGGGTCCCAGGTTCGATTCCGGTCAAGGGCATGTACCTTGGTTGCGGGCACATCCCCAGTGGAGAGTGTGTAGGAGGTAGCTGATCGATGTTTCTCTCTCATCGATGTTTCTAACTCTCTATCCCTCTCCCTTCCTCTCTGTGAAAAATCAATAAAATATTTTTTAAAAAAACACCCTAGGAGATGAACTTTCTAAAAATAAAACAAAACAAAAACACTCAGATGAATAAATGAAGGCTTGGAAGGGTTAAGATAATTCCCAGGATCCTTCAAGTAGAAAAATAAAAACTAAGAGACTTGTTCACAATAACAGAGTAAAAAAAGAATAAACTCAGCAATATAAAGGAACAAACTATTGATATATGCAACAATTTGGATGACCCTCTGGGGAATTATTTTTTTTTTTAAATATATTTTATTGAGTTTTTACAGAGAGGAAAGGAGGGAGATAGAGAGTCAGAAACATCGATGAGAGAGAAACATTGACCAGCTGCCTCCTGCACACTCCCCACTGGGGATGTGCCCGCAACCAAGGTACATGCCCTTGACCGGAATCGAACCTGGGACCCTTCAGTCCGCAGGCCGACGCTCTATCCACTGAGCCAAACCGGTTTTGGCACCTCTGGGGAATTATGCTGAGTGGGGGGAAAAAAGAGCCAACCCCAAGAGGTTAAATACTCTGTGATTTCCATTTATATAAAATTTTTGAAATGATGAAATTTTAGAAACACAATAGTGATTGTTACAGGTTAAGTATGGTGGAAGGAGGGGGGACAGGAGGGAAGTGGGTGTGGTTATAATAAAGCAACACAGAGGATGTTTATGGTAATGGAACTATTCAATATCTACACTTCTATGGTGGATACATCCTTAATGAGCAACAGAAGTGTAAATACACACACACAAATGAGTACAAGCAGAACTGAAGAAATCTGAATAATGGCCTACATCACTGTCAACATCCTGGTTGTGATATTGTACTGTAGTTTTACACAATAATACCATAGGAAGAAACTGGGCAAAGGGTAGATTTTTCTCTGTTTAATTTCTTACAACTGCACATGAACCTGTAATTATCTCAATAAAATTTTCAATTTGAAAAACAATGTATGAGTCAGGGTGTGTCTGGCTCCTGGTTCTTGCCTGCGTGATGGAAAGAGATGTGGTCTTGTTCTTGGAATTACTCAATGCCCTTTGAGTAAGTTAGAGATGGGGGTGAATCCAAATTTGACTCTGGAAGGTATTATTACATCAGGCTAAAAAAATAGGTTCTCCAGAATAATGAAACTCCCCGTGTTTCATACATGGAGAGCCAGGCCACCCTACATTTTATACGGGGCATTCCAACATTTTTATTTTCCTGAGCCAGCAATTCCAACACGTACCCTGAGTTTTCCCTGACTTTCTGGGCTCAGCTTTTGATGGGGACAGTGTTTAAGGCTGGGAAAGAAGGGAACAGTAACAGAGCCTGAGATCTGGGGGTAGGGCGATTAGAGTTGCTTGTGGGAATGGCAGAGTTCTCTAAGTAATTATCTGTGTGACAGAACCAGAAACTGAGGGTCGGCTTCTGACCAACAGAGCTGGTGCAGGATGCTCACCCATTCGGTACCTCAGTCTCGACCTGACTCGCCCTTTTCCTTCTTCTGTTCTCCTCCTGCCACTTAGCTTTACCTACCTCTCTCTCCACTCTCCCTACCCCATCTTCTTTTCAGTCTCTTCCTCTTGATTTTTATTTTTCTTCTTTTTGTTACATTGCTCTACTACGGCCACATTATAATTAATACACAATTTTAAAGTATTAACAAAAAAAATAGCCCAGCTGGCGTGGTTCAGTGGTTGAGCACTGACCTATGAACTGGAAGGTCACTGTTCGATTCCCACTCAGGGCACAAGCCTGGGTTGCAGGTTCGATCCCCAGTGTGGAGCGTGCAGGAGGCAGCTGACCAATGATTCTCTCTCATCATTGATGTTTCTATCTCTCCCTCTCTCTTCCTCTCTGAAACAAATAAAAACTTTAAAAAATTAAAAAAAACAACAACAAGACAGTCACTAAAGCCTAGTGTGGTTGTTGCTGTAAGGTCACCGAACTGCAACTCTAGTCCAGAGCAGTCTCCACCATGAAACCGCTTCCTGCTGCAGGAGTGCGTTGCTGAGGGTAAGAAAACCTGAGTTACAGTCTGGGCTCCCCCACTAACTCGCCACTTGACCTGAAGCAGTTTGCTTCCTCACCTAGGAAAGAAAAGGAAAGGACTCAGATTTCCCTGTCGAAAGTCACTTTCAGTTTTGTCTGATTCTAGAGAAACAAGTCTTTCAGGCCAGGGGTGGTGGAATGCTGGAAAAAGACGGGCCAATCTTGATGGAGAATGAGAAGTTAGGTCACTTCACTTGGCATCTTTCCTGGAGGCTCGGTATTCTTATGGGCCAGGAAGTTATCATCAAACCATGTGTCATCAACCCAAGGCGGCTCTGCAGGCCGACACTGTAATTATCCTTCCCCCTTAATAGCAAGCAAGAACTGTAGGTGCTGGACCACAGAGGAGGGGCAGTTCACCAGGAGAGGAGGAGGGATCTGACCAGTGCAGAATGACTGTCAACCTAGGAAGGGAGATGATTCCTTTCATGCATCCAGGAAAAGGGTTGCATGGGTGACTTAATGGCCGGGAGAAGGCTCTCTTTAGGGACTAAGTGAAGAGCAGAAAATGTAAAGAGAGTGGAAAACAATGAAGAAAGAGAAACTGCTCTTCCCAAGACTGATTCCCATGGCAATAATAATACCCTAATTCTAGGTCCTAACAGGTTAGGTTCAAAGTAGAGGAGGAGTTTACCTTTGGGGAGGAATACACACACGTTTATGGTGCTTAGTACTTAGGCCAGCACTTTCAAGGGTGTTCTCTCATGTAATCTTCACAGCAGATGAAATAATCTACAAAATATTAATATCCCCATTTTATACCTGAGGAAACTGAGGCTCGGGGAGGTTAAATCACAAAGTAGCATGTTGGGCAGAACCAGCATTAAAGCTGGGCTCCTCTGAGTTCTTTTTAGCAGCTTCTGAGCCACCACTTGTTCTGAAATCTCTCGCCTCGCCACTGACCACACACTAATGACGGCTCTAAGAATGCTCTAGTATCTGGCAGTGGGCAGGAAGCTTGGTCTTGATTTTGAGTCAGAAAATCCTGAATTTGAATCTGCCTCTGCTAAGTCTGCGCCTATGGGGCAAGATACAAAACCTTAAACCTCAATATTAACGTCTTTAAAGTGCCTCACCCCCAGATCTAAGGCTCTATGACTGTTCCATTCTTTCCCAACCTTAATTTCCTCTAACTGTTGACTTAACAGCATCGGAAATGTCTTATGTTTTTGTTGTTTAGAAAACTGATGATACTGTGATCTGGATTTGCTTCTTGACAGCAGCCAGTTAATAACATTGATAATAAGCACAGTGATGGTTTATTAAAATTTTAAAAAGAGAAAACATAACAGTTCTTTGCTGCCTTATTGTTTATGCACAGACAGAGGCAGCTGCCCCTGCGAAGTCAGACCTTCCTGTTTCAGTAGGGCTGTTAGGAAAACACAGCCAATTAGAAGGAACAGCTAGGCTCCCACGCTGACTTTTCAGCTTACTAGCAAGGTGAACTTGAAGGAATCATTTAACTTACCCAAATCTCATTAGTCTCATCTGCAAAATGAAGATAATACTTGCCCCACCCTTCTTCTTTTTAACAGATTTGAGTATCAAGTGGAATAGTGCACATGAAATCCTTGAATACTGCATAGTTCTATTGTATTCCAATGCTACAAACAGTCCAATAGAAATCCTTCAACTCAACACTGGATACTACGACATCTATTGAGAAGCATAGTTTACTTATTCGCTGCCATATCCAGTGCTGGTGCTATACCTGGCAAAGAGTCAGTGCTTGGTAAATATTTGTTGAATGAAGGAAAGAAGAAATGAAGCTGGGCAGGTAGGTGTGAACAGGTTTGTGGCGTTAGAACAATGTGAAAGTAGGGCAGAGGAATTGTGTGAATGAAGCATGAGGACCACCTTAGGCTTTTACAGGAGTATTTCCAGAGTGGACAGAGCCTGGTTGTGGCAGCCAAAGATGAAACTGTTTTCTTCCTGTTTTGTTCCAAATGGAGCAACCTCCCTTGTAGTTTCTTAACTAAACTAAGGAGATAGGAAAAGGCATAGGGGAGAACGGTTGAATCAGCATTTTGTCTGAAAATATTTTTAGTTAGCAAAACACCATCAATTCACAACAATATTTAACAACAATAAAAAACGGAACAGCCCTGGCTGGGTAGTTCAGTTGGTTAGAGCATCGTACCAATAAGTCAAGGTTTGATCCCAGATCAGGGCACATAAAAGAAGCAAGCAATGAATGCATAAATAAGTGGAACAACAAATGGATGTCTCTCTCTCTCTCTCTCTCTCTCATTCTCTCTCTCTCCTTCTCTCTGTAAAATCAATTTTAAAAAAATTTTAATGGCCCTAACCGGTTTGGCTCAGTGGATAGAGCGTTGGCCTATGGACTGAAGGGTCCCAGGTTCGATTCCGGTCAAGGGCATGTACCTTGGTTGCGGGCACATCCCCAGTGAGGGGCGTGCAGGAGGCAGCTGATCGATGTTTCTCGCTCATCGATGTTTCTAACTCTCTATCCCTCTCCCTTCCTCTCTGTAAAAAATCAATTAAATATATATATATTTAAAAAAAATTTTTTTTAATGGAACAAAGAATAGTTAGTACTGACTTTACTACTCACATTTGGACTGCTGCTTTTCTTGTGTCTCTAGCCAGACAGGAATTACTGGCTGCTCAAACCTGGTGGCTTTTCTTCTCCAGGCCTCTGGCTGAGCCACCAATAATCTTTCCTGCCAACTGCCAAAGTCAAAAATGTCAATGAATTCATCACTGGCTCAACAAGTATTTATTGTGTTCATTTAGTATCGACAATGTGTAAGGATGAAGGGAGCAAACAGGCTAATTTTGGTAGAAGGAGAAATATATATATATAAAGGCATAATTGTAACGCTGTAAGATAGGTTCTTTTGTTATAGAACAGTTTTATTGACATTTAATTCACATAACATAAAATTCATCTCTTTAGTGTCCAGTTCAGTGGTATTTTTGTATATCAGACTTGTAAAACCAACATCACTATCTAAATTTAGAACATTTCATTTACCCCTGAAAGAAACGTTTATGTTCATTAGCAGAAATTCCCCGTTCCCCACGCCCTCCCGGGTCCTAACAACCGCGAATCCACTTTCTGTCGCTATGGATTTGCCTATTCTGGACATTTCATGTAAATACAATCATACAATGTGTGGCCTTTTGTGACGGGCTTCCTTCATTTCACGTTTTCAAGTTTCATCCAGGTTGTAGTTTCTGTCAGTACTTCATTCCTTTATATGGTATATAGCTGAATATTATGTTGTATGACTATAACACATTTCTGCAGTTAGATCCATGAGCCATTTTAAGTTATTTTCTGTACAATAAATGGAAGTGGTCCCACTTAATTATTTTCCACATAACTATCCATTGTCCCAGCACCACTTTTGAAAAGACTATTTGTGGGGAACCGATAGAGGGTTAAGCCGCGGACTGACCTGTTGGCAATAAATAACATCATTCTTTTCTATTTTGTTATAACCTTTTCTATTTACAACACTTGAAAGACTTGTTTTTTTTCCTTTGACTGAGATATAGGGCCATCATAAAACTTATCTTCATTGACTCCAAATGGCTGTATCTGCCAAGTATATTATCTCAACTTAGCAACACGTTAAATACTTCACACACAAAGCAGGGTGACAATGAGTTCCTGATCTTGGGGTTGCATTTTGCCAGAATAACAAAATTGTCCCTTTATCAGTCAAATGGATGGGTGAGTAGGTATACGACAGGTAAGCAGAGGAACATGAGAATAAAACAAAGCTTCTTAAACCTTTCTTTAAATACCCACTCCTGTCAATCCACCTGGACTTAAAAGAAAATGTGTGCACCCTGGCCAGTCTGGCTCAGTTGGTTAGAGCATCGGCCCACACACTGAGAGGTCTGGGGTTCGAGTCCTGGTCAGGGCACATACCCAGGTTGTGGGTTCAGTCCCCAGTCGGGCACGTGCTGATCAGTGGTTCACTCTCACATAGATGTTCCTCTCTCTCCTCTCCTTCCTCTCCCTCTAAAAATAAAAACGTATCTTCGGTTGAAGAGAAACAGTGATCAGACCGTCAAATCGCAGAGGGATGGCAGGGAAGGGGAGGGGAGGGGAGGGGGAGAGATCAACCAAAGGACTTGATGCAATGCATATAAGCATAAGCAATGGACACAGACACTAGGGAGGTGCGGGCATGTGCCAAGGGTTGGGGGAGGCTGGCAGGAGGTCAATGGGGGGGGAAAAGGCGGCATATGTACCACTGTTCGTAATACTTTAAATAATAAAAGAAAAATAAAGTTCCTCATGAGCTATTAACTTAAAAAAAAATCAATAAGAATAGATAAGGTTTGCTATTGTGCTTCCCTCTCTGACTGGATTTTGGGAGAGGCAGGTAACTACTCCTCAGCAAAAGGCATGAGGCCAGAAGAAGGGCCAATTCCCCTGGGTGGCCTCATTGCCCTGGATGCCCAGATAAACAGATAGGTTCTGTGGTCCCCAAGGGGAAGGCTTATCTTGTCCAGATTCATGGTGGATTTCCCTGTGACACATGGTCAGTCAAGTCTTGTTTAAAGGTGTCCATCTGCCTTGACAGGGTCTTTAGTCTAAGCTCAGGTCAGAGGGCTAATGGCTTTTGTGGTTGTTGTCTGGAGAGACCCCGTCCCACATGGAGATTCCCCTTGAGCTGCAATTTTCGACCTTTTTCATCTCATGGTACATATCAACTACTAAAATTCTGTAGCACGCCAAAACTTACATATATTTTTTTCTAATCTGACCAAAAAGTAGGTATAATTTTGATTCCTTCACACCTATGACGATCGTAGTGTTGGCTGGTGTCTTTTTATTTGACAGTCTATGGGAAAAGAGGCCAGGCTCCCAGACTAAATCGTCAGGTATGGCATGTTTTAAAAATTCTTGTGGTACACGGAGTAAACTCGCTGCTCTTGAGTAGTAACTTTCCTGGTTTTCAGGTTTGTTTTCTTCAAGGAAAACGTTCCTTTATACATATCCTCTGCCCTTAAAGTGCACATTATCATCATGCCCACTTTTACAGGTGAGAAACTGAGGCCTTGTGAGGTTAAAGCACATACCCAAGGCCGCGAAGTAGTAAATGGCAGGGCTGATTAATAAACCCATACTTTGTCCACACAGACTGTCTATAATAATTGCTATAATAAAAGTTCAGACCGGTAATTTGTTTAAATAGGTAATGCACAGAGTAATTAATAGAAAACTATAATGTATTTCGTTATCTTGACCACCACCTCTCCCTACCACCTCACTTCAAAGAAGACGGACTGCCCTGGCTGGTTTGGCTCAGTGGATAGAGCGTTGGCCTGTGGACTGAGGGGTCCCGGGTTCGGTTCCGGCCAAGGGCGCATGCCTGGGTTGGGGGATCGATCCCCAGACGGGACGTGAAGCCAATCAATGATTCTCTCTCATCACTGATGTTTCGCTCTCTCTCTTCCTCTCCCTTCCTCTCTGAAATCAATAAAGAAATATTTTAAAAAAAGAAGAAGATGGACTTGTCCAGAGAATATAAAATGTGATCTCTGTTACAACTGCATCTAATACAAATAACTAAGAAATATCAATGGCTTGTGGCAGCCTCACAATTTTATTTTTAAAATTGTATTTTGAAAAACAAATATAACCTACATACCAGAATTGTCCACCCTTTTAAAGAATATAATTCAGTGGTTTTTAGTATTTTACATTTGTAAAAACCATCACCACTATCTAATTAGAGAACATTTTGATTCACTTCTGAAGCCTCTTTTCTTACAGGTACAAGAGAACCCCAAGAAAGATCGAGATCCCAAACACAACTGGAGCCAGCTAGTGTAGTGCTGCTACTGTAGTCATCAAAAGGAAACTGCATTGCAAGTAGTACGAATATGACATATACGGCCATGGCCGGAGTGCTAGGTTGATTAGAGTGTCATCCAATATGCCAAGGTTGCAGGTTGGATTCCTGGTCAGGACACATAAATGCACATATATATGTATACTCTATCAGAATCATTCGGAAGTGTTCTAGACATGATTCTCTCTTATTCCTGTCAACTATCAGAATCATTCGAAGGTTACAGACATGATTCTCCCTTATTCTTAAATGCTGGGTACTTCCTAAAACAAAGGACAGTCTCCAGCCAAACCACAATATTACAAAATCAGGAAATTAACACTGATATAATGCTGTTATTTAATCTACAGACCTTATTCAAATTTTTTCTATTGTCCCAATTAACAGATACAATATTGTTATTTGATATACAGGCCTTACTAAAATAGTTTTCTTTTGTCCCAATGATGTTCTTTAAAGCAACAAAAATTTTTTTAAAAAAAAAGGATTTCTGGTCCAGGATCCATATTTAATAAATTCCTTTAATCTGGAATAGTTCTTCAGTCTTTCTCATTCATGACCTTTATAATTTTAAGAATATAAGCTAGTTACTTTTCAGCCTGCCTAAGAAGGAAGAGGAGGAGGAGGAGGAGGAGGAGAAAGAGGAAAGGAAGGGAAGATTCTAACTTATTCTGGAAGTTTTAAAGGTGGTTTCCAGTGAAGACTATAGGTAAAGTGAGCTCCTCTTCTCAAGGTTCCTCTCAGCCAACTCATACTGATTATTCTAATATGCATTAGAATTATTGACAGACCCTAAGGCCCGGTGCACGAAATTCGTGCACTCGGTGGTGGTGGTGGGGGTTCCCTCAGCCTGGCCTATGCCTAGTCCAGGAGCCCTCGGACATCCTTAGTGCTGCTGCAGAGGCGGGAGAGGTTCCCCCCACCACCACGGGCTCAGGGCTTCTGGCTGAGCAGCGCTCCTCCTGTGGGAGCACAATGACCACCAGGGGGCAGCTCCTGCATTGAGCATCTGCCCCCTGGTGGTCAGTGCACATCATAGAGACCAGTCATTCGGCCATTTGGTTGATTTGCATATTAGCCTTTTGTTACATAGGATGGGATAGACAATAAAACACTTTGTATTCAGAATGTATCTGCTTGTACTACATAGATTTGGTTCTTGTCATTCCTGCCATCTTATAAGAGTTGAATTTCCTCAAAAGTAGGGTTGTGTCAAAGAATTACCACCTACTCTCTTTTAGTCCTTGAGAATTAAATTACCTGCAGACTCCCATTTTCAGAAGCTCACCTTCAGTAGCTGAACTATGGCCTAAATCAGGAGACAAGAGCTGCAAAAACGGATGGGTGTTCTTCCTTAAAATCATTCAACAGATATTTGTTGAGACCTGACCAGGCAGTTCAGTTAGAGCCCTGTCCCAATAGCCAGGGTTTCGGGTCCCAGGTCAGGGCACATATAAGAATCAACCAATGAATGCATAACGATGTCTCTCTCTCTCTCCCCCTCCCTTTCAAGAAATAAAATATAAGTAAAAAACAAACAAACATTTGTTTAGTGCCCAGTATATGTCAGGCTCTGTTCCAAGCCCTGGGAATACCTTCGAGAACAGAAGAAAACAAATCAAAAGCCTTATCCTTGTAATCTAGTTGAGCAAATTAAAATTTAAATGAGAAGAATCAGAAACCCAGGCTCTGGCTTCCTTAAACAGGAAGAAGGCAAACCTCGGTGAAAGGGGGAGCCCGGAGATTGGATTCTAACATGGACAGCCCTGCGGAATCCCTGGCCGCCGTGCTGATAATAAAGCTCAGTTTCTCCCCACGCCCTTTCCAAACGGTTAATCCGAACACCAAGGCCTGCGAGGAGGAGCGGGGCAGGATCACTGAGCTTTCTAACCACTTTCTCAGCCTCACGTGCGGCGCGGGACCTCCGGGCTGCGTGGCACGCACTGGGGTGCGCCCGGCCAGGCTGCCAACCGGCGCGCACCCCTCCCGGGCGGCACC